>NC_067143.1:45006511-45319011 GCF_903995435.1 Acomys russatus | reverse complement strand
TAACCGAGAACTTCTACCCTCGCTGCCTTCACTACCCAAGTGCTGGAATTATAGGTGTGCAGGAAGCAGCATGCCTAGATTATGAAGTGCTGGGGATTGTGTCTGGGCTTTGTGCACACTAGGCAAGCACTCTACCAACTGAGCTACATCTCCAGCCCAATTAGCTGATTATTCCAAGACATTGCCTATACCTGAAGTAAATAAACCAAATTACACAAACATACGTTACACATGTGATGCCAAGGTCTAGATGTACACAACGGTCAATACAATAGACAGGATCTCTGTCCTTATTAAACTTGCAGCCTACTAGCCACTCCTTTTCTTATGGATTTTGATATGTAACATATTAAGAAAAGTGTGTGGTTTTGTTAAAAACAGATATTCTGATGCCAACATGGGCTGCAGGAACAGCATAGACCATGGAGGTCTTCTGAATAAGCCCAATCTAGACAATAAACTGTTCTCCATCTTGGCATCCTGTTGTTGCCCAGAGCCAGGGTGACTGTGCAGCTGCGCGGGCAGCATGCTCAGGGGCAGACCATGCTCCTGTGGCACCACAGATTGGACATGGCCCTGAGAGGGCTGAGAAATGGGTGTGATTGGGGCGCATTATGTGAAAAATTCCAAATAAATCAATACAAACATGATGTTGAGAATATAAATAAAATGTGAGAGAGAGAGAAAGAGAGAGAGAGAGAGAGAAAGAGAGAGACATAGACAGAGAGAGAGAGACAGACAGAGAGAGAGAGACAGAGAGAGAGAGAGAGAGAGAGAGAGAGAGAGAGAGAGAGAGAGAGAGAGAGAGAGAGAGAGAGAGGAGCACCCTACCGCGTGTGGTGCTGGTTTTGAGGGAGAAGCTGAGAATAAAATTAAAAAAAAAAAAAGAAGAAAAGAAAAGTGTGCAGAAAGTTTTAATAAGTCGATTCATTCTTGGAAAAGACCAGTGCTGCTGCTTCTGTAGACACCAGATGTGGATAGGGGTGAGGAGGCCCAACTAGTCAAAAGAACACAGAATCATAACTACAGCTAACTGGCGAAATGACAAACCTTCCCCCAGAAACATTTTTTAAAGGCATATGTCCTAAATAAATCCCAGAGAAACCATCCCTGGCTCCACATGAAAATGAGGGTGTCTCCAGGGATTTGCTGTTGACAAAGGGTACGAAACTTACCAGGTGTCAAACACCTGTACAAACAGGAAATTCCAGGCTGCTTCATCTCTCTCCTGGCATCAGAGACAGGGCAAAGTCAGACAACAAGCACCAGCAATCACTTACATAATGAGACTAGGAACCATGAATCAACTGGCCTCTTGTAGCTGGGAGTATGAACATCTGACAGCGTGTTTTCCAGCTCTCCCTCGGAGATAGTGGTGTCCAGCAGGTGACGTCACAGAGCAGGTGGAAGTGGAGCTTCCTCCTGACAGTAGGTAGAGGGATGGGATGGCGGCAGGTGGGTAGGCATGGAGACAGAAGAGAAAGGAAGAGGAGGCTGTGGTTCATGAACGGAAGGTGCAACTTGAAGGAGCTGCCATTTTGATATTCTTTCAGGCTTTTATATGAGAAAACAATGGTGTGAAAGAATGGACAGGGATGAATAATGACTGTCCGCCAAGATCCTTGCTAACCATGGTGATTATCTCCCAGACAGATTCAGCAGGCAGCAGACTGATAAGAGACATCAATCCTCTTTACAATTCACTCGCAGCTCCCCCTCCCCCGACCCCATTTATATAGAATCCAATTCATTCAAGGCTTCAAGCTAAGAAGTGGGCACTGTCTCTTCTCCCTCTTCTCCCTCTTGATTACTCAAAACCAGAGAGAAAAGGGCACCAAACCAGATGGTAAGAAAGCTCTGATCTCATGTGGAATGTCTCTTCAATGACCATGGAAGCAGGGGTCTGCTAGTGCATCAGCCTGTACCAAAACATGCTCTGGAAGTCCCCTCTCTCGTCACATCCTGGCCCTGGGCAGCTGGTTCCCAGATGTACTGGTTGCCAGTCTTCTGACTGGAAGCAAGGAAATGAAACCACTGCCATTTATCACCTGTCAAAAATCCAGACTCGGCTTGTCCTGAACAACACAGCCAGACACACAAAGACAACCACCGACCTGAAGATAAGGGAGACGCAAAACAAAACTAAGAGAAATGTGAAATGTGTGGATATCCTTCTATTTTTACCTAAATAGGAAGCCAGAATCTATGGACATAGCTCTCTACAGAAAATAAAAAGATTTGGCTAAGGGTTTCTATGCCACACTGATCTGTGCTTTCTGAAAACCTAGCAGACCATCTTAAGCCTTGGGTCCCTAGTGAGTAGAGACAGGATAAAGGGAATCATTCAGGGTTCCTGTGAAGATGAACTAAGAAGTGTGGCAAGTTTTCCAAACGTAAGGCCATGGATACATGAGTCCAGTCCCGGGTGTGCTTCTTGTCTTGTCGACTTCTGTGTTCATTCCACTCTTTGTAGTTGTGTTTGCCCAATGTAACTGAAAATCAGAAATGACCATGCTGTCTGAGACAGCAGCCTGGCCATCACAGAAGAGGAATGAGCAAGGGGAAAGCATGGGCCTCGAAACAAATAAGCTGGAGTTTGAATACTGCCTGTAGACAGCTAAACAACCTGGCAGTTATTTTATGACTGTATCTGTACATCCTTATCTACATGCGGGGTCATAACTAGCATACATCTTCTAACTTCTGGATAGTAACACGTAACATACCTAGAGCTCACTGTTTCTAGGTACAAATAAACCTCAACTTGCTTTTATAGACACTAAGAAATAACATCTGTTAACTTGTACTGCTATGTTTGGAGGACACAGATTGAAGAAATCAACATTCCGTGTTGTATCTAATTGTTCCAGTCCTCCTCAAAAGTTGAGCATGAGAATGTTTTCAAATACTAACATCTCTATTTTGAATTAAGATAAGGGTTCAGGCTTTTGGCTTTTTAAAAAATCCATCCAAGAAAGGCATTTGGGTTGGTAAGGCAAACAACCTTGTGGTTGTTTATTAGTCTAGTTTACTTAGGGCTCTAAGATGGGAGGGGCACACTTTCCCTTATCCCTCAAGAAGCAAAAAAATAAGGTGGCAGACCAGATGGTAAGAAAGCTCTAGGTTCATGGAAGCTCTTTGTTCAAAGACTGTGGATGTTGGAACTATTCAATGAATGATGAAAAGATAGTAGTGGTGGTGGTGGTGGTGGTGGAGGTACGAGAAGAGAGAGAGAAGAAGAAGAAGAAGAGAGAGAGAGAGAGAGAGAGAGAGAAGAAGAAGAGAGAAGGAGGAGGAGGGAGGAGGAAGGAAGGAGGAGAGAAGAATGAAGAAGAAGAAGATACCAGAAGAAGGAGACTTATCAATACTCCGAAGACGCCTCCGAGATCCCTAATGAAGACTGAGAAGAAGTGACGAAGAAGAAGAATAAGAACGGAGGAGGATTAGTATAGACCGCCGGCATAAATCGAAGCATCGCACCAGCTCCAAACTACTCACTTCGATCAGGCTCGCCGAACGACGCATTCTGTCCCCGAGCTGCCTCCTCGCTCCGCCTCCGCAGCATAACCGGCTCCTTCACTTTCCGCCTAATCGCCGCCTTACCTCCCCTCATCCCTCCAGCCCCGCCTAACGCATCCAGTTGCACATCTACATCCGCATCCGCATCCCCCTACAACTCCGCAGCCCCCCCTCCCTCCTCATCGACGCCGCAGGTTGCTCACTCCCTCCCTAATGCCCTGCCTACCTTACCCCCCCCTTCTTCACTTGGGCCCCTCTCTGTTAGTCTACCATTTTTACAGACCTACACCTGTTTCATAATCCCACTCTTACATAGACTTTTAAAAAGAAGCCTAGGTGTTATCGAGGCCAGAGAGAATGAGAGAAAAGAAGAATGCTCAAGGCAACAAGATGAATAATGGATTAAAATTTATCTGAGTTGGGGAGATGGCTCGGCAGCTAAGAGCCCTGGCTGCTCTTCCAGAAGACTGATGTCTATATCCATTCCAGATTTGATTTCTAGGCCCACATCACTTGTAACTCCAATTATGGAGAATCTGAAGCCCTCTTTGGGCCTCTGAGGGCACTGCACATATGTGAGGCACAGACATAGACACAGACAAAGCACTCATACACATAAAACAAAAAAAAGGAAAAACCTTTTTCTAGATAGTCCAAAGGCTATGTTCCTCAGCATTCCTTGTAGAGAAACACACATGCCATTATCATGCTTACTGCAAACAGCACATGACTTAATGAACTGTTACAACCTGGCATTTGCCAGTTAGAAAGATGGCCTGGCTCTTTTCTTTTCCTACCAACACTGCATCACCTTACCTGGGGGAAAATGTTCCAACAAGTTTCCTCAAAATGGACCATGGAATGGAAGCTATGGTGTTTACATTTTGCTAGTCTATCTGATAAAGCTTATTTAATAGAGAGTGAGAGAGATGAGGGGGAAGCACCTCCTCTGATCCAGAACACATAGCAGGTGTTAACTTTGTTGAAGTACTGTTAAAATCACTGCTAATACTAATAGTAGGTTACTTAATTTGCATGTCCTGTTAATAAGAGGACATTAAGTGATGGGCAGTTTGACTCACTAATTGGCAACTACTAGACTCTTCCTTGTTGTCCTGAATAAAGACTGTCAAACAGCCAGCAAAGATTCACCTTATGACAGTGCCAGCTATTCTGGACACTCAATGGATAGCTTGAGAAAACTAGAAAATTATCACAGCTCATTGTTTCACCTCTTGAAGGCACAGCCTCAACTAGAGCTATTATGGATAGTTTGCTCCAGACATGTTGCTATCACAAGCCTCAGCGAACTTTAGATGACTCTGAAATCATTTCCTTCTAGGCCAAAGTAGGAGAGCTTTCTCTGTTGGTCTAGCACAAGGATTTCTGTAGCTGATGCTAATGGAACAAGTATGTGATGGTTCAAAATTAAACCTTCATTTACATGCACAGTATGCTGTAATTAGGGCAAACACCACTTCCTTGGCCATGGAAGCAGATTTTTATCTCGCTCTCTTATTCTAAGGAAAAATGCAATTTTGTACTACCTCATCCAGTGTTGCAACATTAGGCCCAATAAAACATTTTTGTTGATGATATTTTCTTGCTCACATTAGCAATGCAAGCTAAGCTAGTGGCACAAAGAAAGAAGAAATGGAGCCTACAGTGTGGCACCAATGTCGAAAGCAACATTTGAGCAGTTGCTAGTCCAAGCAATGAAAATGGCAAGTCACTGGGGCAAGCTGCAAAATCAGCAAGGTGGACAGCTACATGACAGCTGAAGAGGCAGCTGAACAATTTGAGAAAACGGGTCAGGACAGGGGTGTCTGGGTCAATAGAAGTGACAGAGAGCTAAGGCTGAAGAAGAACGGAAAGCTGAAGACCCTACTTGCTTTGGTATCAAGACTTGCAGACACCCTAGTCTGGGCACTGAAACAGGCATCTGGGAACTGAAGCAGGCACCACAACTTGAGGAATCCAATACCTACACGTGCCTGGGATCTACCATGCTAGCTGCTTCCATAGGCTAAGGAATCTCAAGGTCCTAGGCCTTCACTAGACGAATAACACTAGAAGAGCTAAGATTCCCACTGCTCAAAGTCTGCATGAGAGCTGTAACCTGAGGGCCCTGTGGCTCTGCCTGCTGCTGCTCCCTCCTACCTGCTACCATCACTTGCTGCAGTTGTATGCTGAGGGCTACAATAACTGCCAAAGACTAGCTCAAAGAGCTTCTTCTTATCTACCCCCAATCCCTATCTTGGTAAAGCAACAGCATCCCAGGCACCAAGTGACAGCAGAGGGCCTGAAAACACTCCCTAGCATGAGTCATGTTGATGTATCACTTAACAAATTCAAAAGATCCTCTGGCTGAGGACTAAGTCCTGAACCAGTGCCAACATAGGGTGGGCTTTAGAACTCCTTCCCTCTGACTCTGGGCTTTACCACTCATGTGGTGACATCTTGGTAGCATACATGAAATAAAAGTGGGCAGAACCAAGCGATTACTCCCATCTGAACATGAATTCTCCTAAGAGTTACTAGGGCTTCCCTTTGTGAAGATTTATAAGGAAGTAAGGACTCTTTAAAAGTACAGGAGAAAAAAAAAAAAAAAAAGACAGCTCTTGTTGACAAGCAGAGAAAAAAGTAAATTACATGCCCAATAAACTTTTGGTTTACATATTGTCGCATCTCCTTGCCCTGAATTAGTAGTTCTTTCTTCTTCCAAAAAAAAGGAAAAGATTTCCTAACTGATTTATTTCCTGTGGTCTATTTGTAAACCAATAATTATCTTCAGCTAAATTGAGTTATTTGATAATAGTGATAGGACACTTGCCAAGACTCTGATTTTCAAAGAAACTATAGCAAGTCTGGATCGCCGAGTGGCGATTCAAATGGCTTTTTAAAACATGACAGCAGCCCATTTTGACCAGAAAAAAAAAAAAAAAATCACAGCAGGCTAGAGAATGCCACTGTGTGCCTTGCTCTGTATGAGAGATGATTTCCTCTGAGTCTGGTCAATTCCTGAAAAGCTACCTCGCTACCTGCTAAACTCTGCCTATGCCTTTTGTTTTCTGCGTACTGCAAATTGCTGTCTCATGTCATTGTGAAGCACCGAGTTAGTGGAAGAACAGTCCCCTTTGCTGTGTTTTACTGGTCCGGGTCCTTTGTGCACACCTGAAGCTTCCAGAGTTCACTGATCTTAATAAGCTGTTACCTGTCCTACCCCTCTTCAACCTCCCAGTGTCCACAGCCTCACACCACTATGTGCCTTGAGGCCAGCAGGGCCATTATCACATTATCACACAGTATTCCTCCTGAGGTCAGACACAAACAGGTGTCTGAGGCATCCTCAGCCTCTGAGGCCTCGTCCCTATTATCTCGATATCTACTTTCTGATTCCTCCTATCTCAATGGATATCTGAAAAAATGCCACATAGCATCCCCACTTGTGGATATGAGAACCAGTCTTCAACAAAGTCAGCACACACCCAGGCTTGTAGTTTCCCTGGGCCTCTGGGTTCTAAGAGGAATCTCACTCTCCCAGGAGGATGCCACACTCTGCTGCAGCGCTCTCAAATGACTGCTGGCATATCTGTAAAACTGCTTATACCATCCAGGCCAGATGAAGTGCAAAGGCTCTTCCTGCCTATCTGGGGGCTTCCCTACTGTTTTCACCCTTCCTCGCTAAAACTCTCAGACTGGAATCATGTCTGACCTGATGCTGTCATCTCCTCTGCGGACCTCTCACAGACTCCTTCATTTCTCTTCGTATTTGTACTTTGCTTTTCCTTCGCTTAGTTATAATAAGCTTATTGAGCTAATTCAGTAATTGGTGGATGTTTCTCTAGGCCTTGCAGTCTATGTTCCTTAACCTCCCGTCCTCCAACAATAGCTTCCCACACACGAGCCCACTGGTCATACCATAACATCCTTGGACCAATAACTTACATTTTTGCCTAACCTCAATTTCAAGCATTCCTCTTTGGGGCACCATCACCTCTTATCTTTCTAGATCTATTACCCACATTCCAGTTTGACCCTACAGAGATCCCCACTTCTTTTCACCACCCCAACACTGCTCGGATAACTAAGAACTTGCCTTAGTTTTTTTCCTATAGTGATGTTGGTATCTGTAAAGTAATGGCTTATGTTTTCCTGCTGGTTAAAGAATTTGAACATCTTAAATGCTTATTGACTATTTTTATATCTTTTACTATAGACATATATATCCAAATCATTCCCCTAATTTTTTTTTTACTTTTTATAGCTTCAAATGGTTTAGATAGATAATAGATAGATGGATAGATAGATAGATAGGTAGATAGTAGATAGATAAGAGACTAGATGACGACAGCAGATACCCACACCTAGCAACCCATATACAGTTGTAATTATGGGGTTTGTTTTCATTTTAATTACGTATTTTCCTTTAATCCTAGTTTTAAAGCTGTACTAAACTTAAAAGTAACACGATTCTTGCTTTTTCAGCTGTACTGCAAAATGTGCATCACTTTCATTGCTATTCAGTTTCAACTCAATAACTTTCCTAGTACATAATTTTGATAATACAGATGTGACTCCAGGTATATTTTTTGCAGGAATGAAATAAGAAAACAAGGGAACTAAAAACAATACATCTCAGACTGATTTCCTCCCGGGCCAGCCTTCTGTACTTCATTGAGTGAGGGCAAAGCGCTGGCTCCTTTCATCAAGATGGAACTGGCAGAGAGGACCTGCTTGCCTATTTCCTGGGCTCAATTGGCTGGACTCCTAGCTTCATGGCTGCTCCTAGGCCGAGAAAGAGAAGGGCAGCTATAGATCACTGCTTGTGTGAAGGAAGCAACACTTTCTTCTGCAAAGAAATGTCTTCTTTATTCATCTTCACCTCAAACAAGATCTCCAGACCAGTTGGCTTTGTGCCCAGATCCTTTCTCCTGGATCTCAGGAGCAGGAGCCAGCTTGGCATAAACGTCTCTCCTCTCGTTCTCGTCTCTCGTCTCGTCTCTCTCTCTCCTCCTACTCCCTCTCTCCCTCCTCCTCTCTCTCCTCTCTTCACTCATCCCTCCCTCCTTTCCTCCCTCCTTCCCTCCCTCTTTCCCCTCTCTTGCCTTCCTTCTCTCTCTCCACCTCCCTCCCTCCTTTCCTCCCTCCTTCCCTCCCTCTTTCCCCCTCTCTTGCCTTCCTTCTCTCTCTCTCCCCCCGCCTCCCCCCGCCCCCCCCCTCTCTCTCTCTCTCTCTCTCTCTGCTGGTGTGTGGTCTCTGTCTCAGTTCTATCTGGCAGACAGTATGGAAGACCCAGGTCAGTGGGGTCATCAGAATGCTAAGGAGAAATCTGATCGATGAGCAAGTGTCAGGAGGAATGAATGGGAGTCTTAATTAATGACTTCTGCCCTCTTTCAAAGAAAGGTTCTCTTACACCCAGCTCTCTTTTCTTTGGGGCAAAAAGGGAGAAAAAGAAAAATTGGGGTGGGGTGTGGAACTGAGGGGAGAAAGCAGGAAAAAACACCCCTATAATCCAAACTTTTCTACATGACAGAAAGGAGACTTCAAAGACAGACATTCTGGTTGTTTTCCTTTTTCTTTTCTTTCTTTCTTATTTTTTTTTTTTTTTTTTTTAATGTGAGACTGTTCAGTGACTCTCTCTCCTCTTTGTTTCCATGGACAGCTAGGCTCCATTCCAAAGCTAAAAAATAAAAGGCTACATTGTTCTGAGACAGCTAGCTTTTACAAGAAGTTTCCTCCTCAGGCCTGGGGCATATTAACTGTCGAGGCCCTGGATTTTCTGGGGGGGCATTTCTTCCAGAGCTAGCTGCATAGCCCTGGCAGCTGAACCCATCCCTCCCCACACACTCCTCCTGAAGAGCATGCATAAGAACCCAGAGTCTGCTGCACAGACTCAGACTGGCCTGAGCAAATCAATGTGATCCAGGTGCATAATACAGTGGAGCCGTGCTGGGAGGAATGGGTGGTGTCTGACACAGCGGTTCGCACTAAGCATTTTAAAATGTTAGCTCATCATTGAACATCTGCTGTCTGACGGGCACTAGAGTTGGGTGATCCAAGAGAATATAAAGAGAAAAGAGCCAGATTGCCATTCAACAAGCCATTGAGAATCTGCTCTTTTGTGCTTTTTTTTTAAAGGGGTGTGCGTGTGTGTCTGTGTCTGTGTGTCTGTGTGTGTATAAATGTATGTCAAACATATGCATATGTTCAGAGGGCCACAGGAGGAAGCTGGACCGCTGGAACTGGAGTTACTTGTGGTTATGAGCTACCTGGCTTGGATTGGGGGCTGGGAACCAAACACAGGTCCTCTGGAAGAGGTGCAAGTGCCCTTAACTGCTGAGCCATCTCTCCAGCCCTCTACCTCTGCTAATTGACTCCTCACTGGAGGACATAAGACTGCTTGTAGGGCTTGCTAAGGAGTTGGTGCATTAACGTGGACAACACTCTTGTGCAGTATCTAGCATGTAAAAGGGAATCAGCAAATCATAGACTAGAAAGGGAGTAATGGCAGAGGCAGGCAAATCGCTGTGAGTTCGAGGCCAGCCTGGTCTACAAAGTGAGTTCAGGACAGGCGAGGCTACACAGAGAGACCCTGTCACAAAAAATAAAAGAAAAAAAGAAAAAGAAAAAGAAAAAAGAAAGGGATTAATGGATTAGTACTTGCCCTAGAGGCCCTCCCTGCCTAGTAAGGAAAATAGATATAAAAATATAATTTCATTGTAATGTCGCAAAAGCTATAAGAAGTCTGAGTAGAGAACAGGGAACAAAATATATTTTAGAAGACGAGTATACAGAGCACAAGACAGATTGAGCATCACCAATCGATGCTCAAATCCAAATGTGAACATAATGCGCCAAGTGAAAATTTCCCCGCTGTAACTCACTGTTTCATGCCTAAATATACACATATATGTTTCATGTTTATAATTGGAATCATCCCCAAGATAATTCATTACCTATATGGAAATTTCTCTAAATATCAAAGTTATGAGATCCTAAAATGCTTCTGGTTCCAAATGCTTTGGATAAGGAATAATCAACCTGTAATCCTCAAGGGAAAGCTTCAGTGCAGGAATGACAGAGAAGGAAATGTAATCATAATGTTGAAAGTTAATCAAATAAGTCCAGTAGGACAGGAAGACAGTCTGAGAGAGGGACCAGGAACGTACATCACATCAAGTGGCCACTGTGTAAGCTCAGGATCAATAGAAATTTAGTGACAACTGAAAGACATTAGGATGACCAAGGTGAATGAACTTGGCAATGGATTGAACTAAAGAGAGAAACAGAAGGAGGAGGAAGAGGAGGAGGAGGAGGGGAGAGAGAGGAGGAGGAGGAAGAGACAGGGTGAAATTGGTGGTAGGAAACTGGCAATATTCCAAGTTAATCTCACAGAAAATAAAATAGTTCTCCACTCAGGACTAGATCCAGAAATAAATATCCGCTGGTTAATTCAGAAGCCCGTAGTCGAGTGAAAACTGGAGGGAAACTTTTCCCTTGTAATTCTATGAATTTGAACTGCTATTGATCCCCTCCTGCACATGCCCCTAGCAGTCTACGAAAGCAGATAAGAACATTGGCCTTTAATTCAAAGGTGAGAAATCGTGACAAATGAGTAACCTTTAAGTCAATCGATACAGATCTATTCACTGCATAGCTGTCTTAACAGACTGTGCTCAAATAAAAATCTAGATATTGAGTTTCCTGAATTTCACAAAAGTGCCTGAAACAATAAGTCAAATTATTTTTCTTATTACAAATCTTGCTAAATTAAGTTGTTTAAAGATCTGTTTTATTTTGTGAGTGAGTGTGTGTGTGTGTGTGTGTGTGTGTGTGTGTGTGTGTGTGTGTGTGTACATGCATGTACATAAGTAGCTACAGGGGCCAGAAGACCTGAACTTAGAAACAGTTGTGATCCACTTGTAAGGATCAAACTCTGGTCCTCTGAAACAGCAGAAAGTTCTCTTAACTCTTAAACCATCACTCCAGTTTTTTTAAATTGATTTACTTATTCACTTTACATCCAGATTTCATCCCCTCCCTCTTCTCCAGATCCCCCATCCCTCTTCTCCATATCTCCCTTTGCCTTACAGAAGCTTTTCAGTTTCATGAGGCCCCATTTATTAATTGTTGATCTTAAAATCTGAACTGTTGGAGTTCTACTCAGAAAGTTGTCTCTTCTGTCAGTGAGTTCAAGACTATTTTCCATTTTCTCTTCTATTAAATTTAGTGTATCTGGTTTTATGTTGAGGTCATTGATCCTCTTGAACTTGGGTTTTGTGCTGGGTGGTACATGTGCATTTATTTGCATCCTTCTTCATGCTGATATCCAGTTATACTAGCACCATTTGTTGAAGATGCTTTCTCTTTTATTCCATTGTATGATTTTGGCCTCTTTGTCAAAATCAAGTGTCTGTAGGTGTGTGGGTTTACTCCTGGGTCTTCAATTCCATTGATCAGTCATTCTATTTCTATGTCAAATACTATGCCGTTTGTATTACTATTGCTTTATAGTACAGCTTGAAATCAGGGATGGTGATACCTTCAGAAGTTCTTGTATTGTACATGATTGTTTTAGCTATTCTGGTTTTCTTTTTTCATCTTCTATATGAAGTTGAGAATTGCTCTTTCAAGGTATGTAAAGAATTGTGCTGTTATTTTGATGAGAACTGCATTGAATCTGTAGATTGCTTTTCAAAGGTGGCCATTTTTACTATGGTAATCCCTAAGCCTGGGAGATCTTTCAGTCTTTTGATATCTTCTTCAATTTCCTTCTTCAAAGACTTGAAGTTCTTGTCATACAGGTCTTTCTCTTATTTGGTTAGAATTAGCACAAGATATTTTATATTATTTATGGCTATTGTTAAGGGTGTTGTTTCCTAATTTCTTCCTCAGCCTATTTGTCATTTGTATATAGGAGGGCTACTGACTTTCTTTTAAGTTAATTTTGTATCCTACCACTTTGCTGAAGGTGTTTCTCAGTTGTAGGAGTTCTCTGGTAGAATTTTCAGGCTCACTTATGTATACTTTCATGTCATCTGTGAACAGTGATACTTTGACTTTTTCCTTTCCAATTTGCATCCCCTTGATCTCATTTCATAGCCTTCTTGCTGTGGCAAGAACTTCAAATATTATATTAAAGAGATATGGAGAGAGTAGGCAGCATTGTCTTGGCCCTGGATTTAGAGGAAATGCTTTAAATCTCTCTTCATTTAATTTGATGTTGGCTATAGGCATGCTGTATATTGCTGTTGTTATCTTTAGGTATGCACCTTGTACCCCTGATCGCTCCAAGATTTTTAACACTAAGGAGTGGCAGATTTTGTCAAAGGCTTTTTCAGCATCTAATGAGATGATCATTTTTTTCCCCTTCAGTTTGTTTATATGCTGGACTACACTGATGGATTTTCATGTACTGAACCACTCCTGCACCGATGGGATGAAGCCTACTTGATCATGGTGAATGATATTTTTGATGTGTTCTTGGATTCGGTTTGCTAGTATTTTTGCATCAATGTTCAGAAGGGAAATTGGTCTGAAATTCTTTCACTGTTGGGTTTTTTTGTAGTTTCGACATCAGGGTGACAGTGGCCTCATAGAATGAGTTTGTCAATATTCCTTCTGTTTCTATTTTGTGGAATAACTTGTGTATTGTTATTAGCTCTTCTTTAAAATTCTGGTAGTATTCTGCACTGAAATTATCTGGCCCTGGGATTTTTTGGGGGGAAGGGGTGGGAGGCTTTTAATAACTTCTTCTATTTCTTTAGGGGTTATAGGACTATTTAAATTGTTTACATGATCTTGATTTAATTTTGGTAAGTGGAATCTATCAAGAAAATTATCCAATTCATTTAGATTTTCCAATTTTGTGAAGTACAGGCTTTTGAAGTAAGACTGAATGGTTCTTTGGATTTCTTCAGTGCCTGTCGTAGTGTTCCCCTTTTCATTTCTAATTTTGTTAATTTGAATATTCTTTATCTGACTTTTAGTTTGGCTAAGTATTTGTCTATCATGTTGATTTTCTACAAGAATTAGCTCTTGATTTTGTTTATTCTTTGTATTATTCTCTGAGTTTCTAATTTATTGATTTCAGTCCTGTGTTTAGTTATTTCCTGCCATCTACTCCTCTTGGGTGTGTTCGCTTCTTTTTGTTTTAGAATGTGCTGCTTTGTTGCTAGTATGCAATCTTTCCAAGTTCTTTATAAAGTCACTTAGTGCTATGAAATTTCCTCTTAGCACTGCTTTCATTGTGTTCCATAAGTTTGGTTATGTTGTGCCTTCATTTTCACTGAATTCTATGGTTTTTAATTATTTTTTATTTCTTCCCTGACCGAGTGGTCATTGTGTAGAGATTGTTCAGTTTCTATGAGTGTGTAGGCTTTCTGTTGTTTCTGTTGTTGTTGAAGTTCAGCTTTAGTCCATGGTAATCTGATAAAAATACAAGAGGTTATATCAATTTTCTTGTATTGGTTGATGTTTGCTTTGTGACTGACTACATGGTCAATTTTGGAGAAGGTTACAGGAGGTTCTGAGGAAAAGATATATTCTTTTCTGTTTGGGTGAAAAGTTCTGTAGATACCTATTAGGTCCATTTGATTTGTGACATCTATTGGTTTCAATATTTCTCTGTTTAGTTTCTGCCTCAATGATCTGTCCATTGGTAAAATTAGGGTGTTGAAGTCTCCCACTATTAATGTGTGGGAATTAATGTGATTGATTTAAGCTTCAGTAATGTTTCTATTACAAATGTGGGTGCCCTTGCATTTTTGGCATAGGTTTCAGAATTAAGATGTCATCTTGGTGAATTTTTTCTTTGCTAAGTATGAAGGAACCTTCCTCATTTCTTTTGATTAGTTTTAGTTAAAAGTATATTTTATTAGATACTAGAATGGCCACTCCAGTTTGTTTCTTGGGTCCATTTTCTTGGAAAACTTTTTTTCTAGCCCCTTACTCTGAGGTGATGTCTCTCTTTGTTACTGAGGTGTGTTTCTTGTTTGCAGCAGAATTTTGAGTCCTGTTTACACATCTATTGTGTTAGCCTATGACCTTTTACTGAAAAATTGAGCTCACTGATGTTGAGAGATATTAATGACCAATGATTACTAGTTCATGTTGTTTTTATGTTGGTGGTTGTAGTGTGTGTATGCTTCTCCTCTGTTGGTTCTCCTGCAGTGAGTTATTTATTTTCTGTGTTTTCTTGTGTATAGTTAACCTCCTTGGGTTGAAGTTTTCCTTCTAGTATCTTCTGTATGGCGGTATTTGTGCATGTATATTGTTTGAATTTGGTTTTGTCATGACAAATCTTGTTTTCTCCATCTATGGTGATTGAAAGTTTTGCTAGGCATGGTAGTCTTGGATGACATCTGTGGTCTCTTAGGGTCTGCAAGATGTCTTCCCAGACCCTTCTGGCTTTTAGAGTCTGTGATGAGAAGTCGAATGTAATTTTGATAGGTCTACCTTTATATGTTACTTGGCCTTTTTTCCTTGAAGATTTTTCTACTCTTTCTTTCTTCTGTACATTTAGTGTTTGGATTATTATGTGGGAATTTTCTTTTCTGGTCTAACCAGTTTGGTGTTATAGAGCCTCTTATATGTTTATAGGCATCTCTTTACTTAGATTGAGGAAATTTTTTGTATGATTTTGTTGAAAATATTTTCTGATCCTTGGACTCAGGAATCTTCTCCTTCTTTTATTCTTATTATTCTTAGGTTTCATCTTTTCATAGTGTCCTTTTTATTTTTATTATTAAATATAGTTTTTACATATACATTTATATTATTATACATATATACAATAAACTACCTACAGCAAGAAGAACCACAAAACAATCAGGAATTATATAAATGTTATATTCATAGTATTTGGGCTATTTGTATTTAGCAGCCTTGAAGAAAACATCTTTCCTATCTTGATGCATGTAAAATTCTGAATGTAAATCAATATCTATCATATCTTGTCATTATAAACTTAAAACATCTAGACATAAAAACATCTTAACCCCTAAACAACTAAGCCTAATTGTAAAACTAAACTATCTGGTTTTCAACCCTATCAGAGACTTAGAAGGATTAAAACTAATTACCTGAGTATACAGGGAGTGCAGGTTAGCAGCTTCCCAAATGAGAAGATGACAGAGACAGTTTCCTGGCCGAAAAAAAGGGACCCAAAGTTCTCTATAACATTGGAGCATCATCTTCAGCCTTCTGGCCCAATATATCTGACAAACATATGTGTAAGATAGAGCTATTGAGGACTTGCTTACTCTGTCTTGGCAGGGTTTGGCCATCGACTCTGCCTGCATCCAAGCTTGCCAAGTTTGAGGCAGAATTCTGTCTGTGGTAGAAATAAAGACATTTTGTCCAGTGGCTTGTTTGCCACATTTGAAGCCATCTCCATAAGGAGGTTCTTTGATGCCCATCACCTTCTTTGAGGTAGGCTGGGTGTTACCAGGAGTTAACCTGTCTCATTGTCAATGAATCTTAAAATAATTTTTTAAAAATCTTTAAATGCCATATTCTGTATAAATTTGAGGTTTTTGAAAACCTTATCTAACCATTTTACCTTATCTTTCTATAGAACAATATCTATCTGTTACACCTAGAATATATATTCTTGTGATAAAAATATACTAGCAATTGATATGAGCATGTTTTGATCAACTAACAATAAAGTTGTACAACTTACTTACCCTAAACAGCCTGCAATAGCACTTTCAAAGTATTGGAAGGAAACCTTTTATTATAATTGATTTGTATGAGTACAATACCTCATATTAGAGTAGAATATATATGTGAAGGATAATCTAAAATTTGAATTCTATACCAATGTATCTAAAATTAAACTTATTTTGTTTATATATTATATATATATATTATACTTATATATAATTCTATACCAGTGAATTAAAAATAATATTATGAGTAACAATTAAAGCATTAAGTTGAGGAGTAGATTCATTAATCTACTTTTTGTCCTATCCTCCCTCTATATTTCTATATTCCTTCTTCTTTCTTTTCAACCCCTATCTCCAAACCTAAGAATGGAAGATAAAGGAAAAGAGAGATGTCCCTGAGTCCAACCTTGTTTACTCTCTAAATAAGGCAATAATGACATAACCAACTCCCATTGAAACTAAACATCAATTACCCAAGAAAGCAACCAACAATTTACCCAACTCCCCTTAAGGGAAATAGGGCATTGTTTTCTTAAGGTTTCTTCCAGCTGATTTGGGACAATTAATACCTTGTGGGGAGGGAAATTGGGGGGAATGGTTAAATAAGCTAGGAATAGCATTTGTGGCCCACTTTCTACATGTTGAGAAATTCCAGGCTTAACTAGAGTCCTGGGTAAGACAGTCTGAAATGCTGGACCAATTGGGATTGGAAGCTTTCTTTGAAGCTGTCCTGTTCTGGTGAGGAACAGCAACTGAAGCACTTGATGCTGGAACATGAAGGATGCAGGATGTCAGGGTCCAGCATGCTGAGAGGAATGAGTCCTGTCAGGTCTGATCCAGCACAGGGTCCAATTATTTTGTTCTGAAAACATATAATTTCTCACAAGCATTATACAATCCTAAAATTATAAATGTATAAGGAGTGCCTGATACACATAACAATTAAGGCTTGTTCTCTGCTCTTTGTATGAGCAGAAAAAAGACATCTGTAAACCTTCACTCATGCCATACGAAGAATGGCATCTAATAACAATTCACAGGGATTCTGTAGCCAATAAGAAGCATTGTCTAGGGCTGGAGAGATGATGGTTCAGAGGTTAAGAGCATTGTCTCCTCTTCCGAAGATCCTGAGTTCAATTCCCCAACTACATGGTGGCTCACAACCATCTATAATGAGATCTGGTGCCTTCTTCAGGCCTGCTGGTTCACACAGAGGCAAAATACTATATAAATAATAAATCTTTTTTTAAGGAAGCACTGTCTATGCCTAGACATTCATGTCTCAGCCAGTCTCAGAGCTATCCCCATGTAGTGGGATTAGCACTATAAGTTACCTGCTTGTTCTGCAGTTTGAATTCTTCACATCTAGAACGTGTCCCCTCCATCATCTCCTCTCCCCTAGTCCTCAGAAAGGGGAGCCCTTTTCATAGTGTCCTCAATTTCTTGGATGTCCCACCAGTTTTCTAAACTAAGCAGCATAGGACATTTTTACCAGATGTATTTTTCTCTAGAAAATGCGTACACATAGTAAACCATTCTAGAGACAGGAAAGATAAGAATGGAAAAGAAATCTGTCTATTTTTCCTTTGTCTTATCTAAAGGTTAACTCCAGCTTCTTGAGCATTTCTTTTTAATTTTTAAAACTTTTATTATTTTTTAATTTTAATTTATTATAATTTATTCAGATTACACCCTGATTGTTATCCCCTCACTTTTTCTGTCAGGGAACGGGAAGATAAAATTCCTATTATTAAGGGGCATGGCTCTGTGTGTGTACTCATGCACACACACACATGAGTGAAACCAGAAGTCAACTCTCAGTAGTCAGGTTTTTTTTTTTTTTTTTATTCTGCCTTGTTAAGATAGTCTGTCTTATTCTTTCTGCTCTGGTACTCATGCTAGCTGGCCTGGAAGCTCCTAGCTGATTCTCATCTCTCTACCTGCTTTCCCCCCCTCCTCAATTTCTCTGTGGAAGGGCTAGGATTACAGACAAACACCCAGCTGTTTTACATGGAGTCCAGAGATCGAACTCAGGTCATCAAGCTTGCATGGCAAGAAGTTTCATTCAATGAGACATCTCTCTGATGAGTATATATATTATACTTACAAAATTATAGCAATTTAGAGCTATTTAACTTTCATCACTTTCTTGTTTAGTGTTTTTCATTAGAAAAAAAACTACTTTAATGGATAGTCTGGTATAGTGATAGCTTCTGGGATAAAATTCAGGAACCATAATTGCAAAGAAGAAAAGATATATGCACTTTATTTTATTTTACAGTTGTTGCCAAATTGCTCTCTGGTTAACAATGCCAACAGCAATTTAAAAGTGTCTAATTTCCTTTGTTCTCAGCAACCCTCTGTGCTATCAAGTGCTTCATTCTCCTCTCTGATAAGTAAAAGTGATTTTGTATTACAAATGAAACTTATCATTTTCTATGAGTGATAGAAGCATGTATGTTTTAGATTTTTTCAATTCATTTATGAGAGAGAGAGAGAGAGTTTAGACTATGGCTTATATACGGAGGTCAGAGGACATTTTGCTAGAATAATTTCTCTCCTTCCACAACATGGATTCTAGACATCAATGACAAGTCATCATTTTTGGGAACGAGTACCTTTATCTTTTATCCACTGAGAGCCATCTTGTCATCCTAAAATATAGACTTTTAATAATTTGCTTTTATTTCCTGTGGAGAAAGGAAGATACCAACTCACCCACAAAACCTTTGACCCAAAATTTACCCTTCCTATAGGGTGGTCAGGGATCAAGATGGAGCAAAGAATGAGGGAATGGTCAACCAATGACTGCTCCAACCTGAAACTCACCTCATAGGAGAAAGCCAATCCCTGGCACTATTGATGATGCTCTGCTTTGTTTGCAGATAAGAACTTAGCATGACTATCCTCTAAGAGGGTCCACCCAGCAGTGGATTGAAACAGATGCTGAGGCCCACAGCCAAACATTAGGCAGAACTCTATGAGTCTTGTGGAAGAGTAGGGGAAAAGATAGAAAGTCCCAGAGGGCACAAGAACTCCTTAAGTAGACCAATAGTGTCAACTAACCTAGGCCCATAGGGGCTTACAGAGACTGAAGCACCAACCAAAGAGCAGGCATGGACTGGACCTAGGCACATATGTAACTTATGGACAGCTTAGTCTTCACCTAGCCCCCCCAACAAGAAGTATCTGGAATGAACTTGGTTGCATGTTTTTTATCACTTTCCCCTAGGTGGGCTACCTTGTCTGGCCTTAGTGAAGGAGAATTGTTTAGTCCTGATGCAACGTGATGTGCCAGGATAAGCTTGTAGTGGGGGGCTCCCCTTTTCTGAGGAGAAGGGGGAGGAAAGGGGAAGAGGATGAGAGGGTGGGACCAGAAGGAGAAGATAGAGGGGGCTGTGATCAGGATGTAAAGTGAATAAATGAATGAACTTAATTTTAAAAATGAAAAAAATGTGCATATATTCTAGACACAGTACCAAGTTATATTACATAAATTATTTTTGTTCCCATAATATTTTGAACATGGTGTGGATTTAGAAACCAAGGGTTGTCTAACCACTATGCAATGTAACTTTTTAGCATTATATTTTCTGTTCATTTTTGCATTTTCTCCATGTGTTTTGAGGTACTAGAAGAAGGAAAGCATAAATTAATATTTGATGCAGTGGAGAGACCAATAAAGATATAATGGAGCTACTAAAAATGAGAAAGATGTTTCTTTTTGCTATTTTTCTTGCTGTGAAAAAAAAAATACCAGATAAGAACAACTTAAAGGAGGAAGTATTCTTCTTAGTTTGTAGTTTCAGTGACGTAAGATCATAGACCTCAGCTCTATCTGAGCCAGTGGTGAGATAGAACAGATAACAATAGGAATATGTTGCAGAGTAAGCTATTCACTTTACAGTGAACAGGATGCAAGGTAAAGAGTGAGAGATCAGGAACAAGACAGAGCAGACACACACACACACACACACACACACACACACACACACACTTATATACCCACAGTTAACTACTTCCACATGATAGGCTCCTTCTCCTAAACTTTTCAGACTTTCCCAAAATAATGCCACAAGCTGGGAACCACATGCTAAGCTCATGTGCCTACAGGGAACATTTTATACTCACGGCATAACATTCTGCTCCTGGACCACAAAGGCTCTTGGGCATCCCAAAATACAAAATGCATTTAGTACATCTTCAAAAGCTCCCAAGGCCATAATGGTTCTAACACTGTCAAATTAAGTTCAAGTCTACTGAGACTTAAAACCATCTCTTAGCTGTGAGTCCCCTTAAAATGAAAGGCCACATTATATTGATAATATTACATAGATTGAATATCCCCATTATGAAACAGTGGAATGAGAAAAAAGAAGGGAAAATCTAGAACCCAGCAGAGAAAACATTAAATCTGATGGTTCCATGTTGGATCTCTAAGGTGTGTGGTAGCTAGATGTGAACACCAATGGGCTTGGACAACCCTGACCCTGCAGTCTGGGGCTAGTTCCTCTTATTGCCTGTAGTTTTTGTTGTCAGATAGTCTACATTCGTAGCATCTTGAGCAACCTGGAACCTCCACTGTATCTCTGACTTCATCATAACAGCTTCTACATTGCTTCTCAAGAACAACCTGCAAAGAACTCTATACCTGCTCTGCATTCATTGCCTCCCCAACACTCATTTGAAGTCTGGGTGAAAGGCTGAAAGACCTTACAACTCTTACATTGTACATGCCTATAGGGCCAGTATCACATGCATGAAGCCAAGATCTGCCATCATCTTAAAAAGTAACAGAATCAACTTGGAGCACGCCTTTGCCTCCTATAAGGGCAAGGAGAGCTGAACAAGATTAACATAATCTTGGAAAGTGCTCTCTAGGTAGTTTTTTTCTCATGGCAAAATCTTTCATGTCTTTACTCTTTTATATACTTGAGCCTACAATGGGTAAAGTCTGACAAAATTTTTAAATATACTGAAAGCATCTTTCCTATTATCCCATGGGAAAAATAGCTGATTTATTTTTAATAATACTAATCTCTTTAACAATTCTGCCCTTAAACTGGGCCCTTAGAAGGCACGGGCAGGAGCATCTCTGTGAGTTCAAAGCCAGCCTGGTTTACATAATGATTTCCATGACAGCTGGAAGTACACAAAAATGTCTTGTCTTAAAAATAAATAAGTAAAGACAAAAAGTTGACTGTAGGGCTAGAGAGATGACTCAGCAATTAAGAACACTGGGTGCTCTTCCAGAGGAGATGGGTTTATCTCCCAGTATCCACATCATGTCTCACAATCATCTGTGACTCCAGTGTCAGGGGACTCCAAAACCTTCTTCTGACATCTGCAGGCTCCTGCATGAAGATAACATATACACTTAGATGCACACATAAAATAAGTTTAAGATTGTGGTGTGTGCGTGCGTATGTGTGTGCGTGTGTGTGTGTGTGTGTGTGTGTGTGTGTGTGTGTGTGTGTGTGTGTGCCTGTCTGCTCTGTCAACAACCTTGATGCATTCTTTTTCTGGTCAAACTACTCATAATCCAAGTTTTTCCACTCTGCTTTTCACACCTAATTTTCACCATAACCCTAACTAAATGCAGCAAGCAACAACCATGGCACAGGGTGAAGGCTATACTGTACTGAAGTCTCCTCCACCAAATTATTTACTTTTAAACTCAGTCTTACTCAGAGTCTCAGGAGATGGGCAAAGTGTAGCAAATTATTTATAAAAACAGCCTCTATGGGCAAAGTGTAGCAAATTATTTATAAGAACAGCCTCCAGTCCAAGTACCAAGATGAAATCATTGTCCATATTCTTTTTTCTTTTTAATTTTTAAAATTATTTTATTTATTCACTTTACCTCCTGATCATAGGCCCCTCCTTCCTTTCCTTCTGATCACATCTTCCCTTCTTCTTTCCATACCCACCTCATTTCTCAGAAAAGAGGAGCCCCCACTCACCCACCAACCCCAGTTCATCAAGTTGCATCAGGACTGAGCATGTGTCATGTGTCCTCTTCCCCTGTGGCCTGGTGAGGCAGCCGTGAAAGGGGGTGGGGGTGATCAAAAGGCAGGTCACCAAGACCATGTCAGAGACATCCCACAGTCCCGTTACTAGGGGACCCACGTGAAGCCTGAGCTGCCCCCTGTGTCTGTGTAGGGGGTCATAGGTCCAGTCCATTCATGGTCCTTGTTTGGTACATCAGTCTCTGCAAGCCCATCTGTGCCTTGGTTAGTTGGATCCGTTGGTCTTCTTGTGGATCTCCTATCACCTCCAGGTCTTTCTATCCATCCCCCCACTTTTCCACAAGCCTCCATACACTTAGCCTAATTTTTGGCTGTGAGTCATCACATTTGTTTGGATCTGCTGCTGGGTTTAGACTCTCAGAGGACAGCTATACTAAGCTCCTGTCTGAGACCATATCAGAGTGTCATTAATAGTGTCAGGGGTTGGCTCGCTCCCATGGGGTGGGTCTCAGGTTGGGCCAGGTGTTGGTTAGCCATTCCCTCAATCTCTACTCTATCTTTATCCCTTCACATCTTGTAGGAAGGGTAAATTTTGGGTCAAAGTTCTTGTAGATGGATGAGTTCATGCTTCCCTCCCTCTACTAGGAGTCTTGTCTAGTTAGAAGGTGTCCTCTTCAGTCTCCATGACCTCCTGGTACTAGGAGTCTTAGCTAGTGTCACCACCATGTCCTCCCAGAAGCCTACCATGCCCTAGGTCTCCAGATTTTCACAGAGATGCCTCTAACTATGGTTTCTCTTCTCTTTGAAGGTCCTCTGTCCTACCCACCTACCCACCACATCCTACCCCATTCTCTCTAGGTCTGATCTCCACCCTCATTTCTCTCTGAGTTACTGCTTCTGCCTTGTTCCTTCTCTTCAACCACTTCCGCTGTCTATTCTAATTCCCCTGGGTAAATAGATCAGATCTGGATGACTTGTAACTTCTCTTATTTGGGTCTGTAGATTATAGTATGCTTATCTTATATCAACGTGGCTGAAATTCACTTGTAAGTGAGTACATACCATGTGTGTCTTTCTGGGTCTCATAGCCCATATGCTTATAATCATTCTGGTCTTTGGAATTCCCACCAAAATCATCACTAATTTATAATTACCTAGAATGCTTTTCAAATTTTCCCAAAGTCTTCACATAAAACAGTTACAAACACTTCTGAAACTATGACATCAGGAAGGGTCACAGTAACAACCCTACTTCTCTGATATCAACTTTTCTTATTAGTTGTTTTCCATAAGTATAACCATAATATCTAACAAAACAACAAAGAAGAAGAAAGATGTCATTTGTTTCGAGGTTTCAGAGAGAGCAATTCATGACCACTTGGCCCTTTCCTCCTTGGTATAACATTATGATATTAGAGAGGTGTGATGACGTTAATTCTTTATCTTTTCTTCACAGAAGTGGAAGAACTCTGAGAGGAGAGAGTGGGAGGAGAAACAGTCAGCACTGGGGGTATATGAAAGAGCCATATGGAAACCTTGTAGGCTTTGAATTTTTCAAACCTATACCTCCCTTCCAACCCACCTACCCTAGATAGGAGAGAAAAGAGGTTAAGGGGAACAGGAGACATATACCTTTTGATACTCAGTCCCTTGGAGCAACTCCACTCTTTCGTTATGAGGATTCCACAGACCAGTTTAACAGCAATCCAACAATTCAGCAAAAGTGACTGCAACTGCAGCAGCTGAAACCTGGAGCAGCAGCTGGAACCTAGAACCTTGAAGCGTCCTCTGGAGCATTTCTCTCTAGGAGCATCTCGAAGCAGAACGATGAGCAGCCAAATGATGGAAAGCAATGCCAAATATATCTCCTGTCAGAGTCCACACTAAGATGTTTATCAGTTGGCAAACATCGTGCCCCCTGCAAGAGGCAGTTCCTCTTCTAGTAGGCAAATACCACACATGTTCTCTCACAAGTCTGTTTCCAGCAGACAAACATCATAGACCCTCACACAAGTCTGTTTCACATCCCACACTTAGAATCAAAACAAAATTTACATCCACTACAAAACCTATCTTACAAGCCTATTTGTAAGTATAATTTTATGTGTATTTTAAAGTACTAAAAGTGGTACCTAAACAAAGGGATGATGCTTCTATCAGAAGCCATGCAGTACCAAACAAAAATCTCAGTGCCAGGTGTAGGATACTTCCCTATAGACCATCCATGGGAGAAGCCATGTTTCAAAAGAACACTCTACTGCCATCGCTCTTTGTTATCTTCCAGAACTGTACAGTTAGGCCCTTGTCTCAGTAGGAGTCTCTATTGCTGTGATAAAACATCATGACCAAAACCAAATTAGGGATAAAAGAATTTAATTTTGCATACAATGCCACATCAAAGTCCATCATTGAAGTAAATCAGAGCAGGAACCTAGAGGCAGGAATTAAAGCAGAAGCCATGAAGGAGTACTAGTTACAGGCTTGCTTTTCATGGCTTGCTTAGCCTACTTTCTTTAAACATTCAAGACCACCTTCCCAGGGATGGTACCTTCAACAGTGGGCCAGGAAATTCCACATTAATCATTAAAGTGAGCTCAGGACACAGAGAAACTCTGTCTCAAAAAAAGAAAAACCCCAAAAGAGAAAGAAAGAAAGAAAAGGCCCCCACAGGCTTGCTCAAAAACCAATCCTCTGGGGGCAGTTTCTAAATGGAGGTTTCCTCTTCCCAGACGACTCTAGCTTGGGTCAAGTTGACAAAAGCTAACCAGGATAACCCTGCTACTAAAGAAGCCGTACACTTTGGCCACAAGGTGTAGAAAAAGCAGGTTGGGACTGAGCCAGAAACAACTTCTGGCTGGCTAGCTTTCATGGTATCAAAGGAACCTATGCAGACTTCTTCAGGGGAGGAAGTTCATTAGCTATCTGTCACCAAATAGTCTGTGTCAGCTGGGAAGACAGCAATCTACAGTAATGACGGGCCTGGCAAGATTTGCCCATTGCAGCAATAGTGGCATGAGTATTATGAGAATAGTAGAGCTCTTTCTGATTAGTTTTAAGGACTGCTCTCTAAGAGAGAACACACACCTGAGACGATGAACATGTTCAAAAGAGGGTGGCTGGAGAGGTAATAGGTACTAATGGGGAACCCACCATTATAGTTTTGTCAAACAGTCAGGTGGTCAAACTACCTTTAAAATACCCATATTTATTTTTACAAATTATTGCTACCCTTTGCCTTTGTCAATGAAGATTCTTATTGCAGTGAAAAGTAGTCAACACAGAAACTCATAACAGGTCAAAGAGATGAGCACAATGGATAGTAGGGTGCTCACCTCTAAGTGGGTCATCTATATCACCACTACAAAAAAAAATGGAAAGAACAGAAGAACAAGAAGATGGGTAAGTATTTCTACACCAGAACTCACTGGCACAATATCTGCACGAGACTGGGCCTGTCCTGTTGGTGTTTCATCATGGAACGGGAAGGACTTATGAACTCCACTCTCCTTGCAGAACTACTGACCGTGAATGGTGGCTAGGGAAAGGATGTTCACTTTCTTCAATCACATGTCCTCTGATAAGATGCCCATGCCCCAGTAAATGACTTCCCGCCCGTATTCATGCAAACAACCCTAGTTAAACTCAGTGTGTTATATACACACATAGAAAACATGTGAAAGGAAGGTTTGTTGCAAAGAAAGGTTTGGGGGGCAGGAGGACAGTAATGGATGTAGTGACAATTCTGGAACTTTGGTTTCTTTTAAAAACACAGAAATATTATAAGAATGTGTTTTTGTTTTAATCCCAGATGTGGGGATTTCAGAGGATCTATAAATGCTAGAGCCCCGATAAGCAGAGATGGTGGATGGTGGTTGGTGGTTGTTCATGAGGGGTTGGTTGCATAAGTAGTCAGGCTCAAAGATGAAACAAGAAGGAAGAAATTAGATTCATGGATCTCTACCCTTATCTCTCTCTCCCCTCTATCCTTCTTTCTCTTCAATCTAGTGATGTGGGGGAGGGAGTGAAACAGGAGGTGTGGAAAAAGCGTGGGAAAAAGAAGAGCCGACAAAGTAGTAAAAGGTCAGTTACAGATGGGGAATGAAAATATCAGAGACTCATTATATACATGTATGAAACTGTCAAAGAATAAAAATTTATTTTAAAGCTGGGCATGGTGGCGCACGCCTTTAATCCCAGCACTTGGGAGGCACAGGCAGGCGAATCACTGTGAGTTCAACACCAGCCTGGTCTACAAAGCAAGCCCAGGACAGCCAAGGCTACACAGAGAAATCCTGTCTCAAAAAACCAAAAAAATAAATAAATAAATAAATAAATAAATTATTTTAAAGGAGGTGATGGTGAATATTATCGAAAAACATTGTATATGTGTATGAAACCTAGAAAGAACACATAAGATTAAAAATACATTGTTAAAAAGATAAAGTGAGACAGGTGAAAAACAGAAGGATGAAATAATGAGCCCCATGCCAATCTCAGTGACCTCCTGAAACACTCTCAAGTTTCCTAAGGTCATGCTTTTAAATCATTTAAGCTCTGAAGGAGTCACACCCGCTATCCCTGGCCCCACTTGTGAGCAATGAAGACCGGTTCCCACGCCATGTCAAAGGCAAGTATTTGACACTGTCCCATGGATATTAATTTGGCTTATTCTGAGGAAGCCTCAAAATACCTTTCCAGTTATCCCCAAGGAAGAACAGAGTGAAGGTTTTTGACAGCAACTAGTACAAATCCAGGACTCAGAGATCTATTCCATTTGCCCAAACTATTTGCCCATCCTTGAGAGACTCTCCCTCAGGATCGTATAACAGCTGGGCCAAGAGCTGAAAAATGAGGCTGGTCTGGTTTTCTGGTCTAGCCCAGAGGGCCCGGGGAAAGGCCTTTACATTGTCTCATCCGCCTGGCTATCTGTTCTGCTCCCACCAGCACATGCTGCTTGCTACCAGGATTAATAACATGAGCAGCAGGAGGCTTCACACCAGAATGGCAACTGCCTGGATAATTATCCAGTGGTCTAGGATCAGTCTGTAAATTACTCTGTGACTAGGGAATTCAGCGGGTTACCGGCATCACTCTGGCCCTCTCATTTTATTACTGTCCCCTCCTGCTGCACTGGTATCCATTTGTCTGGTTTGCATTCGGGTTGTTGCTCTGGTGAGTTTGGGATTTGTTGTTGTTGTTTTGTTTTGTTTTGTTTTGTTTTTGTCTTAATGTCTAAGAGGTGAGCATTAGCCCCTTTGGAAAGTCCGCTAGTCAGGCGAATGGGATGGCTGTAGGAAAATAGGGAAGAGAAACAATTATTTTATAAAATCATTCAAGTGGCCCTGGGCATGCTATCATTTGCTTTCTGTTGCATTTATAACCACACTTCAATATCTTCTTCTCACAGATGTGATTCTTTGCTAACATGCCTGTTCGTGGAACATGAAATACTTTGGAAGGGAGAGGCGGAGAAAATTCTCAGTTCAGTTCCAACTTGCCCACTCCACTCCAGTTATTTCAAAATGAGAGGACATGCAAGTTAGTTTTCTCACTTGCTGTGGTTGCTCTGAGGCATTTGTACAAATTATGCCCTCTCTTTAATTCATTCTTTGCCCTCCCTTTTCCACACTCCTTCTTTTATTACAGACCTTCCCTTGGATAACACACTCCCCAGGAACCCTCTATGAACCCACACAGAGCACATTCTCATCCCTCCTGGCCCAGCACAGAATCTATTCCACATCACCCAGCCATACCTACTCGGTCCCAATTGTTATTCCTCTTGCCTGTTGGCAACCTGATAAACACAAGAACCAGCCACATCCTTTCCAGGCCTCCACACAAAGCAGCCAATGGAAACTAGGGAATAGATGAGGAATGCTATCTCCAACAGCTACCTCCTGGGCAAGCTTGATTTCTAGTTTGGCCCCAGTTGATACACACAATAACCAGCACCATTGAAGAAATCTGCCATGACAATTCCCAGAGCTTAAACAAAGGACTCTATTCCCATGTCCTGGAATTGCCACTTGCATCTTTCCCTCTTTTTGACTCACCAACTTTCTTACATGCATCACAAGATGATTCTGTAATTCTCATTTAATGTTGACACCAGCTCTATTGTTCATCCTGTGCCAGGTAGGAGTCCATCAAAGGTTTCAGATTCTACAATTTGGGGCATACTCTGTTTACTTTGCTCTAAACACCCTTTGACAAATGGACTATCAATAAAATAGTTGGTGCAAATAATTCCACACAAAGACCCAGGGATGGAGGTCATACTCTGGCCCTTGATTGCTCTCTACCTGTTGCATTTCATTGCTGAATGCAGTGTGCTCTGCCTTCCTTCCTCTACAAATGCTATTGGAGATGCGCCTTTATTTATGCTGTTACCTCAGCTTGGAATAGCCTTTCTCCTTCAAGAACATGGTACACTTCTCCATATGTTTTGGATCCCGTCTTTGGTCACCATCTCTAAGGAATCTTTAATAACTTAGAATACGCCATGAGGAAGAGGTCTATTTGGTCTACCATGTACTGGCTCTGAGACTGTGGGAAAACTACTTACTTATCTAACTGGCCTTCCATCTCATCATCTGTGAAACGGAATGATAAGAGTTTCTACCTGCCATAACTGTGGAGATAGAAATGGGGAACTTATTATTGAAATAATAAGCACTATTCTAAGGTTTTTGTCTTATTATTAATGATCCAAAGTATAATTAATCACTTCTAATATCCATTTTTAAAGATGTACTTTATAGTTCTGCCTCCCTACAAGACCGTGACCATCTTAAAGCTAGAAGTTTTCTCGTATCTGCAATCCCAAACTACACCCAGATCAGGAATAGTCAACAAATGCTTTCTTTAATACATGTAAAAAAAGATGCATATTTTTTAAAGAACAATGATTTGAAATTTTAAAGAAAATAATGTTCAGCATTTTACGGGTGAAAGCGACAGACCCATTCAGGCACTTTCGCATCCATAGTTCCAGGTTTACCTTTGATCCTTGAAATTAATTCACGTGGCAGGTGGTACTGTCTCTCGTCTACACATGAGAGAATATTAACTTCAGCACTGAGGTACAGGGTTTTCCAGATTCAACTTCCACTTACTTTCCTCTCTCCTCATGCTTCACTTACCTGCTGAATCACTCTAACAGGGAAGAGCTAAGCCTGCTTACAACTCAAGGGTCAGTCAGTACTAGGAATAGCCATCTTCAAGATGCCGTTCCCTGAGATCTCTACTGCCCTTGCTTCTAAGGATGCCAACGAGGAAGCACACAATGTTCCATGCACTCTGCAGAAGAAATGTGCATTTCTGATGATACTTTTGGGCACCTCCAGACTTCTCCTGTGGCTTTGTGCAGAATAGAAGGTGAAGCATAAGGCTATCAAAAGCTGCAAACCGTCCCTACCTCTGGAGACAGGCATTTACAGAAGAAAGAGGGACCAATAGCCTCCCAGAGCATTGTTCAGGCACATTAGAGAGGATTAAGCAGATACATTCAGCTATTCTAACAGGTTTTCTTTAAGCCTTGAATACGCCTCTCACACTCACTCAGATAATCACATTAGTTTTGTCATTAAAAGATTTCTTTTATAGAAAGCATCTAAACCGCTTAAACCACCCAGAGAGGGCGCATATATTATCAAGCTCTTAGACAAACAAAAGGGATTTTTGGTCCTAAGTCTGTTTTCCTTATTCTTCATATTTTTTGGGGAAATGAAGGTGGAAATTATTTTTTGCAAATAACCAGTGGATAGAAAGCAAGTCTTACTTCCTCACTCTGACATTCCCCCTGCAAGGAGAACAGGAATGGCCAAATGCCTTCAGGGTAGAGGCCAGCAAAAAAAATCAGAAGAGTAAGACTGCAGGATAGGAAGTGCATAGAGATTGCTGTGTTTACCTCTCTGCCACAGGAAATTCCATTTAGAAATAAGGAAGCATAGCAAAATACCTGGCTGAGAATCAGACCACTGCCACTGACTACATCTGTGGCCATGCTTTAGGTGAGAAGGGATTCACTTCACCCCTACTGGCCCCAATATCTGTCTTCCCTCCTGCCAGGGTTGCTGAGGATCTCCATGGACAAAATTATAGAAAAGATAGGAAGAACAGTTGCAAGAACTGTAAAGTGTGACCCGTGTGGTCAAGGGAAGCTTTCTGTGGTTCTTTTCTGATTGGCCCCATAATAATAGCAGTAAGGGTTATATCTGGTTTTGGCTTTCACAAGAATGTAATTGATGCCTAACTACAAGTACAGAACATGTGTTTAGTCATTTTTCTTACTACGTGTGGTTTAACTGACTTCTCACTACCCTGAGTCAGCAACCTTCCTTCAAACTTCCATCCCTCAAGTCCAAGTTCAAATATTATTCTCAGACCCTCAGGATAAATCCGTCACCATCATGTTCTTGCTTTCCAGCTATTTGATGCATTTCTGATCTCAGTGTTTTTAATTACTTGACATTACAGTGATCTCTTCCCATTACCATTGAAGCCCCTGAGAACAGTGGGCTTTATTCTTAATCCTTCATCTTATTGGTGTTCAGCACAGACTTGCTGTTAGATGCGCGTTTCTGTTGGCTAATCATAAGGGAAGAAATAGCCTAAAAGCCTGGTGTTGGTCGGTTGTTCTGAGGAAGAAGTTACTTAAGTCCCAGTGCAAAGAGCAGCATCGAGCCTTGGAATAGGCATCACACTAACCACTAAAGTGCTAATGTGCTGATCAGGGTACAGTGTGAGGCTGTTGAATGACTTGAATGCCGTGCCAGACTCTCACCTCCTTACCAAGTAAAACAAGGAGCGGCCTTAAATTATGATGGAGATGACTTAGGTTAGTCCTTTAACGTCAGCACTGTGGCCATGTAGAGCCAGATAATTCTTTGTTATGTCAAGTATGGCAACCAAAAAAAATGACTCAAGCATTGTTAAAAGAACACTCTAGGTTAAGAGTGATGGAATGCCACCAATTTGGGGTGCAGTGATTTAGATCTGAAGAACAGACCTGGGCTAGAGGGATGGCTCAATGAATAAGAGCCCTTGCTGTTCCGACAGAAAACCTGGTTTCAGCTCCCAATACCCATATGGCAGCTCACAGTGTTTGTTAACTCCAGTTCCAGAGAGTCTGACACCCTCTTCTGGCCTCCTAAGACTCTGCAAGCATGTGATGCATTTACATACATGTAGGCAAAACACTCATGCACATCAAATAAAAACCATTTTTAAACATCAGGCCCTGTCCCCTGTGCTCTTCAGTTCCTAGGCCAGAGCTCTCCCTGCATTCCCAGAGGCCTGTAGCAGCAGGAACAACCAGATACCTAAAGGCCAGCTGAAGAAAACAATAAAGAAGGGCCATGGCAATACGATGCCAATAGAACCCAGCTATCCTACTACAGTAAGCCCTGGATACTCTAACACAGCTGAAGCACAAGAAAATGACCTTAAGTTCAATCTTTTGAAGATATAGAGGCCTTCCTTTAAAAATGAAATGAATAAATCACACTTTTAAAAATACAGGAAAACAAAACCAAACAGATGAAGGAACTGAATGAAACTGCTCAATACCTAAAAATGAAAAATCTAAGCAATAAAGAAAGCACAAACTGAGGACATCCTGGCAATGGGAAACGTAGGCAATAGACCAGAAAATACAGATACAAGCATCATCAACAAAATAAAAGACATGGAAGAAAGGATCTTGGGTATAGAAGACATGATAGAAAAAATCGATACGACAATCAAAGAAAATATTAAATCTGAAAAGATTTTGACACAAAACATCCAGGAAATGTGGGACACTGTGAAAAGAACAAACCTAAGACTAATAGAAATAGAAGAAGGAAAAGATTCCCACTCAAAGAACCAGAAAATAGTTTCAACAAAATCAGAAGAAAAAAGTTCCTAATGTCAAGAAAAAGATGCTGATAAACATACAAGAAGCTTACAGAGCACTAGGCATATTAGACCAAAAAATAAAATCCTCCCACATCATAATAGGAAAAACACTTCATATACAGAACAAAGAAAGACTATTAAAAGCCAGAAGGGGGAAAGGCTGAATAATATATAAAGACAGACCTATTAGAATTACATCTGACTTCGCAACAGAGACTTTAAAGGCCAGAGGGCCTGGGCAAATGTCTGGCAGTCTCTAAGAGACCACAGATGCCAGCCCAGACTACTATACTCAGCAAAATATTCCATCACCATAAATGGAGAAAACAAGATATTCCATGACAAAACCAAATTTAAACAACATCTATCTACAAACCCAGCCCTACAGAAGGTACTAGAAGGAAAACTCCAATCAAGAAGATTAACTATACCCAGAAAACATAGCAAATAATTTCACACCAACAAAACCTAAAGAAAGGAAGCACATGCATATGTGTGTGTGCGCGCACACACACACACACATACACACACACACACATACACACATGCAAACACCACCAACATCAAAATAACAGGAATTAACAAACATTGGTCATTAATATTTCTCAACATTAATGGACTCAATTCCTAAATAAAAAGACACAGGCTAACAGAATGAATGTGAAAACAGGATCTATCCTTCTGCTGCATACAAGAAACACACCTCAGCAACAAACATAGTCATCATTTCAGAGTAAACGGCTGGGGAAAAGTTTTCCAAGAAAACAGACCCAAGAAGTAAGCTGGAGTAGCCATTCTAATATCTAATAAAATAAACTTTCAACCAAAATTAATCAAAAGAGATGGGGAACTACACTTCATATCCGTCAAAGGAAAAATACACCAAGATGGCATCTCAGATCTGAACATGTATGTCCCAAATGTAAGGGCAACCACTTTCATAAAAGAAGCATTACTGAACCTTAAATCACACATTAACCCCCACACATGAATAGTGGGAGACTCCAACACCCTACTATCACCAATGGACAGGTCATCTAAACAGAAACTAAACAGAAAAATAATGAAACTAACAGATGTTAAGAACCAAATGGACATAAAGTATAACTATAGACATTTCACCCAAACAAAAAAGAATATACATTCTTCTTAGCACCTCACAGAACCTTCTACAAAATAACTCAGTCACAAATCAAGTCTCAATGGATACAAAAGAAAGAAAGGAATCAAGAAAGAAAGAAGCTCTGATCCTATCAGGCTACCATGGATTAAATCTGGATTTCAATAACAACAGAAAGCCTACCAACTCATAGAAACTGAGCAACTCTCTACTCAATGATCCATGGGTCAAGGAAGGAATAAAAAAAGAAATTAAAATCTTTCTATAATTCAATAAAAATGAATGCACAACATATTCAAGCTTTTGGAACACAATGAAAGCAGTGCTAAGAGAAATGTTTATAACACTAAGTGTCTTCATAAAGAACTCAGAAATATCACATGCTAGCAACATAAGAGAACACCTGAAAGCTATAGAACAAAAAGAAGCAAATACACTCAAGAAGAGTAGATGGCAGAAAATAATCAAACTCAGGGCTGAAATCAATAAATTAGGAGCAAAGAAAACAATACAAAGAATCAAATGAAACCAAGAGTTGATTCTTTGAGAAAAACAAAAAGACAGAAAAAAAACCTTAACCAAACAAACTAAACGGCAGAGAGAGAATATCCAAATTAACAAAATCAGATATGAAAAGGGGGACATAACAACAGACACTGAGAAAGTCTAACAAATCGTTCGGTCCTATCAAATTCCTGCATTCCTCAAATTGGAAAATCTAAATGAAATGGACGATTTTCTTGATAGATTTCACTTATCAAAGTTAAATCAAGTAAAGCACTTAACTAGACCTATAACAGGTAATAAAATAAAAGCAGTCATTAAAAGCCTCCCTGTCCACCCACCCCCCCCAAAAAATCCCAGGTTTTACTGCAGAATTATGCCAGACTTTCAAAGAAGAGCTAATACCAATAATATTCAAACTGTTCCAGAAAATAGAAACAGAAAGAACATTGCCAAACTCATTCTATGAGGCCACAGTCACCTTGATACATAAACTACACACACACACACACACACACACACGCACACACACACACACACACACACATACACACCAAAAAAAGGGAATTTCAGAATCAATTTCAGAACGTTGATACAAAAATACTTAATAAAATACTCACAAACCAAATCCATGATTGGTCAAAAACATCATCCACCATGATCAAGTAAGCTTCATCCCAGTGATACACAGATGGTTCAACATAAGAAAAAGTCATCAATATAATCCACTATATAAGCAAACTAAAAGAAAAAAACCACATCATCTCATTAGATGCTGAAAAACCCCCTTGACAAAATCCAACACCTCTTAATGTTAAAAGTCTTGGAGAGATCAGAGACACAAAGAACTTACTTAAAAACAATATACAGCAAGCCAATAGCCAATGTCAAATTAAATGGAGAGAAACTAAAATCAGTTCCACTAAAATCAGGACAAGACAAGGCTGTCTGCTTTCTCTGTATTTATTCAATAAAGTACTTGAAGGCTTAGCTAAAGCAATAAGACAACTAAAGGAGATCAAGGGGATACAAATTGGAAAGAAAGAAGTCAAAGCATTGCTATTTGCAGATGATATGATAGTATACATAAATTACATTTAAAAAATTCTACCAGAAGTCCTACAACAAGGTGGATGAATACAAAATTAACTCAAAAAAATTCAGTAGCTTTCCTTTATACAAACAATTAATGTGCTGATAAAGAAGTTAGGGAAACAACACCCTTCACAATAGCCACAAATAATTTAAAATATCTTAGCATAACTATAACCAAGCAAATGAAAGACCAGTATGACAAAAATGTTGAGTCTTTGAGGGAAGAAATTTAAGAAGATCAAATGATGGGAAGATCTCCCACGCTCATGGATCAGTAGGATTAACATAGTAAAACTGCCATCTTACCAAAGTAATCTACAGATTCAATGCAATTCCCATCAAATTTCCAACACAATTCTCAAGAGCAATTCTCAACTTCATATGGAAAAAGAAAAAACCCAGGATAGCTAAAATAATCCTGTACAATAAAAGAACTTCTAGAGGTATCACCATCCATAATTTCAAGATGTCCTACAGAGCAATAGTAAATAAAAACCACATGGTATTGGCATAAAAACAGACACATCTACAGACACTTGATTTTTTTTTTTTTTTTTACAAAGAAGCCAAAACTATACATTGGAAAAAAGACAGCATCTTCAACAAATGGTGCTGGTGTAACTGGATGTCAGCATGTAGAAGAATGCAACTAGATCCATATCTGTCACCCTATACAAAACTCAAGTCCAAAAAAATATATAAAAAATATAAAAAAATAAATTAAAAACTCAAGTCCAAGTGGATCAAAGACCTCAACATGAAACCAAATACACTAAATCTAATAGAAGAATAAGTGGGGAATATCCTTGAACACATTGGCGCAGGTGACAACTTCCAGAACAGAACACCAATCATTCAGGCACTAAGATCAACAACTTATAAATTAAATGGGACCTTCTGAAATAGAAAACCTTCTGAAAGTCAACAGATACCATCAAAAGCACAAAAAGGCAGCCTATATAATGGGAAAAGATCTTCACTAACCCTATATCTGACAGAGGGCTAATAGCCAAACTATATAAAGAATTCAAGAAATTAAACATCAACAAACCAAATTACCCATTTAAAAATTGGGTATAGAACTAAACAGAATTCTCAACAGAGGAATTTCTAATGGCCAAGAAGCACTTAGTGAAATGTTTGTCCTTTGTAATCAAGGAAATGTAAAACAAATGACTCTGAGACTCCATCTTATACCTTTTAAAATGGCTAAGATCAAAAACTCAAGTGACAGCTAATGCTGGCATGGATGTAGAACAAGGGGAACACTCCTCACTTGCTGGAGGGAATGCAAACTTGCACAATCATTTTGGAAATTAATTTGGTGGTTTCTCAGAAAATTGGAAATAGTTCTACCTCAGGACCCAGCTATAACACTTCTGGGCATATACCCAAAAGATGCTCTACCATACCACAAGCTCACTTGCTCAACTATGTTCATAGCAACTTTATTTGCAATAGACAGAAATGGTGGCATCTCTTAAATGAACTAGATACCTAGGACAATGGAAACTCTCAGAACCTATAAGGGTGACCCTAGCAAAGACTCCTAGCAATAGGGGATATGGAACCTGAAATGACCATAACTTGTAACCAAGCAAGACTTCCAATGGAGGTATGGGTATACCAGCCCAGCCACAAAACCTTCAGTCCACGGTTTTTCCTACTATATGATGTTCAGTGGTAAAGAGGGAGCAGTAATTGAGGGGATTGTCAGCTAACAACTGGCCCAACTTGAGAGAGAACCAACCCCTGACACTATTAATGATATTCTGCTATACTTACATATAGTATCCTATCATAACTGTCTTGAGAGGCTTCATCCAGCAGCTGATGTAAATAGATGCAGAAACTCACAGCCAAACAATAAGTGAAGCTCAGGGAAGCTTATGGCAGAGGGGCAGGAAGAATTAAAGGATCCAGAGAGGTCAAAGACACCACAAGAAAACCTACAGAATTAACTAAACTTGGTCCATAGAGCCTCAGAGAGGCTTAACCACCAACCAGAGAGTATGCATGGGACACACATAGGCCCCCTACACATATGTAACATATATACAGCTTGGTCTTCATGTGGGACCACTAACATAAGAACCAGGGGCTGCTTCTGAATCTGTTGCCTGCCTTTGGATCCCTTTCCTCTAACTGAACTGCCTTGTCTAGCCTCAATAGAAGAAGAGGATAAACTCAGTCCTACTACAACTTGATATGTCAAGGCAGCTTGATATCCATGGAAGTATCCCCTTCTCTGAGGAGAAAGGGAGGGAAGATGAGAGTAGATTAAGATGAGATTGGACAATATCCTAAATTTCTTGGGCCTGCAAAACTATGTCCCAAAATTAACAGGAAGCAGTTTAAGTAAACTATGCCCCATTTCCCAGAGGTGGGATGGATGGGTTGGGTAAAGGCTATAGATACTTGTTATCATTTTAAGGGAGTTGATTATAGGAATAATAAGTAAAAATGTTGGTCTGATGTATTTTGATGCTAATTAATAAAAGGCCATCACACCTGGGCAGGGCAAATTGGATAGACATGGCTAAGGTTCTCAGACAGGGAAAGACAGACAGAATCTTTGGAAGAGGAGAGACTGGGGAGACCAGAGAAGAAGGAAGGCCATCATGGGTTAGGTGGAGGAGAAGCACATGGGTGGAGGATTTGGCCCAGATGAAGAACATTAGCGAGTATATGGAATTATGGATGGGAGGTAGCTTGGTAGAAATTATTAGAAGCAGATGGCATGGGATATTTTATTAAGGCCTTTTATGACAATGAGACACGTCTGCTCCTGGCAGCAACCCCATTACACTTCAAAAAGCATCAAGGAACCTCCATATGGAGTTTGCTTCATATGTGACAAGCTAGCCACAGAACAAGAAAATGTTCTTGCTTCAACTGTAGACAGAATACTGGAAAGATGGGACAAAACAGACTCAGAAAAGTTGACTGCTGAGCTTTGCAAGGATGAGGGTAGATAAGCCCTTCATAATTTTTGCTTAACAGAAAATTCTGCCAGAAGACTGAATATGATGCTCCAACATTATAGAGAAATTTGGGGGGACTGCCTAGGCAGCCAACTATCTCTTCCATTTCTATAGGTTTGGAAGCTGCTTGCCTGCGTTTCTTATATATTCAGTTAATATTTTTTCCTTCTTAAGTCTCTCATGAGGTTGAAGACTGGGTAGTTACAGTCTCACAATTAAACTTAAATTGTTTAGTATGATAGAGATTGATTTAGGTACAGAACTTTAAATTCACCAATATAGGATAGGTAGAATACTTTATCTAAGGGCGCCAAATACATAAATGTAAACTTTACCTAATAATTTTCATAATTGTTACTATTACATATAGTTTATTGTTGTAAGAGAAAGAGACTTATTGGACTAAAAGGGGGAGATGTAGGCCTGATGTTATAGTGCACTGTGTAAAGATTTAAATGCTGATTTCTGTGTCCTCCATATCTGGTTACAATCTTTGTTTTAAGAATCTCCTGTCTCAATGTTGCATAAACACTGCTCCACAATTGTTCCCTGATACATCACTAAAGAAGCTTGACACCCAATATCTGAGCAGGAGAAGGAATTGGGATAGACTTCCAGCTAGCAAGGGGAGGAGAGAGAGGAAGTAGGGGATTCAGCCATGGACAGAGGTCCAGGTGACATCAGGAGAGAGAAGCTAGCAGAGGAAGCCATGAGTGAAAGTATCTGAGGAGACTTGCCAAAAAGAGAGACAGACTAGCTTAGATGATTAAAAATAGAGTATCACCCCTTCCAAGGCTCTTGGAACATCAGTGAAGAGGGAAGAAAAACAAAATGTAGACGCCAGAAGGAGTAAAGTGATGTGCAATGCCGTATTCCATGCATTACATGACAGTTACACTCAGCAGCTGTGACTACCTGGCCCATTCAAACACCAGACCGAGCCCATCAATATTCTGTCATGGAAGAGGAAGAGGTTCATAAGGCTCCACCCCTCTCAGAAGATCCACAGATAGTTTAATGGTATCTAGGAGAAGGAGAGACATTTTCATCTGTGATGTAGCCAACGATAAGTTGCCTATGCTCTTATTTTTAAAAATCCTCTCACTCATGCTTCTGTAGGCAACCCTAGTGAACCACCTTGGTTCACAATTTCTTCTTAAGTCATGAAAGCAGAAGGGAGAAGACAGCAGGAACGGGGGGGGGGGAGAGAAGAACCTGGGGGAACCGTCACAGTGTCATAACCCAGTGTGACTAGGATATACTTTGAAAACTTTTTAAAATAAAAAGATTAAGGAAATATATTAAACATTACAAAAAGTAAAGGTCTCAGGGGGATTGGCTAGTGTTCTGTGTTTTAGATTTAGTGTTTGTTTGTTTGTTTGTTTGGAGTCATCTTGGTTTTTTGGCTAGCCCGAAAGTCACTACATAGTCAAGGCTACCCTTAAAGTTACAGGCGTGCTCGTGTCTCTGTGTCCTGTGTGATGAGATTGTATGCATATGCCCAGCCATTTTTAAAAAGATTTAATATTCTGATTGATTTTCAACTTAAATAAAAATTTAGTACAGAACACTTAAGTTACCTTTATACAGTATAATATAAATTATCCTGGCCAAAAAAGGAAAAGATCTTTCTTTTTTAAATTTGTTTTCTCAGCCAGATATGGAAGTGCACACCATTAATCCCAGCACTCAGGGAGGCAGAGGTAGGCAGATCACTGTAAGTTCGAAGCAGTTTGGTCTACAAAGCAAGTCCAGGACAGCAAAGACTACACAGAGAAACCCTGTCTCAAAAAAACAAACAAACAAAAAATTTGTCTTTTCAGAATGATATGATGTTTCCTAATAATCAATATTAAATGAAATCTTGAAGCTTTTTAAGTATTCTAAATAAGTAAAAATGGGCTAAAGTCCTAAGAAAAAGAAGAAGAATGATTTCTATTAAAGCCCAAGCCTGCATCATATAATTTCTTAGTAGACAAAGAATAAAAACTATTATTATCTTGACTTTAACATCTATCCCAATAGACTGTTCCCCAAGGCTGAGACAAAGTACCACCCAAATTGCTTCAATAGACAACTCACTAGAATGAAAACTGAAGGCTTCCAAAGCAAGACCAAGATTTTGCTGCGTGCCAGGAAAGGAAGGGAAACAGCAATCTCCCAGTGGAAATTCTCATTTTGAAATGACCAAGCCCAAGCATACTTTTTAAAAGAGCATTAAGGGCTGGAGAGATGGCTCGGCAGTTAGAAGAGCATTAGATGTTCCCAAAGACAGGTTTAATATGTGTGTGTGTGTGTGTGTGTGTGTGTGTGTGTGTGTGTGTGTGTGTGTGAGAAAGAGAGAGAGAGAGAGAGAGAGAGAGAGAGAGAGAGAGAGAGAGAGAGAGAATAAAAAAGAAACTGGGAGGGGGGTGGGGAAGAGCTCATTCGTCAGAGAAGAAACTGTTAGGCTCTCTGTGTCTCTTAAATGCTTGGATCCAACCTTATTTCCTATCTTAGAAAAACCCCTTGGAAGAAAGGTCTCAGGGTAAGAGCTACTTGAAAGTTCCTCCACTTTGGAAACGGGAAGGCTCCTCCATTAATTAATGTCAAAAACGCTGCCTGCATGAATTCCTCTGCCTGTCTTCTGGAAGCCACACAGGAAAGTCCTCCTACCCCACCCCCACCCCTGCCTGCACCTGCTGCTTGCCTTCCTGACGCTTAAGGCTTTAAGGACACCGTTAACAATTATCAGAGGACAAAAAACCAGAACTACATGCTGACCTTTGAATAGCTTACTCATCAAATTTAAAGGTCTTTTTACTTTTGAAGCATCATCAGCTACCACGACTTAGAGCCTGTTCCCATTTAAAGTGAAAGGCCAAAGAACGAGATTTTCCTAAATTGGCATAATTTAACTAAATTACCACAAAACTGACCTCAGAAACAAAGAGAAACGGACCAGGAGAGGGCCAGATTTTTTCCTGGCAGCACCACAGTGGCAAATATCCCAGAACTAAGGAGAGCTGCCAAGTGGGAAAGAGAAGAGGAAAGGACTTTCCGAAAGCAGCCAGCCCAGGCACCCTGCCTCCCCCACAGCTGGAGGGAGACTGAGCAACACACAGGTAGGTCTGCTGTGATCTTTATTACAGCACATTTCAGAGCCCAGCACTGAGCGCAAAGGAAGCGGCCCCGTTTCCTGCACTGGCATCACCCATCCTACCAGCTGCAGCTGCAGCATTTTTAATCCAGCTTCTGCTTTTGCTTTCATAGCAGGAATGGGGACTTGCGATGAGCCAGCGAGACTTCAGCCTCAAAACCAAGGAGGCATCCCCATTTGTGAGAGACCTGCCTCTGCCCCTCTGGTGAATGGCAGTCAGGAACCATGCCAGTGCTGATGGCATGCGAGCTGTGGCGATGACAACACAAAGGCGGTGAGTGAGGACTGAGCAGTCACCAGAGTGGGATGGCTGCACCCACCATCGTCACTCTCTTCTGTCTCAACCTTGGCCCAACAAATATAATGACAAATGAGAGAAATTAAAAAATTACAAAAAAAAATAAAATCTAAGTGAATGGGTATGCAGGTAGAGGAACATAAAAGAAGGAAAAGTGATTTTTTAAAATTGTTCAGGGCTGCTTTCTGTAATTGCCAAAAAAATCTGAGATCCATTGTTTCATGTGTCTGACTTCCACAGAGCGGGCTAACTGCAAGGATGCTGGATCCGTGGCAGTGCTGAAGCGCAGATCTAAATGGTGAGCTCCCTGGGGGATGTTGACGGCCACCAGGGTATCGGAGAGGTCTTCAGTAACTCCACCCCCTGACCATGGGTCTAGGTCACCATTGCTGCGAGTGAGGGAGACAAGAAGAACAAAGGTTGTCAGTTCTTCATGACCATGTTCAAATAAAATAGGAGAATCCTTCTCTATGCCTAAACCTGAACATATAAACAACTTGGGAGTCTGAGGATCTACTTTGTCATGTAAGAAGCCTCTTAATGCTTGAGTTTCATACTGTTTCCCCAAAACACAGGAGCAAAGAAGACTGAATCTGGTGACAGAAAACAAAACAAAACAAAACAAAACAAAACAAAAAACCCAGCAGTATGAGCAAGGGCTGATTGTGAAGCCTGGGCAACAGGACCCTGAAAGTCTCGTGAACACATGTGGTCTGATGTTTCTTAGTCAAGTGTCGGTATGCAGCGCCACACTCTATGAAAGGTGACAGGAAGCACATCTATGTCGACTAAAAACTGAATCATAAGTACACCAGAATGCTTTTCCAGAAAGCTTGAAATCTGTTTTCAAATTTTTGTGTCAAATCAACACAGAAGGCCACACACTTTTTGCAGTTCCTGAGGCTGTTTTTTGCCAGTGTTGAAATGAGTGGAAGTGTTTGTCTTAATTTGAGTTTGTTATAATTTCAATTCCCATTTAGTGATTTGTACATTAGTAAAGTCACCATCAAAACATGGTTCTGAAGCTTTGTCATTCAATAAGCTACCACATGGGCTGGGTGCAGTGGCCATAATCTCTGTAATCCCTATAATTCCAGCATTAGAGGAGGCAGGGGCAGGCAGATCTCTGAGTTTGAGGCCAGCCTGATCTACAAAGCAAGTCCAGGACAAGCAAGGCTACACTGAGAAACCCTGTCTCAAAAAAACCAAAACCAAAAATAAATAAATAAATAAATATGCTGCCACATAAATAGCTTTTACCATAGTATTCAATTTAGTTGTGACTTCCTTAACATGTGCTCAGCCTTCCTATATCAATTCACATATACCTACAGGCCAATCTGATTAAAGCAATTCTTCTGTTGAGGTGCCCTCTTCTCTTGTGTGTAAGTTTGTGTCAACTTAACAAAAAATTCACACGCATACGCACACGCACACACCTCATGATGTTTTAGGTAAATTTACAATTTTGTGTTAAGCCATAAAACTCAGAAGTCTAAATCAAAAACTAACACTGAAATACCTAGGTGTAAGGATCAGGTCATATTCCTGCTTACAAGTTTTTTTAAATTATATTTAGTTATTTACACATGAGCGTGGGGATGCATGCATTCCGTGGTGTACCTGTGTGAATATGGAGGCCAGAAGACAATTTGCAGGATTCAGTTTCTCCTTTCACCACTTGGCTACCCGGAATTGAACTCAGGTCCTCAGTCACCAGGTCTGTCAGCAAGTGCTTCGACTTGCTGAGCCACTTGACTGGTCCCAATGTCCCCCTTTATTGGCACTTCTTAGAAGATCTTTACCTACTACTTGAAATCTAGGAAGTGTGTGTGTGTGTGTGTGTGTGTGTGTGTGTGTGTGTGTGTGTGCGCGCGCGCGCGCGTGCGTGCGTGCGTGTGTGTTTTCTGACTTTTGTTTAGTGCATACTCCATGTTTCTGTTATTTTAACAAAATCTGAAGTGCAAAAATTTCAAAGATTACATAATCAGATAACTAGAAGTATCCATATGATGCAGACAATCATTACTTTAGGAAAAGCTTCACTAAATTCAAACTTTACACAGATTATTACTGTTCTTGTCTGTATCATAAGTGTTCCCCAAAGGTCCATGTGCTGATGGCTTGGGTGTGCCTTTGGAGAGAATGATAGGACCCAGCCTCCGCTGTGTGGATGAGCATCTCTCCCACAAGGTAAATAGTTTAACTCCACCACTTACATCCTTGCCATGAGCTCTCAAAGAGTAAGGCTAACCAACCATGGATTAAAATGTCTAAAACTGAGCCTTTTCTCCTTTTAAGTTGTTTATTTCAGGCATTTTTCTAATACCATGTCTCCCAGCTTTCCCAAATATTTTATTATCAAAATACAGCTACTCGCATCACAGTTCCTACATGGAAGTCTACTTAGACATCTCAAGCACATCACATCCCAAGTGAGCCCCCTTCATCTTCTTAGTCCCCATTAATGGCAACTCCCATAGTTGCTTGGGTCAAAGATTTGCTTCCATCCTCTAGCCTTTGTTTAACCCCAATCTGTCAACAGATCCCTCAGCTGTATCCTAAAATCCATTCAGAATCTGACTCCCTTCTCACACCACTGCTACACCACAGCCAAAGTCTCCGTTCTTTCTCTCTACAGCCCGATCCCAAGAAAGCAGTCATTTCCTTCTCTAAAACTGAGTTAGTCTGTTACTCCACTGCTCAAAATATTGAAGTTTTCCATCTCACTCAGTGTAAAATCTCAAGTACTTTCTAGAACCAGCAGGCTTTTACATTCCCCAAGCCTGTGTGGCCTCTGTGAACCCATCTGAGTGAGTGCCTCCCTCACTAACCACTAAGAACATTCCAGACCAAAGATTTCCTTTCTCTGCTGGAGTACCCTTCCTTCCCACCAGCCTCATGGCTGGCTTCTGCACTTAGCCAAGTCATTTTGCAAAAGCTACCATTTGGCAAGGTATTCCTGGTATGTATGTATTTGTATATATGTGTGTGTGTGTTTGTGTATATATATGTCTCTGTGTGTGCATGTATGCATGAGTGTATGTGTATTCACATACATATGAGTATGTGCGTGTATATACAAATGTTTATGTATGTATATGTGTACTTATGTGTGTGTGCATTATGTAAGTGTATTATATACATGTGTGTATTGTATACATATGTGTGTGTATGTGCATAAATGTATTGTGTGCTTGTGTATGTGTGTATGTATGTATGCGTGTATACGTGTGTGTGTGTGTGTGTGTTCCTTGTATCCCTGATACTTTCCTTCCTTCCCACACTTCATCAGCCCCCTCCCTGGCTTATTTTTCTTTTTCCTTAGTATATTTGTTGATACTGCCTTGTTTTATTACCTGTCAAACCAGGGCGCTACAAAGTTGAAGATTTGGGGTTCTTCTATTATGTGCCTAGTGTCTAGGACCAGCTGTGGCTCACAGTAGGAGCCAAACAAATACTTAAAGAAATTAAGTATCAGTTTATCTGTTGTTTACAGAAATTAAGTATCAGATTATCTGTTGTCTCACACTAGAGGTCCCCCAGGGGACCTGTGAGGAAATGTTTGCAGGTTTATGAACACATAATCTCTTCAATATTTTCTGACATGCAAGAGTGGAGTCCATCTAAACGACTAATACAAATGCATGTCTAGCCTTTCTGCTGTGTCAGTAGCAGGAAGAACATCAGTATAAAGTTTAAATCGTTACTAAGCCACTTGACTTCTAGAAACCTCAAGTCCTATACATACTATAAAAAAGAAATTATTTAAAAAGTCTTTCTCATACAGATGTTAAGAGGCCAAAGTTGAATAATACAGATGGGAATAAGGCACAAACCGTAACATATCACACAAATAATCCAGTTCTTAAATTTATCATCCTACACTGTAAGCTTGGGTAGCGGTAATGCCTCCGTGTGGTAAACAAATCATGAAATGATTCAAAACTTTCTCATATAAGTTTATTCAGAACACAAATTCTATCCGCCTTTTCTAGATAAGTGCACTGCACAAACTGAGTTGGAAAATAAACATCCAATCATGCTAAGTGTAAATGTGTTTGAAATATAACTGTAAATTCCCTTTTCCATCATATACTCCTCTTAAAGGAAAAAATGTTTAGCTGTAACTTACTAATATCATTTTGCGGGGGTGTGGGGAATTACTCCAAAAGCACACTTTACTGGTTTTGTTAAAAATAACAAAAGGTTGGCTTCTCTTGAGAGAACAAACAGCCTTTTTCAGTGCTCCCGTTTGACAGGCTCAACCCAGACAGGAAATGCTCCATTATTTGCAAAACAAAAAAGTCCCTGCAGTCACGTGATGAGCAAGCTGCATCTGATTTAAAAGGTCATCTGAAGCACCTGGTGACTTAGCAACAGTGTTTGGCACTGCTGAGAGACCTAGTGAGCACATGGACCTGGATTTCTCAGTTCGGACCTGTGAAAGCTATGCCAGCCAGTGGAAAATCTAAAAAATAAAATAAAATACCGCTTTCCTGGGAGACTACAGGTAGCTGGGTAAAATCCCCAACAACCAGCCTCACTTAATCACTGACTATAGTTAATTTGTCTGAGAAATGATGTTAGTTTTTCATGGAGTCCCTTCTGAATCACCATTGGTGAAATAGTCTACGGGTTTTAGAAAACGCAAATCCTCCCAAGAAAACCACCATGCAATAAAAAGAACTGCCGAAGAGAGGCTGTAACAGCTACTATTTGTTGAGGCCTCAGCTCCCCCAACAAGTGTTTGCTGAGCACCTACCTTGTGTCGGGAGCTCATTGGCCCAATAGGATCAAGAGACAACAGTACAGATAAAACTCTGACCTCATTGCAGTTATTTCCACAACAATCTATTCACTCCTCAAGTAAATGTGTTAGATAACTGCTATTATTTCTCAATTCCATAAATTAGCAATTTGCCCAAGACCATGTAGTTTAATTATGGGATGAACAAAAGGACACCCAAGCTGCACCTGACTCTAACTGCAAACCTTAACTGGAAAACTTCCAAACCAGCAATTTCATATTGAACTTTCCAACCAAAGCAGCCACCATACTTGTATGTTTCTGTGTGTCAAGCTATAGGGAGAAGCATGAACACAAGATATTGTCCATGTGTGCTGGGAGTTGGCCTATTGTATTTTGATGCTAATTAATAAAAAGCCAGCACACCTGGCAAATGGGATAGGTGTGGCTAAAGTTCCTGGCCTTGGAGAGACAGAGAGAATCTTGGGACGAAGAGAGGCCAGAGGAGAACACAGGAGAAGAAGGCCGCCATGAGTTAGATGGAAGAGAAGCACATGGCCAGTATGGATGGAGGATTTGGCCCAGATGAAGAACATTAGCTAGCAAGTATATGGGATTATAGATGGGAGGTACCTTAATAGAAATTATTAGAAGTAGATGGCATGGGATTGGGGCAGGGATCCCATACCTGCCTCACTATGGGAAGTAGTTTAGGGGACTGATATCTGCCCTGCCCCAGGTTAACTAAGGCTATTTTAAAATATAACAGGTGTCTGTGTCTTGATTGATTGCTAGCAGGTCAGAAAGTACTGTTGTAATAATAATAAGTATATGACAAATAATAAACATTGTTAGGCCGTACTGGTAATTTGACAACAACACATGTGAGCTTGTACACATGTCCTCACTCAACACACACAGAATATACACCAGATACACCAGGGGCTATTCTTTTATTTATGGTTGAAGCAGTTTCAGAAATGCACAAGTGTGTGTGTGTGTGTGTGTGTGTGTGTGTGTGGTGTTTCTGTTTCTGTGTCTGTGTCTATGTATGTGTCTGTCTGTGTATGTGTATCCATGTGTGTCTATGTGTGTGTGTTTCTGTATGTGTCTGTGTGTCTGTCTGTGTGTCTATGTGTGCATATCTGTTTCTGTGTCTATGTGTGTGTCTGTGTGTCTTTGTGTCTGTGTGTTCATGTGCACATCTGTTTCTGTGTCTGTGTGTGTGTTTCTTTGTGTCTCTGTGTGTGTGTGCATGTGCACAACTGTTTCTGTGTCTGTGTGTGTATGTGTGTGTGTCTGTCTGATTGTCTGTGCATCTATGTGAGGGCCTGTGTGTATGTTCTGGACAGGATAGGAACAACATACAGATGTAAAGTGCATGGGAGTATGTAGACTTTGTTTTACTTCTTACATACATGTAGTTTCTAGGCTTGAATCTGAGTACTTAGTATTTTGCCGGGCTAACTTTTATTTAGTTTGAGATTGTTCTGAAATAGGGTCTCACTAAGTTGCTAAGTAGACAAACCTGCTGCCTAAGCTTGCTGAGTGGCGGGGACTAACAGGCTGCACCCCCCAGGTCTAACCTGGCTTAACTCATTTAAATATGACAGCAGCTCTGTGAAGTGGTACTGCTTCTCTTATTTTTCACACGACAAGCTTGAGCATCAGACAACATGAGTCATCTCATTTGAGACAGGCTCCCTTTACCTTTGTGCAGCTCTCTTAGACAGCCGTTCCTTATACTGAACTATGATGACCCACTGGCCCCTGAAATGTCTCTCGTAAAATCTGGCCCCACTTCCAGTGAGAGAGAAGATAGTGCTCATGACAATTTTGAATACTAACAGCAGGCAAACAGATAACTAAAAGAAGTATCTGTAGTGGATGGATGCAATAAGAAAGGAGATTGTATTTGACCAGAGCTCATATGTTAAACATGCAAGCAAAGGATAAAGATTCTACTTAAATAAATTTGATCTTTCGTTTTATTATAAAGTCTTTTCTTCACGAGTTTAAAGTTGTGGATGGCAGGAGAGCTATATGAACAGTCCCTAAAGATAATCTCCAGGTGGGAAACCAAACTGACAACATTCTTTCTCCTCTGGTAGAACAGAGATGAGCTTAGAGTCCCAGTGTTCAGCATTGGTATGTGAGAACTTAATCTCCACTAGTAATAAGATTCGTAATAAAAGATAGGTCCTTTGGAGACATGATTGACTTACGTTGGGATTATCACCAAAAGGCTGAAATAAACCAAACATGGTGGCACATTTCTTTAATCCCAGCACTTGGGAGGCACATGCAGGTAGATCTCTGTGAGTTAGAGGCCAGCCCAGTCTATGTTGTGAGTTCCAGGCCAGCTAGGGCTACATAGTGAAATGTTGTCACAAACAAGCAAACAGAGCTAGGAGAAACTAGCTTAGGTTCCTTTCCACTCTTTTCTTCCATACATGACCACAGCCTTCAAAGCGCCATCTTAGAAACAGAGATTACACCTTCGCTAAACACAGAACCTGTCAGAATCTTCCTTTTAGATTTTCTGGCTGATACAACTGTGATCAGTAAGTTTACACTGCTTATAAATTGCCCAGTCTCAGATGTTTTGTAACAGCAGAACTAATAATGAAGCCAGACTCTAAGGCTTATACAGACACCTTTTTTCAATGTTTAAGATCCAAGCCTAGAAACTACATGTGTGTAAAAAGTACAACAAAGTCTACATACTCCCATGTTCCTAATTTCAAACACTCTAAATCTAATAGACAGTAAATGAATTTATTTGTTCAATTACTACTTTCACAGCCGAACTGAATAATATAGTTTTGAAGAGTCCAACTAAGAATGAGAAGTACAATGTAAAGAAATTAAACCCAAAGAAGCTGTCTGTTTTGTCAGAATGCCTCGCCTTTTTTTTTTTTTATAAACAGGTTATCTGTTGGGTTAGAAAATAGCAGGAGTCTGACAGTCACAGGCTTAAATTAAGCACGGCTGGAATCAACCTTCAGCACTTCTCATTGTTAGAGACCACTCTGTGTGCGCAGAGGGCCCAGTCTGACTCTTGTTTAAGAAAGTGTAAAAAGAACGATGCTCAGAAATTCCACCACAGGTCTAATGATGATGTATGCGTTGGCATCGACAGACTTCCAGAGCTATCTTTCCCAGGGCTAGGCATAATACACAGCTTCCTGCATAATAGACAGGTGCTCTTACTGCTGAGCTATGTTTCCAGCCTTGGAGAACCTTTCTTTTTTTTTTTTTTTTTTTTTTTTTTTTTTTTTTTTTTTGCTGGTTCATGTCTCTTTAATGAGATTAAAGGCTCCTGTGTATGTTTTGGGAGTGAGTAAAGACAGCACAGTCCTCGGTACTGCACCTCTTTAAGGCTCCAGCCCTTCCAGGCAGATTCTAGAAGGGTGGGAGGGGCCCACATGGAAGAGGACTGCCGTTGAAACCAGGGCTGTGAGAACCTTTCAATTAACTGGTTGCCCGCTGAATAGCTGACAACCGAGCCAGACATGAAAAAACGTGATGTCACCACCGCGCATACATAGAGCCGACACATTAACTCTAATGTGAACCAGCACCAAAGGTGTGACTTCTTGAAAGCACTGAGGAAGAAGAGCAAGTGGGTGCGTTGGCATGAGGAAGGCAGCTCCCCTTAGAGCTTCCTGGTTGAGCTTCTGTAAATGTCTCAACTCAGTGACTCTCAGCATCTCCCTGAGTGGAAGGAGGGCTCTCACGACTACTTCCCGAAACAGCTGTGAGGATTCTGGGTAATTTGTTTAAAGCGCCTCACATCTTATAGTACCTGGAAGGAAGTAGAGTGGTGACTTCAAAAGTAACAGTTGAACCACTGTGGGATATTATTGTTACAGTTACTAGCCATAATGACGCCAACTGGGAACAAACGCTGAAGTTTTGCTTCATGCTGGAGAGGTTTTAGTTAGGAAAGCCCCATAAGCTCACTACTGTATTCTACGTTTCTTTACTGCCCTGCACTTTCCTAACCCTGTTCTCTCGACCATTCTGCAAGGGTCCCCTTGGGACCAGCAGAACTCACCTGAAAATGATGTTTGAATGTGAGAGGATGTTTTTGCCTCCGTATACGGTAGTGATCCAGGAAGGTCGTGGCCTCACACCCCACTGTTTATAACAGTCATCAGAATACTTTTGCAAATCCCACGCACGGGGTTCAAACATGTCATCGATGCCATTAGTGCAAAAAGGCAGGACTATTTCCGTGCAGGTCTAAAAGCAAACCGGGAAAGGAAATGAGATGAATTTTCCAAGATCATTCAGCTGGTGAGTGGCTAAGCTGGGGCCTCGACTTGCAATTACACTTCAGTCCCACTCCCCACCCCACCCCCCGTACATCCCTGTCACACAGCTCCTCATTTCCCATAGAAAGGCATGGCTGAAAGGTCACAGAACTGAAGAAGTGCTCTCCTTTTCTTTGCAAGGAGCATTCTTTCACGTCTATGATCATCTTTAACCCCCAAGTCAACCTTATGAGAAAAGCATCTTCATCAGCACCACCACCACCACCACCATTTATTCTGTGCAGATACAAGAATGCTGGCACAGAGAGAATCAAGTTGGACATCACTTCTGTCATGGAGCCACACAATGCCTCTGTTCTAGGGCTTGTCAAGGTATACTACAGGGTTATTATCTCTAACTTTCTCACTATTTTCTGATGAGATCCTGCTATTTACGACTTTGTCTTTGAATCATAAGAGAGCCTGATCCACTCACTGAGCGTCTGGTGAATGGGTGAGTGAACGAATGAATGAAAGGACTAACGAACTTATCAGTAGCCGCACAGTATAACACAAAGCATCTAAACTCGAATGAAGGTTAGGTGATAAACTCTCGTCTGGTCTCTCTTGTACCACAACTGTATCAGCAAAGAACAAAGCCTGCCCCAAGAGTCATACATGCTCACCTGGTAGCCCCAAACCCGGGATCCCAAATTGGCAATTGTTGTTTCGAAAATATTATTGCATTCGGACTGGCCTGAGTAATTATAATACACATTCAGTGCTTGGTAAATGTTCTGAACCAGCAGGGAGTCAGACATGTAGGGATTTTTCAGGTACTGGCACACTACCTGCCATTTTGGAGAGATAAACAGAGGAAGAGTCAGATATAAATATAAAATTATAGTTTAACAACACAAAGAAGAAATGTGATTATAATTTGATCATAAAGCATTCTTAAACATCTAGCTGAAGCCAAGATTGGCTCCATATGCCTGTAAAACCAGTACACCAGAGGGAGAGATAAGAGTATGGTGGGTATGAAGCCAGGATTGGCAACAGTGACTTCCAGAACAATCAAACATAAATCTAACCATGCTCCTTAAGTTTTTCTGTCTCTTGAGCATAATTCTCCTAAACAAACTCCATAAACTAGCAAACCTTTTGAATTCTCCACGCACTGCAGAAATAATGCAGACATTTTCATGCTGTGCAAAGCCTTACCTAGTTACCACCCCAGCTTATTCTGTATAGCCTTTCCAGGGTAGGAAAACCATTTCCCACCTCATTCTTTCACACCCCTGCTCATCCTCAAACCCTTTTTCTCACTCTTCAATTACGTGAATGCTGGCCAGGTCGTCCTTTTCAATGTCCAGCTCAAATATTCCCTCCTTCTTGAGGTCGTTCTCATCTGTGTTTTCAAGTCTGAAGGAGCCAAACTGCTCTCTCCTTGGTGCTCTGCTATACTCTGTTTCTGTTTTTATCACAACCCCTATAATGCTGTCTATACTAATTTGATTCTACATTGTGCTTAGCATGATGCTTATCAAGGTCTCAGATAACTAAATGTTTGCTGAGTGAAGGACTGGGCTTTTTTAATTAGCATAAAAGTATTGGGGTTGGGTTTGGCATTTCAAACGAAAGTTGTCTCCTCTCCAGTCCCCCATTCCCGTGTTATTCTTCCATGCCCATGCACTCCCATCAGCCTCCTTTGCATTTTCACTGAAGGGTTATATTTTTATGAAAATTTACAAGCTTTGTTATAAGAAAACAAATGGCTCCTAGTTCCAACATCTGCGGTACTCGAGCCATGCCATGTCATACAACCACCCAGCTCACAAACACTCCTTCACCAGCCTATAATAAATGTCTAAATCCCAGCTCTGAAAAATCACAGACAATACTCTAGGTTAGGAATCAAAATGGAAACAGCTCAGAGGGTGGATAGGAAACTTTCCAAGGTGAAGAAATAGTTCATATCTTCATAGGAGCCTGACTTGCATAACCAACACACACACACATCTGTGTATTCTGCTATATGTAGATTTCTATTCCCTTCAGAAAAAAAGAATCATGATATAAAACTAGAAGGAGGAACTTTGGGAGCAGAATGGTATAAGCAGGGATGAAACACAGAGAGACATAGAGAGAGGGAGAGAGAAAAACCAATAGTAAGCATGCATGAAAATTTCATTACAAAGTCAGTTACTCTATATGTTAAATTAAATTGTTTCAAAAATTATCATAAAGTAGGCCTGTGTGTAGTGGTGCACACTTTTATTCCCAGAACTTGGGAGGCAGAGCCAGGCAGATCTCTATGTGTTTGGGACCAGCCTTGTTCTACATAATAAGTTCCAGGATAGCCAAGCCAATACATTAAGACTCTATTTCAATAATAATAATAATAATAATAATAATAATAATAATAATATAATAATAATGCATCATAAACTAATGCTGAACTCTAGTTGATAATACAAAATGTTAATTATTTAGGAGGAGTTGTATAGTGGATGTAAATATGTTTTTGTTTTGATCCCAAGAGACTTGTGAGAGAACAGGTGATGTTTGTCCACTAAAAGAGGAACTGCCTCCTTCGAGGTCATGGTCTTTGCCAACTGATAAACATCCTAGTATGGACTCTGGGAGGATATGTGTGTGTGTGTGTGTGTGTGTGTGTGTGTGTGTGTGTGTGTGTGTGTGTATGGACAGAGAGGAGGCCCCGAAGAAGAGGTTTGGCTTTTTGGTTTGGGATTTTGGCATTGCTTCTTATTTGTTTGGCTGTTCATTGCTCTGCTTCGAGACACTCCTAGAGAGAACTCCTCCACAGAATGCTTCGAGGTCTGACTGCTGCTCTGGGTTTCAGCTGCTGCAGTTGCAGTCACCTTTGATGAATTGCTGGTTTGCTGTTTAACAGGTCTGCTGAAATCCTGACTGGAAAGGGTGGAATCACTCCAAGGAACTGAGTCTAAAATGGTCTACTTTTCCTGCTCTCACTAACCTCTTTTCACTCCTATCTAGGGTGAATGGGTTGGAAGGCAGGTATATGCATTAAAGAACCTCAAATAAAGTAGGTTTGAAAAAGTTCAAAGCCTACAGAGTTGTCTATAATTTACTTTGAAGTGTATTAAAATTAGAACAGATAAAAACATTGCTGGATGAATGTGATAAGTCAAATATACTGAAATAGTATTTATAAAACTTAGGAAGTAAGGGCTAGAGATGTAGCTCAGTTTTGGAGCACTTGCTTAGCATGTTCAAGGTAAGTTTATGGGTGTTCACTGTCCAATATCTTTCAACTTTTCTGTATATTTGAAATATTTCATAATAAAACATATTAGGGAAAAAAATCACAAACAATGGAATCATAGCTGAATCACAGCAAAGCCTACTGATTATTAAGCCTTGAGTTTATAACCAACACATCATCTCATTCTTAAAATCGCCTACCTTCCTGATAGATTATTGTTCATACTTTGCCTAGAAGAAACTGACTATAAGGTTAAATCGCTTTATTTCAGTTCACCAGCTAGCAAAGAGTAAAACTGAGATTTATTCCTGTGGATCTCTCCTTCTGAAATTGATATGCTATCCACTGCACGACACTCATAGGAAAGTGCCTCCTCAGGAAAACACAAACAGCTTCTATGGCAAAGCCACTCAGCCTGCATCATACCCAGTCAACAATTTAACACAACTTCAGCGAACTGTTCACTTCCCATTTCATATGGAAAAAATATGTAAAGTATACAAATCTGATTAAAAGAAGAAGTAAGTCTAGAAAAGGAGGCAGGAGGGAAGAAGCCCTGTTCTGCCTCAAAAAGAGGTCCTGGATGGAGGATGAAGCCTGGGCTAGGGACACACCCCTGGTCAAGAGAGAAGACAATGAGAAGAAAGTGTCCAGTCCTCCTCACCATGCTGCCTAGCACTGGTGTACAGCATTACTTTCCTGAAAAGCAGAGAAGAAATAAATTATAGGGAAAATTCTGTGCCTTTCCTTGACAATATTTTTCTTTCTTTCTTTCTTTCTTTCTTTCTGTGTGTGTGTATACACGCATGCATTCTCACACGCACCAAAGGTTCACTTCAGGTTTCATACTGAAGAACCCAGTTCACTTTTTTTGAGACAAGGCCCTATTGGTCTGGAGCTCATCAGTTGTTAGGCAAGATTGTCCCCGCTTCCCCATCCCTGGGATTGCAAGCCCAAAGACAAGCCACGGTGCCCAGCGTCCTCACATGGCCTCTGGGGTCACATGCAGGCCTTCATACTTATAAAACAATCCACTTCACCACGTGAGCCTCGGCCTCGGCCCATTGATGACAATTCCTCCATGGACTATTAACTGGGGCTTCGTGTTCTTAAGCAAGCAAATTTAAGAAGTCATGTATTAGCAAATATGGAGAGCTGCCTCTTCTTTCATGTTGTGCGTGTGTGTCTGCATGTGTGAGGCACACAGCTATGTGGGAGATTGTGTGCACATGTGTGTAGGTACGTAGGCTCAAGGCTGACATCAAAAGTATTCCTAAATCCCTCTTTGTCTAAGTCACTGAGGCCTGGTCTCACTAAAATGGCCTGTCTACGCAATCAGCTTGACCTAAGGGTCCACTGTCTGCTGAGTGCTGAGACGACTTGTAGTTTTAGAAATTCTGAATGTGAGAAAAATCACAAAACACATTATCTTAAAAGAAATTAAATACACCTTTAAAAAAAATAACAGCTTTAATCCCAGCACTCAGGAAGGAAGCACAGGCAGATGGATCTCTGTCTTTGTCAGTTTGAGGGCAGCAAGTTCCAGGACAGCCAGAGCAACACAGTGAGAGCCTGACTTAAAACAAAACAAACAATAGCAACAAAACTATGAGGCCAAATACAATAAATCAGTGGGGAAAGCTACTTACTATAAAGCCTGAGGACCTGAGCTTGAGCTGAAAACCCACATGGTAGAGAGAACCAACTCCCACAAGTTGGCTTTCAGATGCGTACTATAGCATACACACCCACAGACACAACACACACACACACACACACACACACATGTGCATGCATGCATGTGCAAGCGCACATGCAAACACAAATAAATGTAAATTTTTAAAGGAAAAAGTAACTGTAAAGTCATAACTATATACTGTGCCCATGTTCAAGGTGTACACAAACAGATCTGCACTAAACTGAAAGTACAAACCTACTGCACCTAAAGTTGTAGGAAATGCCATCTAAGGAAAAGTTACAAGACAAGCAAGTGGTGACTTTTTATTCTTTCAACTCTTTAATTATTCATGGAAACTCGAGTTCCCTAACATTTAAAATTGCAGTTTTCTCAGAAAGCATTCCTAAGATGCACAGCAGTTACAAATAGCCAAACGGTTCTGAAGCTAAGAGCTAAGGGCTGTACAGAAGCATCCACCACCACCAACTGACCCCCCACTCCTTTCTAAATTGGGATGTCCTCAGCAGACTCAGCTCTTTTCAGGGCCTGCACGGAACTAGAGCAGACTCAGAGGAAAGCTTTCTGTTCAAGCAGTGTGGTGGATGAGGCCAGCAGATGATGCAAGCTAGGCAAGAGAAAAGAGGGGCTGATGTGCAAATACCTAAAACTCCTGAAAGGCACAGTAGCAAGTGGGTATGACTCATGTACTGGCATTAGACTCCCCCACCCCCTTTTACAGCAGGAACACTGGGCCTCTGTTGAGGAAAGAAAAGGAGTCCTCATGAATAGCCATCTCTACAAAGAGCAGTTATTGTCTCTTAAAAGACACAAGCGTGGCTGGAGGCTGGCACCAGATAACAATACCTGGGTTTCTGCAGCCCCACAACATAGAGGCCAGAGCCCTGGCCTCTACTGACAGAAATTCCATTGACCTGATTAGGGCCAGTTTTGGGCCCACTGGCCTTCTGAGGGCAGATGTTCCTGGGAGGACTGGGTTCAGTTCTAACCATCAACTCTTCAGAAAGATACTCACCAATGTAAAACAATATACAGAGGAGCAGTGAGGCTGGGGAGCCCAGGACCAGATGCCTTAATAGTGATCACTTGAAACATTGTAACTTTTTATTATTACAAATAAGCTTGCATATCTCTATGGCTAAATCTTTACCCTTAATGACTCCAAGAAACGTTCTTACAGGAATCATTGCTTCATAAGAGACAAATATTGTAAGATCCTGTCTAGCTACCTTTATATAAAGGAAGTCCAAATTTATAGTTTTCTTGTACACTATTTAGAATGCCCGAAGCTTCAAAACACACTGCTGTACTAAGGGTGCAGCCTCCGTACTATTTCATGACTACTCAAGGGTATAGTGGTTCAAAGGGAGATAGTCATATATTCTTTGATCAGATGTATAATGTGATAAAATGCGTAAAGATCAAATCGACGGTAAGCTATATGAAACCATCACATTTGAAAGTCAAACATCAGCAATATTGGTACAATCTCATGTAGTACCTCATCTTAATCTTGATAGTTTGTAAACATTAGACCCCTGATCAGGACAAGCACATCCACTGCTAGTTACTTACTGGGGCACTGAGATTTAATTAGACAGCAGGAAGAGACTCCAAAACAGTACAACAAACACAAATGTTCCCTGTGTGTGCTGTTAGCTTTGTTTGGAGTGTGTGTGTGTGTGTGTGTGTGTGTGTCTATGTGTGAGTATGTGTGCGTGTTTGTGTGTCTATGAGTGTGTGTATGTGTGTGTAACAGAGAGAGAGAGAGAGAGAGAATCATTCACCAAATTCCCCAAGCTGTCTTCAAACTTGCAGTCTTCTTGCTCCAGCCTCCCAAGTAGCTAGCCTGTTGCACCAGGCCCAGCTTTCACATTTATCATCAAAAAACATGCTTTTAATTGTTTGGTTGTCTTGATATATTTTAGTTGGCTTTTTAATTTTAAAAAACTAAAGAGTTGTTTTATTGCAGTATAAGTTTAAATACATTTCCAATAGTTTTTTTTTTTTAAATTAAAATGGTACATTAACAGGACACTAGATGCTAGCCACTTGAATCAAATACAATTAATTTACTTTATTTTTTCTAGTGTAAGTAAACACTCAAGAAACATTTTTTAAAAAAAAATATAAGAGACTGGAAAGGTGGCTTAGTGGTTAAGCGCATCCGTTGCTCTTGCAGAGGGCCTGGGCTTGTTTCCCAGCACCCTCTGCTCACAGCCATCCCTAACTCTAGATCCCATACACCTGGTGCTCTCTTCTGTACCCCTTGGGAACCAGATATGCACACAGTGCACCTACACACATGCAGCCAAAGCTATCATACACATAAAAATAAATCTAAGAAGTTTTAAAGAACATTATAAGCCCATTTTAATAACTCTAGTTTTTAAAAGTACAGAAAGAGGGGCTGGAGTGATGGCTCAGTGGTAAAGAGCACTGGATGCTCTTCCAAAGGACCTGGGTTCAATTCCAAGCAACCACATGGCAGCTCACAAGTGTCTGTAACTCCAGTGCCAGTGGATCTGACTCCCTCACACAAACCTACATGCAGGACAAACACCAAGGCACATTAAATACATTTTTTTTTAAGTATAGAAATAGTGTAGAAGCCAGGGGTGTCTGCACAAGCCTACAGCCGCAGCTCTAGAAGTACTGAAACCAGAGGAGCACACATTCCAGGCTAGTCCAGGCTACAACACTATACTTCCTCGCAAAAAACTCAAGAGGTGTAGAAAGTAGAACACCCATGCAATGTGAAACTGATCAGCTCTGTACCCCAATGTAAACTGCCCTTTCTGCCAACACATAGGCAAGAAAGTAAGGATAAAGGTGTGCTTGAAAGCCTAGGTACCTGTGCCTAGGAGGATAAGCATTTGAATAAAAGGAAATGGTGATAGGGCAGAGATACCATTCTCAAAAAAGGAAAAAGTTAGTCTTCAAAAACAAAAAGGTCAATCTTCTGTCCAGAGTATGGCATCTCCAGCCCTCCATTAGAAGAAGGATTAAACTGATACATTCAACTCTTCGGCCAGACTTTCTTTCTCTAAAGCTCCAACATCCTTCTCACACTGCCTCAGATAATCACATTAGCTTTGTCAGTAAAAGCTCTCTTTTCATAGAATGCATCTAAACCGCTTAAACCACCCAGAGAGAGTGCATACATTATCAAACGCCAAGACAAACGGAAGAGATTTTCCCTTTTGTGGCTTACTATTTCACCGTGTGTCTGCATTCTCAGAAGACTAAGTTAAAAATGGGAAGATATTTGACTGATTACCAGATAAAAGAAAGACTAGAAAAATTAAGAAATTACGCAGCCTTCTTTAAAACTGTTTTTTAAGCTAAGAAGAGGCATGGTGGTTTTGAATGTGGCCTGAACTGTCAAATGGCATGATTTTCTATTTCCTTTTTCTCTTCCTCCGTGTGTTCTGCCAGCCAAGTCCATGATTATTTCTGCATGACTGTTGGAGCTTCTGTTAGCAGTAAACAAAAGCAAATAGGGACAATGTGCAAAGACAAATTAGAGAGAATGATAGCGGAATTGATGTGGAAAACAGCATTTAGTCACTGCCCAAGGATACTCTGGAGATGCACATGGGACAGAGGGAATTAAAACACCCTCCCTTCCCTCACAAGCGGACTGTTATCTCATCAGGCTGAGCCTGAGTTACAGACTCAGAAAGGGTCTGCTGATTGTCAGCCCTTTAAAGAGGAGGAAGTGCATCAGAGAGAGGAGGAGTCCTGACTAAATGGAACCATCCAAGTGAAAGAGCAGTCCCCAGCTGGGTAGTGTTCCAGGGATTAGTGGGTTGAGAGGACAGATCGGGTCAAGAAAGGAGAAACAGAATGAACAGAGAACAGGGAGCAAGCTGAAGCCAGTTTAGAAGCGAGGCGCAGCGAGAAACAATCTGCAAAAGGCAAATGTGTAGCTAACTGTGGGAAGAGAAGGAACAGGCCATGGGAGGCTCTCAAACCAAAGGCAAGAGAAGTGGTTTTTGTCTCGGGTGGACAGTTCTAGACCACCCTAAGCTACAAAGTGAGCTTTGTGTGTCTCAAAATAATTATAATAAGCTTGTATTATCAACATCCAGAGCTTAACTCAGTGTATGTCAGCTTCCAGCCTGTTGTGTACAAGTCGTTCACTTTATACAAAAGGAAACGTAACTCTGAGAGTAAGAGAATTTATTTTGTTTTAGCTACAAATTTTTAAGCAAGGTGTAGTTTTAGTAGTTCGGTGGCACAGTTGAAAGGGCTTTTGAAACTTGGGTCTCATATAACCAATTAAATTTTCATTTCCAGCATCCATTCTAGCTGTGGAGTCAAAAATAGCCTCAAAACATAACTGTCTTTTGCTTTTTAAAACTCTTATTCTTAACAAGAGAATAACAAAACATATGCAGTAAACACTGTGGACAGCAAAAGAATCTTTAAAATTATAAAAAAGAACAGGTAAGTTTATAAAGTGCTCATGCATTTGTAGAATCAAAAATCAATGTGTTTACACTTCTTAGGTCCATATTAGTAATATAGGTATTTGTAACCATTGATATCTGTTCTTCTAAGACACACAGGTAAAAACAGGACAATTCAAGAAAGAAGAGTACCTTATCCAGGATGCTGGGGAATAAGCAGCAGCCTGGGGCCACGCCCTCCCACTAGCACCTAAATGGTACCCTCCCCCATTGTGCTGCTCAGCATCGTGACCACCCTTCATGGTGTGTGGCATTTAGAACGTTTATCAGCTCACCAAATAATCATAACACTTCAATAAATCAGCCGTTTATCATGTTTCTTCCATGTATTACATATATTTAGGCACAATAGATATATCACAAAATTAGATAAGCTACATATATAAAGTACAGCCCAGGATTTGGCACACAGTAATTATTCTATTAACAGCAACCATTGGTCTTAATGGAATAACTGATGCATTTTTTTATCCTCAGACCTCAGAAGAGGAAGCTAAGGCTAAGAAAGGCTATCTCAAATGTCCAAGATAAGATAACCAGAAAACTGCTGAACTCATCTAGCCCAGAACTGCTGGGTCCACAGAGCCCTACCTCATCAATATGTGTTCTTCTGATGAAAGCCAGAAAGAAGTTTATAAGTGAGGACAGGCTACTATCCTGTTACCTTGATAGGCCAAGAAGGCAAAGGCTTTAAAAAGTTGGCTGGGTATGGGTAGTTCACCATGGCCAGGTTCACCCAGGTCTCAGAGAGCCAGTCTTTCAGGCGTGGGATGTCCTCAGAGTTTAGGGAGGTACACAGGTGGAAGACTCTGGTAAGCCATAGCAGGCCACTGCCTGGAGACAAAACGACATTGCTGGAACCTGGAAAACGCTAGTCAACAGAGGTCTTCACAGATCTCACTCTTTGAATTACAGAAAATGCAACTTTCTATGCCACTTTACTAAGAATTTTTGCACCATTCAGTAAAATGCTTTAGTGCAATCTGGTAATTCCAGGGCAGACAAATGGAACTTCATTGCGGGGCTTGCCAAAATTAGTATTATTACTTCTCATTATAACTTAAAATATTTAAAATGTATTCAATCTGAAATAAATTAATAAATAGGATATAATAGAACAATATGAATGAATAAGTAACCACATAAGACAAATAGATATAGCTAACATAGAACATAGAGCAAAAGATACAAGGCAAAACAAAATCCCATAAATGTGTGTACGTATGTGTATAATGTGTGTGTGTGTATATATATATATATACACATATATACATACAAGGGCAAAATTCCAATTACTAAAAATTTCAAGAACAAGTGAAGTCACTCTGAGATGAAGATACGAGGATAATGATGGATTCTGCAAGTGTGCTGATGGGGCTCACCGCGCCATCACACTGCTGAGAGCCCGACGTGCTCCCTATTGATCTGGATGATAATTACATCAAACAGTTTATCAGCCCATGCATTTTGATTTCTTTTCTTTTCAATACTTATTAAAATGTGTGCTTTAAACCATAGGCAGAGGAGTGTTGAGAAGATAACAGTTAAGAGCGCTGACTGCTCTTGCAGAAGATCCAGATTTAGTTCCCAGCACCTACTTGGTACCCCACAACAATTTGTAACTCCAGTTCCAGGGACTCAGATGCCCTCTTATGACCTCTGAGGACATCAGACACACACATGGTACAGAAATATACATTCAGGTGGAACACCCATATACATAAAATAATTTTTAATTAAGTGGAAGTGTTGAACAAATGACGTTCCATATAAAAAAGCAATGTAAATCCATTCTTTTGGGTAAAGCTTACCTGTATTTGAGAGTCGGTTAATGGCACCCCAAGACCTAAGGATGCTCTCTGAACATGTTACACTACCTTTCCTGAAATCTTCAGTTACAATCTTCATAAACACACCACAGGGAGTCAGCTCTTCAAATTGCCAGATAGGGGCGGAAGCTGCAAGAGCTCTAAATGATCAAGAAGATGAGAGGAGAAAGGGAAAAAAATGTAGCTCACCTAAGTTTTAAAACAACAACCTCAAGCCAGACAAAATTCTAGCATGGAGAGGGGAGGTGGCTTGAGGTCCCATCACTAACAGGCGATGGATAGTTGATAGGAGAGGGAGAGTCGGTTATCTTAGCAGTGTGGCCAATGGTAGGAAACACACTCCAGTAGAAGCCATATAAACAGCACAAATTGGATTTGGTGGGTGTAGGGGAGGAGGAGGAAGAGGAGGAGAAAGAGGGAGAAGAAGTGATGATGAGTCTAGGAGGAGCTGGAAGAGAAGGGTAAAAATACACCGTACAAAAAATTCAGTAACAAACTAATAAGAACCAATTTTTAAAAACAGCAAAATATCAAATAAAAATAAACATTAAAAATAATTTTAAAAAAATAAAATGGAGCCTCAACAAGATGATTAGAAAAACAGCATGGCTGACAAAGAGAATCTAGAAACATCTATGAACAACTTGAGACAGGGTCTACCCTGGGCGCGTCTTGAGTTTGTCCCGCTTATGCTCATGCTCATGGGCAGCGTAAACGCACCTACCCGACTGCTAAATGAGGATACTTCATCCTGAACCAGGCTGCAAGCATGCCACCGTAAGAGCCCCCGATGGCGATCACAGGCTGATCACTTGCCCCTGGGACTGTTCTTTTCAAGTGTCTGATTAACTCTGCAAAATCAGCCAGAGCCTGTTCTGATGTCAGGAAATTCAAGTGCTTGGAATCCTGTGTCGGGTGGGAGGAGAGGATGAACACAGGTGTAAATGTGCATGCAGTCACAACTTAGGCACAGCTTAGGTCCAGAACAGGACTTGAACTGTGTAAGCTGTTTTCCAAATACAATTTCCAGTAAGTTTAGTCAAAATGCCAGTCAGCACACAAGGTGTGGTGTTTTCAACAACTCACAAAAGATGAGTTAAATTTGTACAACATAATACATTTTTCATTGAATGTAACTTAATCTCTATCTTCCTATCTGTCCTTCAATTTACTGAAGAATGCCTCCAAGGTCTGTTGACAGCAATGGAGGAAGAGGCCTGAAAGGCTTTTGAGGTCTAGTGTAACCATCAGACAAAGGCAGCAGAGTGGAGGTGTGAGCCGGCAGCATAACTGAGAGAAGTGCAGGCCCCACGTTCTGTGCTAAGGAAGACACAGGGATCCACAGACTGAAGAACACTTGGGACACTGAGAGACATGTGTCCTTCCCTCCTCCATCTCCTGTACCCCAGAGTTTCAGGACCTGAAGGCCCTGGTCGCCAGGCTGTAAGTGTCCCAGGCCAATGGCACTAGACTCTAGGTTAGGAGCTGCTACACCAACTACTGCCAAAAGCCAAGGGTCCCAGTACCTAAGGTCTGCATGGGGACTGCAACTCATGGAGCTAAGGGTCCCAAAACCCAAAACCAACCAGGTTCTGTCATAGTAGAGGCTGTGACTTGTTACTGCTTCTGCCCGGCTGTTGCCATAACTCACTGCTCTCGGACACTGAAGCAAAATCATGTCTGCCAGAAACCAGCATTCTTATCCCACCCACAATTACTATCCAGATGAACAAAAGAACCCCTGGTGACCAGTGACAGTTAGTTGCACATACCTGTCATCCCAGTACTTAGGGGGCTGACAAAGAAGAAAGGTGAGTTTAATGCTAGAATGAGCTACGCAATTCCACTCTCTCAAAAACAACAAAGAGGAGGAGGAGAAGGAAAAGAAAGATATGAACAGTGCTGGAGACATAGTTCTACTGGAAGAGTGGTTGCCTACAAAGGATGAAGCCCTGAGTTCAATCCCAGAACCACATGAAACCAGGCAGTCTGTCTGCTGTACACCAGGACTCTTTGCACTTAAAAGTGAAGGTGGGACACCTTGGGATACTGGAGACCTTGAGCCTGGGAGTCTGGGGACAACCTTAAAGAGAAATATGTACTTACCTTGAATGAGTCCTTACCAAAGGGAAGGGACTCCCCGTAGTACCGATGCTCAGCAAACACCAGCAAAGCCTTCAGCTTCTCAGCCACATCCCACATGAACCCCTAGGAAGAATTCATGAATCCGTAAGCAAAATTAGGCTGTGAATATGAATAACAATGAACTTTTGCAGACCACACAGAATGGATATTAAGCCAGACAGGGAAGAGGACTCTGAAAACTGTGCAATTATGTGTCTCCACAGACGTGTGATCCTTACTCCACTTTTGAACATCACACCACACTATCTTCGAGTGCGAAAGATGAGAATGGGTTCTGTAGCCAGGTATAGTAGCAGCGCCTGTACTCTCGGCAACAGAGAGGCAGAGATGGAAGGATTCCCCCGGCCCCTAGTGCAAAGCCGAATGACCAGGACATAGTAACTTCCAGGTCCACCTGAGATCACGATGATGAGCCTGCCTCAGAAAAGAAACAAACAAAAGCAAACCCTAGCCTTTGGTTGTCCATGCACTACAATTGCCACCTCGTCTTCTGATACACACACTAAACACCCTTGGGACTTTAATCTTATATATTAGGACATTAACAGGAGCTAACAGCAGCTGTTTCTAGCTCCCGCTTACAAAGTGTCAGATGCTGCTCCAGCCACTACATGTAATAATTCACTTCATTATCACAATAAACAAGATCAAGCACTGTGGTTTTACAGACAAGGACACTGAGACATGTCCACACAGGTGCAGAGCCAAGACTGAAATGCAGGCTGTCATGCAGAACAGTCACCAAGGGCCACTAAACTTCCTTGATCCACACAGATGGCTCCTCACCAGCCATTTGCTGCCTCTTTCCCTCTGACTGGACGGTGCCCTTGGACTCCTCCCTTAGAAAGTATCCGAGGCAGACAGCAGTCATTGACCAGAAGGTTGAACGTGGATTAAAATAAAGCCTGATGGATGCTGTGGGTGTTGAATGTTACTATTTCCTAATGAGGCGTAGGAACCTCAAAATGGCTTTGGCTGTTTTGACCAATCGATAAAGAATTAAAGGAGCTACATGCAGGGATAATGGACACGTGAGCCTAACACCTGTGGTTTTCAAGACCCCACTTCTCTTCCAAGGAGCCGCTCTCTCCTGCCACTTTTCTCTCCTTGTACAAATGTGTTTGTTTCAGGAAGGAATACACTGTCATGCATCTTTCTGAAAGCAGTGTCACTGTTTCTAAGAAAAACAAAACACACTCAATAAACACATGTGTAAGCTTCTCTCACTAAATGTAAGCTTCCTATTCTCAGAAAAGTGTGAGAAATGTTCACTTCAGTAGTCATATCTGAAAGCACAGTACTTGTCCAAATGGATTTTTTTCAGGAAGAAACACACTGTAATGCATCTTTCTGAAAGCAATGTCAGCATTTCTAAGGAAAACTGAATAGACTACACTCAGTCTTTTCATCTGTTAAATGGGCATGATAAAAAAAATGCCTCCTTCCTAGAGTTTTGAAAACTAAAAAATTAAGGAACTTTTAGGAATTTTAATAGATATTAACATATTATTAGACCTTTTTTGAAAGATAAAATTACTCTTGAAATAGATGCAAGCAAATAATCACTAACTGCATCATGCATCGGCTCAGTTCAGCTGCTTCCTGTGAAAGCCTGAGGGCAACTCCACAGGGCTCTGTTCCTACTCTTAAGCCGCTTGCAGTCTGGTGGTGCAAGACACACGTGTGAGTTCCTGCTGCAGCAGGTAAGGAGTTCTTTGCAGCATCCAGTGTTGAGAGAAGAGGGACAGCTCTGCAGAGGAGGGTGTACTAGACCTGCGTGTGGCTGAATTATGCTGTTCAAAGCCAGCCTGGTAGCTTAGTCAGACCATGCCTCAAAATTAAAACTGTATACACCTTGGGGTGTATCTCAGTGTTAGAGCATTTCCCCTGTGTGTGCAAGACCCTGTATTCAATTCCCAATGCTAAAATAAAATAAAATGAACTTTCGTGATCTATATCAGAAAACGTCTTTTTTTTTTAGCTCATCACGGTGAAAGCCAGTTTGTTTAAGCAGACCTTCCCAAATGGGCACGTACCGTACGATCCGAAAACCAGGTAATGTCACCTTCATTACCAGTGTAGAAGAGTATCACACCGTCGTATGTCTTCCAGTACTTATCGGCTATGAGGTACCGCTGCTTAAAAGTCTTTGTGTTATAAAATCCAAAGTGATCAACCTACATTAAAAACAAAACAGACAAGACATATTTCAAAGAAAGTAATTAGGTTCAGCATAAAAAGTAATCGACTAAAATCAGCCTGGATCATAAAATAATCGAAAGAACCATAAACATCAATCATTTGGCTTTATTCTAGTAAGTATTTCTGTACACTTATAATGTGCAACGTCTTTTGAAGTGTGTATGCATTGTGGAAGAGCAAACTGATCTAACTGCATAAGCATTACCTTACAGTTAGCACTTTTCTGGTTAAGAGCTTAGAATCTATTCTCTTAGCTGTTTTGAATAAATCCAAGGAGTTTTCAGAATGAGGATAGTCCCTACTATATAAATTTCCTTTTTTATATAAGTTTTTTTTGTTCATTTTACATCTTATCTGAATTTTCATTACCTAAATTTTCATTATCAAAATCAAGAACTAATAAACCATTGAAAGATCAAGTGAATGTTAAGGAACACACTGAACACATGCAGTGCGTGACCTGGGATTGGACCCTCATTTCAACAGATGAGATATGAGTGACGGACTAGAAATGACTGAGATAATGTTACTATGGATATTAGATGTCCCTAAACACAAATTATCTTGGATGCATAAGAAAGTGTTCTAAAGTCCCTCATAGTGGCACATCTGAAGTCAAGCACTTCAGGAAGCTGGCATTGCTACTTGAACCACCCAGGATCTACACTAGACTGAATGGTACTTCCCTATGTTATTCCAAACAGATGGGAGCCCTGTACCCAGTTCTATGCCTCACAGACATATACACAAGATGTGGGCATCTCTACTTCTCCTCTGTATACTTCCTGAGTTCTACATGATCTCTATGGAATCTGAAAATTACTACCTACTTCGCAGAAGAGTACAAGTTTACAGAGACAAACTGTATAATAGCGATAGTGATGCCCATATAGACGCCCCTCCCATCACATGTGTTAATTACTCAACCACTCATTCAGCAAGCATGTGTTCAATTACGTGGGCCATAATAGCTGGGCTATTTTATTAAAAAGCTAATTTAATGTTTTTAAACAATTATATCATAAATAAAAATTAAATAAAAATATAGAGGAGGAGAAAACAGAGGAGATATGCAGGTGACCCCACCAACTTGCACTCAATGCAGCGTTCTCCTTTTGAGGGCCTGGCCAGCACCATCTGCTCTAACCAGGAACTCCATAGAAATGTGTTGCCTCAGGCTGAATCCCAGACCTACTGAATCTGAAACTTTGGGACACAGCCAGGCTATCTATGCTCTTCGGGTGATTCTGACACAGTTGAAGTTTTAAAGGCCGCTGAGCTAGAATAATCTCCAAAATGAGAGTTGAATGTGCTATTTCCTCTCTTGAGCTAGATCTCAGATGTAAGTATCTCATCATGCTAAATGAACCTCTGGTGTTAAATGATTTGAATTACCACCCAAAGAGCTCCCAAAAGCAAGCCAACTGGGTCATCTGAAGGTCACCAGCAACTGTAATCTCTTTCAACTAGGGTGGCTAGACAGGCAGGCTGTGTCTGGGTTAAAGAACGCAAGCACGTGGCCCTCTGAGACTTCTGTAGGATTCTCAGAGATCATTTCGCCGTAGTGGTTTTCACCTCTCCCACTGACTTGCAGAACTAGCCTTCCCATGAGATATTCCTTCTAACCTCTAAAAACAGCTCACAAAGAATCCTATTTCAACACTCAGGCTAAAGGCTTCCAATCTGAAAGCACTGGTGTTTATATGCCATGATAAATACAAGTCAGGAAAGGTTCTTGCCAGAGGGAAGCTGGAAAAGGGAAGGAAATGCACCTTTGGTAGGAGAGCAAGTTCACATTAACAGATGTGGACTTGGATTTCTGCTAGGCGTAAGAACAGGCATTCCCTTAGTCCCTAAGGTCAGGGTCTTCCTACATAAAATTAGAATGACAGTACATCATGCAAAGAATCACTAGAGGGGAGGGAGAGAAGGGGAACTGAAAACACCCAGTTCCTGATTATATAACTGCCCAATAAATGTTCATTCTCTCCACCCTGTGCCTCACCAACACTAGGGACAGGAACTCAAGAACTCAAGGTGGGCAAGAGATACAAAGCTCTTCAGAGAATTACGGGAGTTTTTCTTATAGCATCAAAAGCTCCTACATTCTAAAGCACCTGGGTATTGAAAAGCTGGAGGTATGCTCTGTAATGTCCTCTGCACAACACGAATTTCCTGCCTCCTCCTGGTTCCTTCCCATCATCAGGAACATCACCTGCAACTGAGTTTTTAGTACCCAGTGATCACACACACACACACACACACACACACACACACACACACACACACACACACACACACGACAGCATGCCCTCTGCTGTCCAAACTAAGACACACACCTTCCAGGGCCTCTGGACCTTAGAAATCACAGCATGAAAGGACTGCAGATGCCATTTGACCTCTACTCTAAGCAAGAAGAGCACAAAGGACTCAAATGCCTTTGCCAACCAGGGGTAACAGATGGAACTTCTAAGGATTTCTATAACTTGGCTTAGTGATATAACCAAAGTAGGTAGCAGTGCCGTCAGAGCCTCACAGGCATGACCTGGAAAGGGAAGCACACTTCTCGTCAGTTCTTCCAGTAAAAAAGAAAAATTCAAAAGATGCTTCCTGCTTCACCATGTGGAAATGTGGAAAGGGTCCTTGAGCAAGGAGGGCAGGAAGGAAACGAGACATCCTCTAAATAAAATCTACTGTGGCAAAGATACATGTTTGCATTTTGTAACTGCTCAAGAATAAAGCATACATCCAGAAATAATATTAAATCTATTAAGCACAGTCGGTGACAGTTTGGTGCAGCGAGGATGGGAAAAGAACACAGAGTACCTGCTTCATGCTATCAATCACCTGGCCATCTCCAGTCAGAGTCGGTGCTTTGGTGGCCCCAAAGCTAGAACGGGACCAGAGAGCATGGCTTCTCACTTATTTCCGATGTAAAGCCTTTTAATAACTTGCTTCAACGCTTTACTTTTGTTCGCCTGCACAAAATGGATGAGGGAGCTTTAGGGATCAAATAATATCAGAGGAAATAATCCCGATGATAATGTGGTGAAGACAGGGAAATAATAAGACTGTCCAAAAGGAAAATACTCCTAGAAGCAGGAACCTTCCTCCCCTTCACCAGCAACCCCAGAGACCTACTTTTCACTGCTTGCTTGCGTGAGTGCTTGCGCGCTGGCTTGCGTGCGTGTGTGCTTGCTTGCGTGAGTGCTTGCGCGCTGGCTTGCGTGCGTGCGTGCTTGCTTGCGTGAGTGCTTACGCGCTTGCTTGCTTGCTTGTTGTTATTGTTGATCTGGGGTTTTGTTTTGTTTTAGTTTAATTTAGTTTAGTTTAGTTTCGAGGACTGAACCCAGGGCCTCAAACATGATAAGCATAAGCCCTCCACACCCCACACTGTCTCCACTTTGACAAGAAAGGTGAGCGTTCCTCAGTTACTCTCCAACTGAAATCACCTGGCTGTATAATGATGCCTTATTTTTCACACAGCCTTTCGTCCTGAACTAATCAGGATACAGAATAGTACTCTCTTTCTGTCCTAATCTTGAGGAGACCCATAGAAATGCTCGTGAAAGTGAAACTGACAAATTGAGGAAGGAACACACCAGAATATAAGTAATATGGGAGACTCGACTGTTAAAAAAAAAAAAAAAAAAAAAGCATGCTGTAGCTGGATGTGGTGGCACATGCCTTTAATTCCAGCACTCAGAGAGGCAGAGGTAGTCAAATCACTGTGAGTTCGAGGCCAGGACAGCCAGGGTTACACAGAGAACTCCTGTCTCAAACAAAACAAAACAAAAACAAGTGGTGATTCATCCTCCTATATAAGAGGTAGCTTGAGAGGCGAGATGAAAAGAGCTACCACAATGCCCATATAAGACAGATATTGTATTAATAAACATAGAATGACTAGAGTTCAAAATGGCTGGTTCCTTCATGCTTCTGAAGATGTGATCCTCATTAATATTAAACTTCTGATATGTTCATAAATATACTATAACTTAGTTACCAGTAATTGAGAAAAATAGATGTGGTTGTGAATTATATAGTAATGCCTTTTTAGAAGACACTGTCTGCTGCATAGGAAGTGAAATTGAAAGCTCTTTTATAACTCTCAAATTCTTGAAATGCACAGAACTTCCTTATGACCAGAGACTGGGACCCCAGAGGAAGAGTCTCTTTCTTAGTTGACAAAATTCTGTGAAGGCAAATTGTTCTCTGCTAATAAAATAGAGTTACCCACCCAAAAGTATTGTTTTTGGATCACACAACAGTTAACAGTTTCATCAAAAAATGGTTTTAGCATCTCAGTTTGCTAAATAACTCAGATAATCAATGAATTCCCAGGACTTCAAGACATTTGAACCACTGCAGCTCTTGAGAATGAATACTTAAATGGCAACCGCCTTTCTAGCACCAGAGGGCACTGTTGTATAAGCTACCTGTAAAGTGAGCCTGCCCACTAACCTTGGTTTGCTTCTTATTTTTAATTTGTGAATCACAAAAATTTCCACTGTTTTGTGGTTTAAATTTTTATTAGCATGTATCAATTATATAAAATGATGGTATCTGAGAGCGAGAGAGAGAGAGAGAGAGAGAGAAAGAGAGAGAGAGAAAGAGAGAGTAACAGAGGGGGAAGGGAGTAAACCAAAGAAACCCTTTCCACCTCAAGTTTCCTTTGGTCATGGTCTCTATTCCCAGGAACGGAAACTAAACCAAGACAGGTATATTTCACATGACATTTTGATTTCCTATCGCCTCCTCCTGTTCTCTTGTTACTCCCTCTCTTTTTCCTAAATAATCCTACTCTCCTTGTATGCATATATTATGGGGGAAATGTACTCTCTCTGTCTCTCCTCTCCTCTCCTCTCCTCTCCTCTCCTCTCCTCTCCTCTCCTCTCCTCTTCTCTTCTCTTCTCTCTCTCTCTCTCTCTCTCTCTCTCTCTCTCTCTCTCTCTTTCTCTCATGTATGTGTATGTGCGTGCACGCACGCGTACCAGGCAATTTTTAAAATTTATTCATATTACATCCCGATTGTTACCCTCACTTATATCTTCCCTTTCCCACCCTCCCTCCCCCACAATATGACCACAGCCTTTCAGGTCATTATTTGTCTTTCTGAATCTGCCTTATTTCATTTCACATGGTGATTTCCAGTTCTATCCACTTCCCAGCAAATGGCATTAGTTTTGTACTTCTTTATGTCTGAATAAAAGTTCCATTCGCAATGTAAAACACACTTTCTTCATCCATTTTTCTATTGATAGCCAAGTAGACTGCATAACTTGGCTGTCCTGAGCACTGCTGCAATGAAGCAAATGTACAGGAATCGTTGTAGCATGGCAGCTTGTATTTCTATGGGTATGTTCCCAAGAGTAGTAATGGCTAGATTGTTGGGGGATGGTCTGATTATTTTGATGCTAAATTACTGCTTACTGTCTCTGTGACTTACCTTTTGCTTAATAAAAGGCCATCCCACCTGGGCAGGGCAGGAGATAGGTGGGGCCAGGAGAGAGAGGAATCCTGGGAAGAAGAGAAACCACCACAAGGAGGAAGAAGAGAGACCACCACAAGGAGGAATAAGAAAGACCACCACGAGGAGAAAGGAGAGAGACCTGAAGGGAAGAGAGGAAGGCTGCCGTGAGTTAGATGGAGGAGAAGCATGTGGCCAGCGTGGAAGGAGAATCCTGCTCAGATGAAGAACATGAGCAAGTATATGGAATTATAGATGGGAGGTAGCTTGATAGAAGTTATTAAAAACAGATGGCATGGGATTGAGACAGGGATCCCACGCCTGCCCCATTATAGGAAGTAGTTTAGAGGATTGATATCTGCGCTGCCCCAGGTTAACTAAGGCTATTTTAAAATATAGCAAGCGTCTGTGTCTTGATTGATCACTAGCCGGGCCTACAGGTAATACAGATAATTTTAAAAACAATAGCTAGATCATGCAGAGGATCCTCACTTAGGTACTGGGAGCTCTATACTTTCCACAGTGACCATACTAATTCTCATCCCTCCCTCTCAAGTCCTTGTGAACAGCTGCTGTTCTCCATTCACTTTCTTAATGGTAGCACACCTGTTGAGATGAGACGGAATCTCAATGCAGTTTTCATTTGCATTTTCATGGTATGAATGCAATGTTTTCACTCAGCCATGACTTGCATCCCAATAGTGCTTTCCTATGTTTGACTTAGTCTATTGGTGATGCATTCCATTGTGGTTTTTTATTTGTAATCCTTTCCTTGTTCATTCCTTCCTTCATTCCTTCCTTCCTTCCTTCATTCATTCTAGAATCCCAATTCCTTGCAGAATTTTCATCTGTGCTTCCTAATTTCTCACTTTCCGTTTTTCTCACTTTCTTAATTTCTGTCTTTCTAACTTTAGTCAGTAGTTTCCTTATTGTATTAAACAGCATAAATCTTTTGTAAAGTTGTGAACCATTTTTAAAGCGTGGTTTTGAGGTTTTTGTCTGGTATTTTAACTATTTTTGTCTTGAATATTCGGAAATTATGAGCTTTTGGGGTGACTTATTGGCTTCTTTTGTGGTTTTGTTTCTATCTTGCGCTTTTTAGAAATGTTAAATGTCTTTCGGGGTTTTTCCTGTTTCCTCGTCCCTGTTCTATGTAGGTCTTATCAGAAAACAGTCTCCTTCTCTTGGACTTAGCTTAGATCCTCACCAACATTAAGAGGTTAGAAACAGACAGCAGTGACAAAAAGCAATGGTTTGACAACAAGTCAATGGTGGAGCTGGCATAACTGTTGTTGCCTGATAAAGTGGATTTCAAACAAAAACTAGAAGAGATGAAGAAGAGCCATGGCATATTAATAAGAGGAATAACTCAAAAAATAAGTAAATAAAAGGAATAACTCAGTAAGAATGTATTTAACAGTTATAAATACATATACACAAAAATGAAGTTGTCAATTTCATAAAACAAACACCAATGAACAGATAATATGTAGTTCCTGATACAGAATAGTAAGTGACACGAATAACTCATTTTATCTCTATATAAAAATAAGTAAATAAAATAATAAACTAAATCTCGAGATTTCAGAGTTAAATAACACCATAGACCAATTGGACATAACAGATATCTTCAGAATATTTTACCCAGCAAGTGCAGAATGTACATTCTCAGCAGCCCATGCAACCTTCTCTAAAATAGCCCACAATAAAGGCTACAGAACAAATAAAAAAAGAATTAAAATAGACTCATCTATCCTATCAGATAATAATAGTGGAACAAAACCGGAAACTAACAATGAGAGAAAACACACAAATACTTGGAGATTGAACAAAACACTTTTCGTTCTTTCCTCCTTCTTTTCTTTCTTTTCTTCTTTCTTCCTTTCTTTTTCTTTTCTTTTCTTTTCTTTTTCTTTTTTAAAAGACAGCGTCTCAAGAGGCTGGCATCAGTGTTGCTACATAGCTGAGAATGACATTAAATTGCTGACTCTCCTCTCTCTATCTCTCCAGTGCAGTTACTGTATAGGCATGTGTCATCTGACCTGGAAACAACACTCTCAAAGTGGGCCAATAAAGAACTCAGAAGCAAATTAAAAATTCCTGTAATCAACTGAAAATCGAATGCACAACTGCTCAGAACATCTGAGGTATACCTAATGTAGTTCTATGAGGAGATTCTATAGCCTTAAGCCCTTAAAGATGGGAGATATCTCAAGGTCTTAGGGAAACAGAAACACATCAAGCGCAAAAACAGCATACAGCAAGAAATAATAAAGATCAGGTCTGAAATTAATTCAACAGATAAAAAAATGCATAGAATGAAACAGAAAGTTGACTACTTGAAAAAAAAAAAAAAAAAACTGGCAAACCCTAGCCAAGCTAACCAAAATGAAGGGCAGGAAATATTTGCTTAAGAAAAATCAGGAATTTGACAAGGGTCCTAGTTCTCTCCCATGCTCAATATAGTCTAAGTTTTAACCAAAACAATGAGACACAAAAAGGAAATAATATAGATAAAATAGGAAAAGAAAAATTCTAATTATCTCTATTTATAGATGGCATAATCCTATACTTAAAAAAAAAAAAAAAAAACCCTAAAGACTGAACCAGAAAAGTCTTCTATACAACAAATACTTTCACCAAAGTAGGAGACTATGAAATCAGCAAAAATCAGTTGCTTTTCTCTACACCACTAACAAATTTGCCAAGAACTAAGTGAACTAAGGGGGGAGGGAAATCTTATTTGTGATGACTTCAAAAAATATTTTCAAAAATACCTAGGAATAGACCTAACCAAGGAGGAGAAAACCTCTACAATGTAAACCTTAAAATGCTGGAGAAAGACCCTGAAGATGAAGGTCAATGAGCTGGATTAGTGGTAAAGGCACATAGCACCAAGTCCAATTATCTGACTTAAGTTTCCCAGACCCACATACTGCATGGCTCCTCAGAAATCGTCCTCTGGCCTCCGTGCATGTGTGCATATGTGCACAAGTGCATCTGTATACACACACATAAAATAAAATAAGAAAATAAAATTAAATAAAAAAGAAGTAGATATTAAAGAATACACCAAAGAGTCAGTTCATGAGCAGACAGAATATTAGAAAATAGCTGTATCTTATATCACAAAGTGATATACTCATTCGGTGAAATTCCCATCAAATTTCAAATTACAGTCTTCACAGAACTTGAAAAAAAAAAAATAAAGAAATCCTAAAATGTACTTGGAAGCACAAAACACCCTGGCTAGCTCAAAACAATCTCAAACACAAAGAGCAATGCTTGATGTACTATCATACTTGATCTCAAAATAATTTTTTTTCGTGTTCACATTGGATTTTGTTATTTACAATAGAAAGAAAGAGTCATCAAGTTCTGGTATGTTAAAGTATTATCATGGGGAAAGTACGGAATAACACGGGGGCATAGGCAGTTGGACCTACAGAATTACCTTGTGATTTCCACGTGCATTTGTCAGAGCTACAAGTGTTCATTGTATTTTAAACACTTATACTCAAATTTCTTTTGTTGTTTTAAATTTTTTATTGTTAATTTGTTCGCTTTACATCCCAATTGTAGCCCCATCCCTCATTGCCTCCAAATCCCACCCTCCCTCCCTCCCTTAGTCCTCAGAAAGAGGAGCCCTCCTTCCCTAACATCTGACCTCAGCCTATCAAGTCTCATCTGTACTCTCTGTATCCTCTTCCTCTGTGGCCTGGCAAGGCTGCCCCACCAGGGGGGGAAGTGATCAATGTGGGGGCCAGAATCCATGTCAGAAGTAGTCTATACTCCCCATGTTATGGGACCCACAGAAAGACTGTGCTGCCTATCTGCTACATCTGAGCAGAGGGTCTAGGTCCTCACCATGCATGGTCCTTGGTTGGTGCATCAGTCTCTGCAGCACCCCCTCCTCTGCCCAGATTTGTTGGCTCCATTGATCTCCTTGTGGAGCTCCTGATTGTTCCAGGTCCTTCTATCTTCCAACTCTTCCATAAGACTCCCTGTACTCCATGCTGAAGTTTGGCTGTGTGTCTCAGCACTCATTTCGATCTCCTGCTGGGTGGAAATCTCAAATTATACTGTAGCTATACTAACAAAAGCTGCATGCCATGGACACCTAAATGAGTGAAGTAGAAAAGAAACCCCCAGAAATTAACCCACACAGCTACAAACAGCTGATTCTCTCACAAAGGCTCCAAAACTGTACAATAGGGAAAAGATAACCTACTCAGCAATGGCTGCTGAAAAAACTAGACACCCATACGTTAAAGGATAGAATTAGATAAAATGGCTCATTGTGTACAAAAATCAACCAATGAATGGAAGATCTTAGTGGAAGACCTGACACTTTGAAATTACCAGAGAAAGCACGTCAGCCTGTAAGAGTAGGCAAGAACTTCAGAAAGGGACTCCAATAGCACAGGCAGGAAACAGCCCCCCAAAATTGGCAAATCTGACTGCATTAAAATAAAAATCTTCTGTGCAGAAAAAAAATCACCAACAAAAAAATAGCCTATGTAATAAAGAGAAATATTTGCCAACTGTATATCAATGAACTGGTTGATACATAGACTATATAGATAACTGAAGAAAGTAAACACACACACACACACACACACAAATTCCTGCATCCAATCAGCAAATGGGCTAATGACTGAATAGCTAGGTCTCAAGAGAATAAACATACACTGTTTAATCCCAGCATTCAGCAGGCAGAGGCATTGTGAGTTCAAGGCCATTCTGGTCTACCAAGTGAGTCCAGGACAGCCAAGGCTACACAGAGAAACCCCTGTTTTTTAAAAAAATTGAGAGAGACAGAGACAGAGACAGAGAGGGGGAGACACAAAAGGCAAGTTTTTTGTTTTTTTTTTTTTTGATTTTTTGTTTTTAGTAAGTCTTCAATATCATTAGTCATTGGGAACATGAATTTGAGCTCTCATCTCATCCCAGTGAGAATGGCTACCATCAAGAAGGCAAATGCTGGCAAAATGTGGGAAGAAAGAACCCAACGCAGTTGTGGGGAGCATTCACTGGAAATCTTAGAGAAACAAGTAAGCAGAAGAAATAACAGGAATATAAATATGGAAATCAGTGTGGATACTCCTCAAAAATTCAAATTAGAACTACCATATGACCCATCTGTACCACCCCTAGATATATACCTAAGAGGCTCTAAATCAATATATGACAGAGATACCTGCACATTCATAGTTATTGTCACACTAGTCATCATAGCTAGGAAATAGAATTATCATAGATACCCATGAACAAATGAATGGATACAGAATGTGTTCTATCGAATTTCTAGAAAAGTATATTTTATTTTTATGCATGTGTGCCTGCACCCTTAGCTAGGATTTCCATTGCTGGGATAAGGCACTATGACCATGGCAAGTCTTATAAAGGACCACATTTCACTGGGGCTGGCTTACAGTTTCAGAGGTTTAGTCCATTGTCATCACAGCAGGAAACACAGTAGAATGCTGTCAGACATGATCCTCGAGAGACAGATGAGAGTTCTACATCTTGATCTTTAGGCAGCGGAAGGAGACAGTGTACCACACTGGGTGTAGCTTGAGTATAGGAAACTTCAAAGCCGGCCTCTATAGTAGAATACTTCCTCCCGCAAGGCCACACCTACTCCAATAAGTCTACACCTCCTAATAGTGCCATTCTCTGTGGCCAAACACTCAAACACATAGGTCTCTGGAGGGCAAACCTATTGAAACCACCACACACCACAGTGTGTGTGTGTGTGTGTGTGTGTGTGTGTGTGTGTGTGTGTGTGTGTGTTCCCCTGGGTTCTGGACATCCTGGAGCTGGAGTCATAGACAGTTCTGAGCCACCTGACACAACTGCTGGGAAACCTTGATCTTCTGCAAGAATAGCAAGTGCTTTTGACCATAGAGCCATCTCCCCAGCCCCTGAATACAGGGTTTCTCTGTGTGTATCCCTGTCCATCCTGGACTGGCTTTGTAGACCAGGCTGGCTTCAAACTCAGAGATCCACCTGCCTCTGCCTCCCAAGTGTTGGGATTAAAGGCTTGCACCACCACCACTGGCCTAGATGTTTTTAAAGAGGAAAATCATGACAATTGCATGAAAATAGATGGAACTGGAAATCATCAATGTTAAGTGAACTAAATCAGAGGCAGACAAATATCAAATAGTACACTTTTTATCTAATGTGGAGTATATACTTAAATGTATATGTGCATTTATATTTATATATGTATGCACATTTATATGTGTATATTGGGTATGTGTGTGCATGTGATATCAAAGTACAAAAGAGATCATAAAGGGAGGCAAAGGACATCTTAAGGTTGGGGAGAATTAAAAGAGAAGATATGGAATATGGAAATATTGTGAAATGAAGGTAGAAAGAGTCTGTGGGAGAGAATGCAGAACAGAAAGAGAGCACAGTGGAGCAGGGAAGGACGGTGGGGCAGCTGACGAATAACAAAAGTAAGATGAAGTATGAATGAAAATGCCATAAGACAATTCATTCTGTACATGCCAATTTAAAACTATTTTTATTTTTATTTTTTTTTATTTATTATTTTTTTTTTTTGGTTTTTCGAGACAGGGTTCTCTTTGTGTAGCCTTGGCTGTCCTGGACTCGCTTTGTAGACCAGGCTGGCCTTGAACTCACAGCGATCCGCCTGCCTCTGCCTCCCGAGTGCTGGGATTAAAGGCGTGAGCCACCACGCCCGGCTTAAAACTATTTTTAAAGAGTAGTAAATACAAGCCAATACTACACTGTAATGTTAAAATTCAAATCTTCCTCACGCAAAGACAGTCTTCTGTAAGTCACACATGTGAGAACCACTGACACAGAAAACCTACAGTGGTCTCAGAGGTTGCTTTAAAAGACATGGATTAGGCGCTAAAGAGATGGCTGAGTAGTCAGGAGCACTTGTCCTTGCAGAGAGCCCTGGATCTGTTCTCAGCATCCACATGGTAACTGTAACCCCATGTGTAACTCACAGCAACCTGTAACTCCAGTTCCAAGAGACCCAACACCTCTTTCTGGCCTCCATGGGCTCCTGCATGTACATGCAGTCCTCTGACCTCCAGGATTGTGCTCCTTCTCACACAAGCACACACACAAATACACATACATTTTTTTAATGCAAAACTACGTGTTAGTTTTTTTTTTTTTCATTAAAGAAGAATTTTGTTTTTTCTTCTCTTTTTTTAATTTTTTAGTTTTAATTTGTTCACTTTACATCCTGGTTGTAATCCCCTCTCGTCCTCCACTTCTACATCCTGGTTGTAATCCCCTCTCTCATCGCCTTCCAATCCCACCCACCCTCCCGACACTAGTTCTCAGAAAGGGGAGCCCTCCTCTCCTAACATCTGACCTCAGACTATCAAGTCTCATCTGTGGTATCTGTATCCTCTTTCTCTGTGGCCTGGCAAGGCTGCCCTGCCAGGGAGAAGGGATCAACGTCGTGGGGGTGGGGGGGGTGGGTTAGGAATAGAGTCAATGTCAGAAATTGTCCCTACTCCCCATATTGTAGGACCCACAAGGAGACTGTGCTGCCTATGAACTTCATCTGGAAGAAGAATTTTGAAACACCCTGCCTATAATAAGTAAGCTTTGCAAAGTTCTCACTTGTGTAGAATCCAAAAAGGAAAGCAATGAAGAAAGTAAGATCTCAGTTGTCTCTCTTAGCAATTCCAACATCTAATTTTCCATACTGAGTTCACTGTAAAATGACCCTCAAGGATTTCTTATTATGATCTTAACATTGGCAGACCATTCATTGTTTAAGCACTGTGCCTCAGCACTTTAGTAGGGGAAAGGACAGTCTCAGCTGAAACCAAAAAGCTCAGAACAATAACAAGTTCAAAACTTCAGCCAAGTGGTTTCCTTGGATTGTTTTTAGCTGCTTTTGGAACTACATCAACATCTTGGATACCGACTGCCTGGAGCTAATAGGATGCACACCCAGAAGCGACAGTCAGTGGTCACAAGAACTCACTGGACATGTGTCGCATGAGTAACCACCATAGTAAAGGTGATTAAAGTGGTAAAGGTGCACAGGGAGCAAGCTACATAGAAATGGTCATTGCCTTAGCAGGACTGAGGATATAGCAACAGAACACAGGAAACAGACAACAAATAAACAAATTCACCAAATTACCACTGTCTGAGCTTCATTCTGGTGGAGTTACAGGGGCAGAACTAATATTGACAGAATGGTTACACAAGGGATTGTTCTTAGAGTAAGCAACAGAAAATTAAACTTTTAATACCTAAGGCTGTCCAATGACATAACTATTCAATGTCACTTTCTTTCTTTTTATTTTTCTTTTATGTAGTATATCCTGATCACAATTTCCCCTGCTTCCAGTCGATGTCTCTAAGTGGAGCATTTCTGTGTTCTTTGGGCTACTTTGTGAAGCTCTGCTCCATTTCAGAGCTGTTAGTACGTAGTTTTGAACTGTGGTTATCTATGCATGTCTTGTATCAGGATCTAAACTGTGAACTGCTACCAAATCTGAGACAGAAGGAACCCTGCATACGTTTAAAAATCTGTGGTCTTTTCTTCTTTTTTATGGATTTTAAAATTTTTCAACTTCCAGGAGGAATGTGTTGGAATTTGAGTGGAGAGTGCGTTGAATCTGTAGATTGCTTTCGGTAGGATGGTCATTTTGACAATATTAGTTCCATCAATCTATGTGCATGAGAGGTCTCTACAGCATTTAGTGTCTCCTTCAATTTCTTTCTTCAGTTTAAAGTTTTCATTGTATAGGCCTTTTGCTTCCCTAATTAAATTCAAATCAACACTATTACTTTTTTAGGCTATTATAAATAGGATTGTTTCTCTGATTTCCTTCCCCTGCCCCCAGTCTGATTGCCTTTGGTTTATAGGAAGCTACAGATGTTAATTTTGCATCCTGCCACTTTGTTTAAAGTGTTTACCAGCTCTAGGAGTTGCCTAGTGGAGCTTTTGGGTCTCTTGTGTATAGTTAGTGGGAATGCAAACTGGTACAACCAATATGGCAGTTCCTAAAATAACTGAAAACGTATCTACCATATGATTCACCTACACCACTCCTGGACATTTACCCAAAGGACTCTACTTCCTACAAAAGAGACAACATGTTCAACCTTGTTCATATCTGCTCTGTTCACAGTATCTAGGACTTGAAATGTCCATGAATGGATGAAGAAAATGGGGTGCCTACATAGTGGAATTGTATTCAGCTATAAAGAAAGATGAAATTTGCAGATAAATAGAGCTGAAAAACATATCCAGTGAGATAACACAAACCCTCAGATCAACATTGTGTGTTCTTATATGTAGATGTTGAACCCTTAGGTTTGTGTGTTCAACTTTTAGTACCTCTAGAAACTGGGGACCTAGAAAATGGCCATTCATGGCGAGGAGAAGGTCTTTAGGGAGCAGGGATAGTAGAACACAGGTGATATAAAGGAGAGAGAGAATAATGGTGAGTAAAGTGTAGGTGGGGAAAGGGGTGGGAACATAAGGCAAAGAGAGGAGTGGAGTGGGTAACACTAAAGATAATTGGGAGAATCATATTTTATAAGTTTTGTGTGTGTGTGTTTAAGAAAGGAGAGTGTTTAGTTGGAGTTTCTCTACAAAAATGATAATGTTAATCCAAGAAGCTATAGGTAAATAGACAAAAACCCCCAAAAGATTAATACCTCCCCTCTTTGAGTTGTTGATCATGGATGTCCTAAGGACTATGTATTAGCTGCCTTTTGTCAATTTGACAAACTTAGACATATCTGTGAAGAGAGAATCTTAGTTGAGAAAATGCCTTCATAAGATAGGCAATTTTATGTAGGGCATTTTCTTAATTATTAAAGTGGAAGAGCCATGCCCACTATGGGTGTCACCACACATAGGTAGTCCTGGGTTCTACGAGGAAAAAGGCTGAGCAAGCCACAAGGATCAAACCAATAAGCAGAATTTTTCCTTGGCCTTTTCATAAATTCCTGCCTCTGTGTTCCTGCTTTGCTTAAGTTTTTGTCTTGACTTTTCTCAGTGATGGAAGTGAAAGCTAAAATAAACTCTTTTCTCCCTCCTCAAGTTGTTTTATCATAGTAATAGAAAATCTTAACACACACACACATACACACACACACACACACCACACACACACACAAACACACACACACACACACATGAGGCAATTGACATCTCCTGCTTATCCACCAGAACTTGGTGGTAAGACCTTATTTCTGAAGACACCAAACAATTTAGCCACAAGACATGGAGAAATCTAGTTGGTGTTGACCAGAAAGCCTCCTCCTTGCTGGCTAGCATTCATAGTGCTGGAAGGTGCCATGTATGCTTACTGGAAAAAAAAAAAGTCTACAGTTTTACCCAGCTGTGACTGTATGAACTACAATAATGACCAACATGTCAGTATATGCTCTAGGGTACAACAGTGGCATGAATGTTATAAAGGCAACCAATAGCTTTCTGGTTGGATTTAAGGCCTGTTTCACAGAAGAAAACACATATCTTGTGCTATAAACCTGAACAAAAACCCATGGTTCGGGAGCTCACAGCCCCCAAGAATGAATCTACTACTGTTATTATGCTGAATTAACATAAAACAAACATTCCTCTAAATTTGAATCTGTATACCCATACAGCTCCACAACTCATCAAAGAAGTTTCTTTATACAATGGATAGTGATTAACACAGAAACACCTAGTCAAAGTACAGAGAATAAATAAGTGTCAATGGAATGCTCAGCCACAAATGGAACACATAAATCATGCTACTTCCATGCTCATGGACCTTTGTGGAAGAAAAGTCATAAAGAGGGGTTAGGGAGGACCAGATCAAACAGTGGGAAGCATAACATGATGAGACCAGAAGACAAAGTGAAACTGGCAGTAATTAGGCTACACAGATTACTTCTGGCCTTGGCACCCCGAGTGACCAAAAGCAACTTAGAGAGGGAAGGATATATTTCTCTTACATGTAGTGCATCACAGTCCACTGAGGGAAGACAATGTAGGAACATTCTTGAAGGATGTGGGGTAGGAATAGCAAATAGGAGATATGTTCTGCCAACTGCTAAGAGGCTACAGTAAAAGCAAGCTCTAAGGAGTCAGTGTTGCTTGCCCACCCCTTCTTACCCTCACCTCCTGCAACTTGCCTCTCTCACTTCATATTTCAAAACTTTCCTGCAACAACATATCCTTGAAGCCTCTGGGATTCTCTGTACAAACTGCCTATGGCTGGGATGCTTTCTTCCCTCTGTCATTGCAGAAACCTCCTATCCTGTCCTCCAAACACTCCCTCAAATACTCTTTTCTCCACAAAGCTTTCTGAGACAAGCCAGGCCACAGGAGTGCTGACCCTGTCACAGTTCTCAGCATAGCATTCACAACACTGCCCTGCCCCTGTTTTGAAGGTTGGTTCCTTGCAGTGAAAACAAGCAGAAAAGCCCCCAGTTGAAATGCTAATTGTGCCACGTTCGAGCTATTAACAAATAACTTCCATCAAGCTTGGTCACGTCTCTGAGTCTAAGCTGCCCCATCCATAAAGGAGCATTAAAGCCTTCCCTAAAGGATTGCAAAAACTAAAGCTGGAGTTCCAAGATGGTGGCATCAAAGATACATGGTGTCTGATCTGCAGGGAGGAGACCAGAGATGCTACTAGGAGTCACAGACCACAAGAGCTGGGGAAAACTGGGTGAGAGAGATCTGCGCAGTGTGGATGAATGAGCAGGTCTGGCCTCCAGTCATCCAGTGACCCACGGAGGATGGGAGCCCAGTCCCCAGAGCCTGGACCACAGCCAGCCTGCAAGCTGCAAGCTGTGGCCTTGCTCTGCATGTATCATGAACTCAGTATATGGGACTGAACTCTGAGCAGGGAAGTATCAGAGCTCCTGGCCTAGGGAAATCTCAGGGAAATAGGTAGATCTGTCCTCAGACCCATCCACCCACCCGCACTGTGCTAGTCCACAGAAAGCCCAGGTGCCACATGAGAGCCCAGATGGCTGTGGATATGTTACACAGCCACAGCCTAACTGCCAGCCCCAGAAGACTGTCCCAGGACAACTGGTCACAACTGACCCAGCCTAGCTGGGCTTCACAGCTCCCACGCTCTCAGGAGAGGCTGGGCAGGTCTAAAGGGACAAGGCAGAAAAATAACCAGTCATCTGGGTCTCCCAAACTCTAGCCAACAAACAATAATCAGAAGGCAGTAGCTGCTCTCTCCCAGGTAGATGGGACCTAGGCCTCACTACTTGGTTGGACCAGGCAGAAACCTAAACAACTACTAGAAGCCAACAGGGGTTCAGGCATTATAGGGTGACCTGACCCTAGGACCCAAAGCCCCAGGGCCCGAAGGCAGGGTATTCAAAGCCCAGCCAAAGACAGGATAGCCAGCTCAACATACACTACCTCAAACTGATCCTGGAGCTGCAGAGCACCAGCACCTACCTCTGCTGACCCAGCAGGGAGCCTAGGTTGTGGAGGAAAGTTGCCAGGAGCCGAAACCAGGTCACCTGCCTGTCCCATGGCAGAGTTCCCTGATCACCACAGGGAAAGGCCCTCGACCTATAATCACTCACCAACAAACCACCCTCAACGACCAGTGAAGGACACCAGAAGCTACCTCCCAACATCAGAGACAGCAAGATGACTAAAATCCAGCATAAAAACATAAACAACAAAAACCAAAACAATATGACACCTCCAGATCCCAGCTATCCTAAAGAAAGCAACCCGGAGAACTCAAACACAATTGAAATATAACAAAATTACCTCAAATCCTCAGTAATGAAGATGATAATGGAAGAAATGAATAAAATCCATAAACAAATGCAGGAAGACATAAAAGAGGTCTATAGAGAGGCATGGGAAGAAATTCAGGAAATTGCTAACAGTCAAATAAAGGAAATCAATAAAACAGTTCAAGATCTGAAGATGAAAGTGGATACAATGATAAAGACACAGACAGAAGAAAAACAGGAATGAGAGAGCCCAGAGAAGAAGGCAAGCAATACAGAGGCGAGCTCCTCTAACAGAATTCAAGAGATGGAGGAACAAATCTTCCTGCCACATAATAATCAAAACACAAAATATACAGAACAAAAAAAAATATTAAAAGCAGCAAGGGAAAAGGGCCAAGTAACTTATAATGGCAAACCTATCAGAATTATACACAACTTTTCAGCAGAGACCATAAAAGCCAGAAGGGCCTGGACAGAGGTCCTACAAACCCTAAGAGACCAGAGATGCCAGGCCAGACTATTATACCCAGCAGAAACACCCAAGAGGAGTAAACATCTGGAAATAATCAAACTCAGGACTGAAATCAAGAAATTAGAAATAAAGAGAACAATTCACATAATCAACAAAACCGGGAGCGGCTTCTTTGAGAAAATCAACAAGATAGACAAACAGTTAGCCAAACTAATTAAAAGGCAGAGAGACACTATCCAAATCAACAAAATCAGAAATGAAAATGGAGACATAACAACAGACACTGAAGAAATGCAAAGAATCATAAGATCCTAATTCAAAAGCCTATATGCCACAAAATTTGAAAATCTAAGGGAAATGGACAATGTTCTTGATTGAGTCCACTTGTCAAAATTTAATCAAGATCAGATAAACAAACTAAATAGTCCCATATCCTCTACAGAAATAGAAGCAGTCATTAATAGTCTCGTGACTAAAAAAAGCCCAGTGCCAGATGGTTTCAGTGCAGAATTCTACCAGACCTTCAAAGAAGAGCTAATACCAATACTCTTCAAATTACTCCAAAAAAAGAAATAGATGGAACATTACCAAATTCATTCTATAAGGCCACAGTCACTTGATACCTAAACCTCACAAAGACCCAACAAAGAAAGAGAATTTCAGACCAATTTCTCTTATGAACATTGATGCAAAGATATTCACTAAAATACTCACAAAGCAAATACAAAAGATCCTCCAGAGGAATCTCCATACCTGATCCCAAGCATACTATAGAGCAACAGTAATTAAAACAGCATGGTACTGGCTGGTTGATCAATGGAATCAAATTGAAGACCCAGAAATTAATCCACACATATATGGTCACTTGATTTTTGACAAAGAAGCCAAATCTATTCAATAGGCAAAGGATAGCATCTTCAACAAATGGTGCTAGTCTAACTGGATGTCTACATGTAGAAAAATGCAATTAGATCCATATTTATCACCATGCACAAAACTCAAGTCCAGATGGGTTAAAAACTTCAACATAAAAGTGGATTAGAAGAAAAAGTGAGGAAGAGCCTGGAACACATTGGTACAGGAGACAACTTCCTGAACAGAACACCAATAGCCCAGGCCTTAAGGTCAACAATCAATAAATGGGACCTCATAAGGCTGAGAAGCTTCTGTAAGGCAGAAGACACTGTCAAGAGAACAAAGTGACAGCCTAAAGACTGGGAAAAGATCTTCACCAACCCTTCATCTGACAAAGGTCTAATATCCAAAATATATAAAGAACTCAAGAAATTAAACACCACCAAATCCAATAACCCAATTAAGAAATGGGGCTCAGAACTAAACAGAGAATTCTCAACAGAGGAATATCGAACGACTGAGAAACACTTAAAGAAATGCTCAACATCTTAATCATCAGAGAAATGCAAATCAAAACGACTCTGAGATTCCATCTTACACCCATCAGAATGGCTAAGATCAAAACCTCAAGTGACAGCACATGCTGGTGAGGATGTGGAGAAAGGGGAACACTCTTTCATTGCTGGTGGGAGTACAAACTTGTACAAACACTTTGGAAATCAATCTGGTGCTTTCTTAGAAAACTGAAAGTAGGGCTACCTCAAGACCCAGCTATTCCGTTCCTTAGAATATACCCAGAAGATGCTCCACCACACAATAAGGACATATGCTCAACCATGTTCATAGCAGTCTTATTTGTAATAGCCAGAACCTGGAAACAACCTAAATGTCCCCCAGTCAAAGATTGGATAAAGAAACTGTTGTACATTTACACTACGGAATACTCCTCAGCTATTAAAAACAAGGAAATCTTGACATTTGAGGGGAAATGGATGGAACTAGAAATGATCATATGAGTGAGTTAACCCAGACTCAGAAAGAATCACATGGTATATACTCACTTATAATCGAACACCAACCCAAAATGGATGTCCCAGGAAAGTCTCCACTTACCAAGAGATTGGGATAGATGTGAGGACCTCCTATTCGGACTCTAGGTGAGAGAAGTATGGGAGAATGGGGAAACAGAAGGATTCAGAGGGTCATAGAAACCCACAAGAAGAACATCATGATGAGTGGATCTGGACCCAATGGGGAGTCTGCTCAAACTACTGCACCAATCAAGAATTATGCATGCAGCAAACATTGAATCCCTACTCAGATCTAGCCAATGGACAGGACATTATCCACAGTTGTGTGGAGAGTGGGGACTGACTCTGACATGAACTCTGGTGCCCCATATTTGACCACTTCCCCTTGGTGGGGAGGCCTGGTAGCACTGAGAGAAAAAATAGGCAGGCTACCAAGATAAAACTTGATAGGCTATGTCTATATGGTGGGGGAGAAGGTCCCCTTCTGTCATAGACCTAGGGGAGGGAAATAAGTTTAAAGAGGGAGGGAGGGAGGGAGGGAGGGAATGGGAGGAGACAAATAAGGAGATAACAAATTGAGATGTAATCTGAATAAATTAATAAAAAAGAAAAGAAAAAACTAAAGCCATTGTACTTACAAGCCCCTGCCAACAGCAAAGACTCAAAGGTTATCAAATTACAGCACATAATTGTGATCATATCATCCATCAGAAAGTCCATACTGTGATATTAATAAACACACAAAAATATGTCACAACTATATGCCTTTGTTTACTGTTGGCATGCGACCCTGGAGAAACTGAAAGCAATTTGGTGACAGCTTTTCCACAGGTACAATTCTGTTCTCAGTACAGCAGCAAATAAAGCATTGAGGCCTTTAAATAAGGGAAGTCCTACAAGGGAAAAGAACTGCCCGAAATAGTACAAATGAGAAGACTTTACCATAAAGGCTACTCCATTTACATAATAAATCAGTGGAAAACAAAGTGGCACATTTGATGAGAATGGACTAGGGGACTATAATTAGCCTGTCATTTCTACTTATTACAGAACATCTCCTCCCCTGAAAACTACAGTCCTAGCCACCCACAATGAGAAGATAATTACTACTCTTTGCAAGTGATGACGTTTTCCTCCTATGGCCTTAGACCTCAGAGTTCACCATTTTGCAATGTTTGCTTTTAGTCACCCACAACATGCACAAAATGCATGAAAAGTAAACCTGAGATGCCTTCCTTGCTGCAGCCTGTGCCACTTTTTGTGTGGAGCTAGGGGCATAGGGTATAACGAGGCATATGCATACCAGTGTATGCAGACACACACAGAGGCCAGAGAGGGATTTTGATTGACTTGCTCAATCTCTCTTATTCCCTGTGGGGTCTCCCACAGAGGCCCGTAAGGCCCAGAGACTTGCCTGTTCCTCCCACTCCCCTTACAAACACTATGGTTACACCATGCCCCGCCCAGCTTTTTCAGTGAGTGGTAGAATCAGAGCTCAGGTCCTAGGCTTGCAGGCAGGCAAGACCTCCACTGAGCCTTCTTCCTAGGGAGTGCTTAGAAACACCATACTAATCACGAAACCTCAAGGCCCTGTAGTTATGCAAGCACATGACGGAAGAGCAAGATGGGGAATAAATAAAAGCCCACGGAAAGCTAGAGGGGAAGTAAATATGTGTCTTTCCCACTTGCCCTGGTGAAAAACAGTCCTCTGCAAGGAGTGCCTTAATTATCAAGGGGAAATCTGCAAACCATTAAAAGATAGCCAAGACCCTTCTTTCCTCAGCAGGGAGTTCTTTTTCACCATGGAATTTTCTCTCCTCCTAACTCTCACCTGTGCACCTCCTTTCAGATACCTATTTTAAGGAACATTAAGCAGTATCTGGGAAGATAAGCAATATCCTACCTTTAAAGTGCTCACCACCTAGGGAAACCAAAACTATTCATCATCAAGGTCTTAAAATATTGAAAGGCTTCAATATTTTAGCAGTTGGCAAATAACTATCTGAGCAACTTGAACTTTGTACATACACTCTAGACACATACACACATTCACAGATGCATACACATTTACACAGTCACAGAGAGGTGCTCAGTGAACATCAATTCGTGCCTTTTAAAACAGCAGCCTTGTTTTAAACATTAGACCACATAAAAAGGGAAACAAAAACCCATCAGCACCGAGGACAAGAGAGCTGCCCCACGAGCTGCTCCCTCAGAGGAAGAAGCCATCAGCCACAGGAAGCAGCAGAGGCTTCCGAGTGTTTAGAAGGACAGTGTCTGCAGCATGACCCTGCTTCAAACTGCATAGAAATAAAAACTGACAAAGAATAACAAGTACTTCCGTACTTTCCTATCTGATGAGTCAGAGCCATTGTCTGGCTTGTCGCTCCTGGCTTAAATTGGGTTATTAAATAACAATGCAGTTGGCCAAATTTACAGGGTGTGGACAAATATAGCATGCTTTTTTATCATCTGTGTAATCCTTTTTTTTTTTTTTTTTTTTTTTTTTTTTTTTTTTTTTGGTTTTATTTATTTATTTTTTAAATTTTTTATTATTAATTTATTCTTGTTACATCTCAATGGTTATTCCATTCCTTGTGTCCTCCCATTCTTCCCTCCCTCCCCTTTTCCCCCTTATTCCCCTCCTCTATGACTGTTCCTGAGGGGGATTACCTCCCCCTGTATATGCTCATAGGGTATCAAGTCTCTTCTTGGTAACCTGTTGTCCTTCCTCTGAGTGCCACCAGGTCTCCCCCTCCAGGGGACATGGTCAAATGTGAGGCACCAGAGTACGTGAGAAAGTCATATCCCACTCTCCACTCAACTGTGGAGACTGTTCTGACCATTGGCTAGAACTGGGTAGGGGTTTAAAGTTTACCGCCTGTATTGTCCTTGGCTGGTACCTTAGTTTGAGCGGGACCCCTGGGCCCAAATCTGCCTATCATAATGTTCTACTTGTAGGTTTCTAGGACCCTGTGGATCCTTGTACTTTGCCATTCTCCCATGCTTCTCTCATCTAGCGTCCCAACAGGATGTCCTCCCCTCTGTCCCAGTTTCCTGGTAAGGGAAGGCTTTTGTGGGACATGCCCCTTGGGCTAGTATGCAGATATAAGTGAGTATATACCATTTAAGTCTTTCTGCTTCTGGGTTAACTCACTCATTATGATCATTTCTAGCTCAATCCATTTATCCACAAATTTTGGGAATTCCTTGTTTTTAACAGCTGAGTAGTATTCCATAGTGTATATGTACCACAGTTTCTTTATCCATTCTTCTACTGAGGAACACTTAGGCTGTTTCCATGATCTGGCTATTATGAATAAGGCTGCTATGAACATGGTTGAGCAAATTTTCTTGTTGTGTGCTGGAGCATCTTCTGGGTATATTCCAAGGAGTGGAATAGCTGGGTCTTGAGGAAGCCCTATTCCCTGTTTTCTGAGTTAGCACCAGATAGATATCCAAAGTGGCTGTACTAGTTTGCATTCCCACCAGCAATGAAGGAGTGTTCTTCTCTCCCCACATCCTTGCCAACATGTGGTGTCACTTGAGTTTTTGATCTTAGCCATTCTGATGGGTGTAATATGGAATCTCAGAGTTGTTTTGATTTGCATTTCCCTGATGAATAAGGAGGTTGAACATTTCTTTAAGTGTTTCTCAGCCATTTGATACTCCTCTGTTGAGAATTCTCTGTTTAGTTCCAAGCCCCATTTCTCAATTGGGTTATTCGGTTTGGTGGTGTTTAGCTTCTTGAGTTCTTTATATATTTTGGATATTAGACCTTTGTCAGATGTAGGGTTGGTGAAGATCTTTTCCCAGTCTGTAGGCTGTCGCTTTGTTCTCTTGACAGTGTCTCCAGCCTTACAGAAGCTTCTCAGCCTCATGAGGTCCCATTTATTAATGGTTGACATTAAGGCCTGGGCTGTTGGTGTTCTGTTCAGGAAGTTGTCTCCTGTGCCAATATGTTCCAGGCTCTTCCCCACTTTTTCTTCTAAGTGACTTGGTGTCTCTGGTTTTATGTTGAGGTCTTTAATCCACTTGGATTTGAGTTTTGTGCAAGGTGACAAATATGGGTCCAGTTGCATTTTTTACACATAGACCTCCAGTTAGACCAGCACCATGTGTTGAAGATGTTATCCTTTTTCCATTGAATGGATTTGGCTTTTTTTGCGAAAATCAAGTGACCATATGTGTGTGGATTCATATCTGGGTCTTCGATTCGATTCCACTGATCAACCAGCCTGTTGCTGTGCCAGTACCAAGCTGTTTTAATTACTATTGCTTTATAGTACAGTTTGAGATCAGGTATGGAGATTCCTCTGGAGCACCTTTTATTGTACAAGATTGTTTTAGCTATTCTGGGTTTTTTTTTTTCCATATGAAGTTCAGAATTGAACTTTCAATGTCTTTAAAAAATTGTGTAGGTATTTTGATAGGGATTGCATTGAATCTGTAGATTGCTTTTGGTAGGATGGCCATTTTTACTATGTTAATTCTCCCGATCCATGAGCAAGGAAGACCATTCCATCTTCTCAGGTCATCTTCAATCTCTTTCTTCAGAGTTTTGAAATTTTTTTCAAACAAGTCCTTCACTTGCTTAGTTAGAGTGACTCCTAGATATTTTATATTGCTTGTGGCTAATGTGAAGGGTGTGGCTTTCCTAATTTCTTCCTCTGCAAGCTTGTCATTTGTGTATAGGAAGGCTATAGACTTTTTTGAGTTAATATTGTATCCAGCTAATTTGCTGAAGGTGTTTATCAGCTGTAGGAGTTCTCTGGTGGAATTTTGAGGGTCACTTATGTACACTATCATATCATCTGCAAATAGGGATAATTTGACTTCTTCCTTTCCCATTTGGATACCCTGGATCTCCTTTTGTTGTCTTATTGCCCTGGCTAGAACTTCGAGTACTATATTGAAGAGATATGGAGAGAGTGGGCAGCCTTGCCTTGTTCCCGATTTTAGAGGAATTTCCTTGAGTATCTCACCATTTACTTTGATTTGGCTATTGGCTTGCTGTATATAGCCTTTATTATGTTGAGGAAAGTGCCTTGTATCCCTCATCTCTCTAAAACTTTAAACATGAATGGGTGTTGGATTTTATCAAATGCTTTCTCTGCATCTAAAGAGATGATCATGTGGTTTTTTACTTTCAGTTTGTTTATATGGTGGATTACATTGATAGATTTCCGTATATTAAACCATCCCTGCATGCCTGGAATGAAGCTTACTTGGTCATGATGAATGATATCTTTGATGTGTTCTTGTATTCTTTTTGCAAGTATTTTATTTAGTATTTTTGCATCGATGTTCATGAGAGAAATTGGTCTGAAATTTTCTTTCTTTGTTGAGTCTTTGTGAGGTTTAGGTATCAATGTGACTATGGCCTCATAGAATGAATTTGGTAATATTCCATCCATTTCTACCTTTTGGAGTAGCTTGAAGAGTATCGGTATTAGCTCACCCTTGAAGGTCTGGTAGAATTCTGCACTGAAACCATCTGGTCCTGGGCTTTTTTTGGTTGGGAGACTATCAATGATTGCTTGTATTTCTGTAGGGGAAATGGGACTATTTAGCTTGTTTATCTGTTCTTTACTCAACTTTGGCAAATGAAATTGATTTTAAAAAATCGTCTATTTCCCTTAGATTTTCAAATTTTGTGGCATATATGCCTTCAAAGTAGGATCTTATGATTCTTTGTATTTCTTCAGTGTCTGTTGTTATGTCTCCCTTTTCGTTTCTGATTTTCTTGATTTCAATACTGTCTCTCTGCTTTTAGTTAGTTTGGCTAATGGTCTGTCTATCTTGTTGATTTTCTCAAAGAACAGCTCTTGGTTTTGTTGATTCTTTGGACTGTTTTCTTAGTTTCTAATTTGTTAATTCACCCTGAGTTTGATTATTTCCAGACGGTCTACTCCTTTGGGTGTTTCTGCTTCTTTTTTTCCTAGGCTTCCAGTTGTGTCGTTAAGATGCTTATGTGTCGATGTTTCCAATTTCTTTTTTAAAGGCACTTAGTGCTATGAATTTTTCCTCTTAGCAACTGCTTTCAATGTATCCCACAATTGGGTACATTGTTCCTTCATTTTCATTGAATTTCAGAACTCTTGATTTCTTCTTTATTTCTTCCCTGACCCAGTGTCATTTAGCAGAGAGTTGGTTAGTTCCACGTAAGTGTAGGCTTTTTGTTATTTCTGTTGTTGTTGAATTGCAGCCTAAGAGCATGGTGATCTGATAGGATACAAGGTATTATTTCAATCCTCTTGTATCTGTTGAGGCTTGCCTTTGTGACCTACGATGTGATTAATTTTGGAGAAGGTTCCATGGGGTTCAGAGAAGAAGGTGTATTCTTTCTTGTTTGGGTGAAAGGGTTCTATAATATCTGTTAGATCCATTTGACCCATGGCATTGGTGATGATGTTATTTCTCGGTTTAGTTTCTGTTCAATGAACTTATCCTTCAAGTGGAGAGTGGGGTGTTGAAGTCCTCCACTCTTATTGTGTGGGGATCGATATGTGGTTTAAGCCTTTTTAGCAGATCTTTTACAAATGTGGGTGCCCTTGTATTGGGAGCAAGATGTTCAGAATTGTGATGTCATCTTGGTTTGACTTTACCTTTGATGAGTATGAAGTGTCCTTCCTCATCCCTTTTGATTATTTTGGTTGAAAGTCTATTTTGTTCGATACTAAAATAGCTACGCCTGCTTGCTTCTTGTGACCATTTGCTTGGAATATTTTTTCCAACCTTTTACCCTGAGGTAATGCCTATCATTATGAGTGAGATGTGTTTCTTGAATGCAGAAGAATGTTGGATCTTGTTTATGCACCCATTCAGTTAGTCTGTGTCTTTTTATTGGAGAATTGAGACCATTGATGTTGAGAGATATTAATGACCAGTGACTGTTCAGAGTCTTAATTTGATGTTGGTTTCCAGTCGAGCATTTGTTAGTTGTGTTTTTGCCATGGGATAGTTATCTATTTCCTGAGTAGTTTTGGTTGTAGCTTGACCCTTTGGGATGGAGTTTTCCTTCTAGTACCTTCTGTAAAGCTGATTTGTGGATAGATACTGTTTGAATTTGTTTTCGTCATGGAATATTTTGTTTTCTCCATCAATGGTTATTGATAGTTTGCTGGGGTAAAGTAGTCTGGCCTGGCATCTGTGGTCTCTTAGGGTTTGCAGGATCTCTGTCCAGGCCCTTCTGGCTTTTATGGTCTCTGCTGAGAAGTCGGGTGTAATTCTGATAGGTTTGCCATTAAATGTTATTTGGCCCTTTTCTCTTGCAGCTTTTAATATTTTTTCTTTGTTCTGTATGTTTTGTGTTTTGATTATTATGTGACGGGCAGTTTTTCTTTTCTGGTCAATTCTATTTGGTGTTCTGTAGGCCTCTTGTATGTTTATAGGCATCTCTTTCTTTAGATTGGGAAATTTTCTTCTATGATTTTATTGAGAATAGTTTCTGGGCCTTGGAGACTGATATCTTCTCTTTCTTCAATGTCTATTATCCTCAGATTTCCTCTTTTCATGGTGTCCTTAATTTCTTGGATGTTTTGTGTCAGGAGTTTTTACAGATTTTGCATTTTCCTTAATGGTTGCTTCAAGATCTATGATTGTATCTTCTAGACCTGAGATTCGTTCTTCCATCTCTTGGATTCTGTTAGAAAAGTTCACCTCTGTGTTGCTCGTCTTCTTCTCTGAGGTCTCACGTTCTCGTTTTTCTTCTGTCTGTGTGTTTATCATTGAATCCATTTTCGTCTTCAGATCTTGAACTGATTTTTTTATTTCTTTCATCTGGTTGTTTGCATTTTCCTGAAATTTTTCCAGTTCCACTCTTTGTGCTTCTTTTATGTCTCTCACCTGTTTGGCTGCGTACTCCTGCATTTGATTATGAATTTTATTTGTTTCCTCCATTAATATCCTCATTACTAAGGATTTGAGGTCATTTTCTTGTATTTCCGTTGCATTTGAGTTCTTCGGGTTGTTTTCTTTGGGATAGCTGGAAACTGGAGACGCCATGTTGTTTTGGGGGTTTTTGCGTATGCTTTTTCGCTGTCCTTTAGACATCTTGGTGCCTTTGTTTTTGTTGAGTAGCTTCCAGAGTTGGATGGAGAGAGTCTGATGATAGATTCACTTGTTTTCTCACATTTCCGTAGGCTGGAAGCTCGATACTTCACTGGTGTGAATGGCAGGAGGTTAGCCCTGTCTTTTGGTCTCTCACAGCCAGTGATCTCAGCTCCCCTGTGCTGTGGGTCCTGCAATCGTTCTGGGTCTCTGAATGAGGCTTTGGGTCAGCCAAGGTATCCAAAGCCTTCTGGGTTCCCTGCCAAGTCCAGCCAGGACACTGGGCCCGAACCACATGCCGAGCTCAGCTATATTCTCAGGGCCTGACTGTCTGCCGAGCTCAGCTAGGGATTCTGGGCACAAAATGCACACAGGGTCCAGCCAGAATTTTGGGGGCTGGGACTGCATACCAAGCTCAGCTAGGGCTTTTGGGCCCAAAGTGTGTGCTGTAGTCAGTTATTGACTCAGGACCTGAACTGTCCACCAAGCTCAGCCAGGAATTCTGGATTCAAACTGCACACTGTGTCCAACCATAGTCTTAGAGCTGGGACTGTGCCAAAAGCTCCGCTAGAGTCTCTGGGCCTAATCTGTCTGCCAAGCACAGTTAGGGACTCAGGCCCCAAACTGCACGCCGAGCTCCACCCGAGTCTCCGGGGCAGAATTGTGCACCGAGCTCAGCCAGGGACTCTGGACTCACACTGCATGCTGAATTCAGCCCGGGACTCCGGGCCTATACTGCGTGTATAGTCCAGCCAGAGTCTTGGAGCCGCCAAGCTTGTGAGCACAGCTCAACTAGAGTCTCTGGGCCCAATCTGCCCAGCAAGTCCAGCTAGGGCCTCTGGGCTGAATCTGCGTGCTGACCTCAGCCTGTGTTAGCGCCCCAGAACTGCCCTCTGAGCTGTGCTAGTATCTTGGGCAGAACTGCTTGTTGATGTGAGCTAGTGCCTCTGGTGGAGCTGAGTGCTCCACCCAGCCTGCGTCACAGCTGGAGAACTGCAGCTGCACTGAGCTGGTGCCTAGGGTGGAATTGAGTGCTCTGCCCAGCCTGTGTCACAGCAGGGGAGCTATGGCTGAGTTGAGCTAGTGCCTAGGGCAGAATTGCTTGCACAAGGCACCACGCGACCCAAATCCCCTCCAGAGTCCCCTCTTCCGCAGCAACTCCCACCGGCCACCACACTAATCGCCTCCACCGGAAGGCTCAGAGCTGCAAACCTCAGCCACTGCCATTGCTGACGCTGGTGCCGCTGGTGCCGCCGCTGGTGCTGCTGCCTCTGCCGCTGCTGCTCCAATCCGAGAAAATCCGCGCTCCTCCCATGTGCAGGGGCACGCAGGTCCTCTGCACCCTGGTCCCTCCAAACCATGGAGCACTCCCGCTGCCATGGTGTGGGGACCTTGGTGTTCCTGGCTCAGAAATCTGTGCAATTCCCTGAATTGTTCACTGGAGCCTCCAAACACGGTCCACACTGCTCACTGCCATCTTGGATCCTACCCATGTGTGGACTCCTAATAGAAAACGTCCCTAAAGTGACACTTGTATCAAGGCTCAAACACATGCATATGCGTGTGCACAAACACACAGACAGAGAGAGAGAGAGAGACAGACAGACAGACAGACAGATGAGATTATACTATAAGAATAGAGTAATTGTTCTTAAAATTATAAAGATAAGACCATTCATTGTCTAGGCTCTTAAAGAACAAAATTCCTGGGTATAGTTAATTGGGCCTGATCCGTACTCAAGGGGTGGGTAGACATTTGAATCCAGAGCATAAGTAAGGAACATGCAAAGTTCTCTCCAAGAAAAAGGAAAGATCAATGCTTGGCAGCCTCATACATGCAGCATAGATTACAAACATTTTTCTCAAAAGTAATAAAATTAATAATTCTCACTCTCAAATGAAACTATCTGTTATAAACATGAAGTGATAAAGTTGTCAGTATTTGAAATACAACTGTGTACACACCAAGGACATCTCAGTTATAAAGTAAATATTGTCTTATAACTATTATAGAACTAAGCAGGAAGGCTGGAAGACGCTTATTTGATAAAGGTGCTAGCAACACAAACCTGAAAATCTGAGTTCACGCCCCACATAAAGGTGGTACTAGAGAGCAAGCCCCACATAGCTGCCCTCCATGTATATGCTGTCATGCACATACACATACATATATCGTGAATGCACACAGTAGTAATAAATAAACTTGACTTCATAGTCACCCCAAAGCATGTCATGACTCAGAGAGATCTGTAGAACATACGTCATGTATTTATCTTTTGTTGACTTACTAACATACCTGTGTGGTACAAAATGTCAGGTTTCAAATTTTTTCATACATCTATTTCATGCACTTTGCCCATATTCAGCCCTTCATCACTTTTGCTTGTTCCACATCTCCCATTCTGCTGGTCCCCTGCCTATCCCCAAATAATCCTTTTCTTTCATGTCCTTTCTATTCCTGAATCTGTCTTGTTTGACCTAATAGTGTGATCTACAGTCACATTGATTTTTATGCAAATGATACGATTTGTTCTTCATGGCTAAACAAAACTCCATTGGCTGTGTGTTACCTTTCCTTTATCCATCTATCTATTGATGAACATAACTGCTGTTGTGAATCATGCACAATTAAGTGTGGATGGTGCGGGTATCTGGGTTTTGTTAACGTTGGTTCCCCTCTGGTATTGAAGTGGTATAGACAGATGCTATGGTAGTTCTGTCTTTAAGTCTTTTGAGGAACCATCATACTGATTTCTCCAGTAGCTACATGCATTTACACTCCTACCAGCGATGGATGATGGTTCTTCTTCCCCCTCTATTCTCTCTAGCATTTGCTATTGATTACTTGTTTGCTGAGATCCATTACTGACTGGGAGAAGTGGTACTTTGATATGCTTTGGTCTGTGTCTCTGGTGGCTAAGGATGCTGAGCATGTTTTCATCTTTCTTTGTATTTCTTTCTTGAACTTTAAATTCATTTCCCAGTGTATTCATTGGATTTTGTGTTTAACTTCGTAAGTTCTTTATAGATTCTAGATATTTATCCTCATCATATGAATAGGTGGCAAAAAAAAGTATCCCATCCTGTAGGCTTCTCTTCACTATTAGTAGTTTTCTTTATTGTGACATTTCCTTTTCTGAATTTAGTATTTAATTCTTTTTTAGAAAATTGTCATTGGTTTATTGGTGTTACGGAGTGTCAGAGTTTTTTATTCTGAAGCTTATTGGTTTTTTTAAAAATAATTTTAAAAAAGATTTTATTTATTCACTTTACATCTTGATTGTATCCACCTTCCTCCTTTCCTCCTGGTCCCACCATCCCTTTTGCTGCCCCCTCCCCAACTCCTCAGAAAAGGGGAGCCCCTCCGAAACTAACTCCAGCACAGAAAGTCACATCAGAAAGCTTTCAAATATCATGGACTTCCACGTTTGTCAGTTCTTGGGATTCTTTTCTGCACTAGGAGTTTTTAGAACGCCTCTGTGTATCCCTTTAGCAGTGCCAAAGTTTCAGTCTTATATTAATGCCTATGGTCCATTTTGATCTTTGTTCCTGGTAGAAACTATGAATCTAATTTTACACTTTTGTACGTGAGATCTAATTTTTTCATACCTCTTGTTGATATGTTGGAGGCTTTGTCAAAACACAAATACCTATAGCTGTGTGTTTATTTCTAGGTCCTTTGTTGTGTCCTATGTGCCTATGTGCCTGTTTTGTGCCAGTGCCATGCTGTTTTTGTTACTGTAGCTCACTAGTATAATCTGTAGGCAAATATTTGTGGTACCTCAATCACTGGTCAGGTTTTATTTAAGATTCATTTGGCTGTTTGGGGCCTTTTGTGCTTCTGTATAAATGTCAGGATTTTGTTTTTCTAGTTCTGTGAAGAATGTCCTTGATCTCTTGAAAGGGATTGCCTCAAACCGTCAGATTCCTTTTGGTAATACATATATTTACACAGCATTAATTCTTGTGACCCATGAACATGGAAAGTTTTTGTATCTTCTAGTGTTATCAACTTTTTTCTTCAATGTCTCTTAATTTATATTATAAAAACAATCCACCTTCTCTCTTAGCTTTGGTCCTAGTGTTCTTTGTAGTCTATTATAAATGGAGATGTTTTCCCAGCTTCTTTCTCTACACCATTAGTATATAAAAAAGCTACTGGTTTTTCTGTTTTGATTTGTGTCTGTTATTTTGTTGAAAGTGTTTGTTAGATTTTCACTTTCTTTTAAGTATAAAATCTTATAATTATCTTTTGATGGAAAATAAAAGATAGTTTCTCTTCTCCATTTCCTGTCTGTGTCCTATTCCTTTCTCATACCTTATTGCTGTGTCTAAGAATTTCAGTACTATATAAAGGAAAAGAGTGGGTTCCCTTGGCTCTTTCCTGAAGTTTAGGAGATTCCTTTTGTTTTGTTTTTTCTAGTTTAATATATTGTTACCTATACCTTTATTAGGTTATACATTGCCTTCATATATCTATATCTATATATAGATATAGATATAGATTGAACTCAGGGCTCCATACATACTAGACAGCACTTTAATACCTGAGCTATATCCCCTAGCTTGTTCTTTTTATTTCTAACTTCTTAGCAATTTTATCATGAAAGGAGGTTGAACTCTGTCAAAGACCCTTTCTGCACATATTGAGATAATGTGATTTCTGTCCTTCAGTCTACTTCTCTGCATTTGTTGATTTGTACAAGAGAATTGTTTTTAATTATTAGATAAAATAATCATATCAACGAGCTATTGTGATAATGACAAGTAGAGCAAGAAGAGGTTAAATAGATTTACTAAGCTTCGGAAATTTTTGCAAAGCAATCTCTGACTAAGAATGCTAATAAATCAAAGTGTTTCCATACTTTTCTGCGTTTCTCAGCTACATGTTTGGGTATTCATAATAGGGATTGTCAACAAGTACCATTTTAAGTCCTATCAAATGTAATAATCTCTTCTACGGAGCTAGGCAAGTACCAGATATGTACATATGGTAATGATTATACTACAGGCCTAAAGGAAAAGTCATCAATAGAAACTAAGATTGAGAAGGAGAAAGATAATTATCTTCCAAATAACACATTACAGCTACATTTTAGTGGACATCAGGACACTGAGGCAAAAGTTGGGAAGGGAAACCCCAAGCAGTGACAGAAAGCAGAACTGAAGGACGTACACATATCAAAATACCCATCCTACTGGTGTGCTCACCCCACAGCTAGGAAGGAGCTGTGGGAAGGTGTGAAGGAGCCAGTGGCCACAAGGTCCACACAGGAAGGGACGCAGGCTAACAGAAGCGCTGGTGGTCAGTTAAAATGGAATAGCTTGGTACAGATGACTGACCACTAGTTTTCAAAAGAGTCATAATCACAGCAGTCCTGAGCAAGGTCAGTATGAAAGGCATAACCACAATGGAGAGTATGAGGGAGTGGAGGCAACACGTCTTTATTAAGTTCCTTTAAACTCCTTTCATGTCCCAGGGCTGCTGTGTGCTTTCAAGTGTTACCACATTTAAACCTGACAGTTTAGGTAGGTGTGGTTCTTAATTTTATCTGTCAGTGTGAATGAGTTATGGTAACCAGATCTCTGGTCAAACACAACTTCAGATATATTTCTGGAGGTATAATTTTATTGTGGTTTCGTTTTGAGGTGGATGAGGTAAGCGTGTAAATCGCTGTGTTTTGACTGGAGCCTGACACCTCCCTAGTTTAGTAGGCCTCATCAGATCCATTTTAAAGGCATGACTGGAACAAGAAGGAATTCCACCGGCCAGCCTGCCTGTGGTATTCGGCCAACAGTGGAGTCAGGCCTCATTCTAGTCTGCAGCAGACTTGGAGCGGAAAGGAAGGCAGCAAGCAGTGAGACATTGTAATCATAAGCCAGGCACCCCAGCAGCCCATGGTGACTGCAGCAGTGCACAGACCTAAAGCCCTCACGTGCCCAAATGTCCTGGCACAATCTTCCTCTGATCTCCTGATTTGCTTACTTCAAGCAAAAGAAATCAAGCATTTCTACTAGGTCAACATTTGAAGACTTTGAAAACTGAATAGAAGTAAAATAATCAAGAATTGAAGCTCGGCATGGGGGCACATGTAGTAGCTTAAGGGCATCCTCAGATACATGGTGAGCTTGAGGGCAGCCTGGGATACATGAAGCCTGGTCTCAAAAGAGCAAACATTAATTAAAAGTACTATTAATAAACTAATTACATTTTTAATTGAAAATGTGCTATGTTAATAGAAAAACAGTTTTTTTTTTAATAATTTTTTCATTTTTATTTTATGTGCATTGGTGCGTTGCCTACATATATGTCTGTGGGTGTCAGATTTTGGAGTTACAGACAGTTGTGAGCTGCCAAGTGGGTCCTGAGAATTGAACTCAGATCCTCTGAAAGAACAATCAGTGCTCCCAACCGCTGAGCCATCTCTCCAGCCCGAAAAATAAAGTTTTATGTCAATTAAATAGTGGTAGCCTTGCTATGCTAGTGCTCTTTACTCATTACTCGCTCCCCTCGTCACACTAACAGCAATTTATTTTATGTCTTTTGCATTTTTATTCTTAAATGTACAACAAGTCTCCAACAAAACACTTCACTCTAGCTATAGGTGGCAAACAATGTGATAGCAACGATGGCAGAGGCTTAAATGCAGCCGGTGTGATCTCACACATGATGAATGAATGGCTTTCCCCCAGCTTTCTTATTTCTTCCTGTGTCCATGGGTGAGGATGGAGATAAGTGTCCCCTGAGTGTCCCCTGGCTCTTATCTACTTGCATTTCCTCATCTCCTTTTTGTGGCATCTTGAAATCTCTATCCTGCCCATCCCTTGGCCTGCTGCTTTGGCCATTTTAAAGACTTTTCCTTTTCACCTCTGTGGCTAACCACAGCACTCATCACCTGTTTCTCAGCCTTCCTCCCAAACTGGAAACAAAAAACCCTTACATTTTTAATAGGCTTTTCTAGGTACTGGAGTGGTGGGAGCCATGTTACATCTCCTAAGAAAACTTCTTGTGTCTTCTGTGAGTGATCTTTCTTGCAGCAAGGCCCTTGGAGCTTTCCTGCCACTTGGCAAGATCCTGTGGGATTAATATCCAGAATGACTTCTGAGAAAAATACGTGGGTCTCCTGTGGGTAATCTCCTTGGAGATTTCTTCCACTTGGCGAGGCGCAGTGGGAACAATACCCAGAATGACTTATGTCAACCTTTGAGAGATGGAGCCATGTTTCCTGCTTATGATCCCTGTTTGTTTACTAAAGGTCAAGTAAAGACATGATTTGGCCAAGACCTTTATAATAAAGATTCCTTAGTAGGTGGTCTTTAATATTGATAAAATAGTTGAGGAAGAAGAGGGGCTTGGAAAGGTCAACTACTTCTTCTGAGGACCTAAGTATGCTAATGAATCAGGGTGAGAGAAAGGTCAAAACTAAGAGAAGATAGGGCCTGAAGAGACAGGACTTTCTGAGATGAGGTCCTGAAGGTCAATAGTGAGAGTTCATCCTTAGGCCAAGTTAACTTCAGGACAAGCTAGTAAGTAAACATTTGTTATGATCTTAAATGAAATTGGATAGATTCATTCCCACCTTTGACAAGGAAGAAAATAGTATTGAATAATGACAATTGATAATTATTTCTGCTTAATGAGAAAGTTGTAATAAAGTAGGACCATATTGTATAATTATATAAAATTGGCTTATAAACTTAATACATATTATGAATATATTGATTCAGATTACAATTAGATGTAAAAGTTATTTTTACTGTTAGAGGCATATTCTTAGATTTTAATTGTTTTTACTTTGAAACTGCATGTTTGCTTCCAGCCTGCACACAAATCAAACAGGATGTGCCTGGCTAGATATAATCATTTGACTTGCAATACTTAAGTGTATTTAGTTATGATTGGATTGTAATACTACATTGCTTAGAAAAGGACAAAGATCAACTACTAACTAGGAGGGAACAAGAGAAAATACTGAGATTTTTGGATAATAATTAAAAATTAATCTGATATTGTATATGTGAAATGCTTCAAAATTCTGTATAAATAAAGATGGCTTGAGCTATTTGGGGCCACTTGCTTAAACTGCAACAAGCAGTCAGAGTTTTCCTTTTTGCTAACTCCACATCTCCATCCTGGATTATTGAACTCATCAATACAGACTCCGAATGCTACCAAGCTGGATGATACATACAAAATGTTAAAAATACAAAAAGGAAAGAGACCAGTCAAATTGCCCTAAAGTCAAGATTTCACAAAAAAACAGGTAGCATTTCATAGAAGCTTACATTTCATGATGCTAAACCACCAATGTGTAGGAACAGGAGGCCACAGCAGGCCATTAAGCTGGAGTTGCAAGGTGAGGAACAACATAATTTATGCCAAAGAGTTTAGCCTTTATCCTGCAAGCAATCGGAGTTATAAAGAGGGATATAGAGATTGCTTGTCAGTTAGGAGCACAGAATGCTCCTCCAGTGGTCTTCAGTTCAATCTTTAGCATATATACATCATTTCACCAACACCTGTAACTTCAGTTCCAGGAGATATGACGCCCTCTTCTGGCTTTCGTAGGTACAAACACGTCACTGGGGCACAGACATACAACCAGACAAAACACCATACACACACAAAAAAATGTTTGAAGTTATGAAAGGCTCCTAAGCAGGAGAGGGACACAGCAATTGATTATATCTTTTTATGGGGCCTACTCCATAAGACACCCTTTCTGTGCACATAAAGACCTACAGAACCAGCTTGGTTACCTGGATGGATATAATGACACACAATGAAACCATTTTCAATTTTGGTAAAAAGCAAAACCTCAAACAGAAACCAAGCTTTAACTATGATGATAATTTTATTATTAAAAGGCATAAAAATTTGAGAAAGGCAGGTGAAATTTCAGAACCCAAGAGTTTGAGACAGGAGTGGGAGGCAGAAAGACCTTAAGTTTGAGGACACAGCTTTCAGAGGTCTCGAGTTCAATTTCCAGCAACCGCATAGTGGCTCACACCCATCTGTAACATGATCTGACGCCCTCTTCTGGCCTGCAGGTGTACATGCAGATAGAGCACTCATATACATAAAATAAGTAAATCTTTAATTGAAAGCAAGAAAGAAGGAAGGAAGGAAAGAAGAAAGAAAGAAAAGCAATTTAGGGGAGAAAGAACATTAATACAGTTTATAACTCCAAGTTATAGTCCATCTCTGTGGGCAAGTCAAGACAGGGACTTCAGTCAGCCACACCACAGTCACAGCCAAGAGAAGAAGAAATGAATACACACATGTTCACTTGCTTGTGCTCAGCTCAATTTCTCCAATCACATATAGTTTAGGCCTCTCTGCCTAGGGAATGTAGTCACCCACCATGGGCTGGGTCATCTCATATCAGTCAATTAACTCAGACACCACAGCACACACCACAGACATTCCCATCAACCAAGCTAATGTAGACAAGCCCTTACTGAGACTCACTTTCCAGGTGATTTTAAGTTGTGATGACTGGACAATTAAGGCCAGTTATCACACTGTCCTAGCCTGCCTAAGACCCAGTCCTGCCTGAAAAGGAGGTGGAATAAAGAAATGTCATAAATATATTTTATGTGCTTTATTAAAAATATTAATTTTTAACCCCATAGCATTACTACCTAAAAATATAGAGACCAGAAGTAGATAACTACTATGCATTATATATATATATTAGCAAATAGACATATGGAACCTATGACCTAAAATAAAAACTAAATTCAAACCAGTGGGTAAAGACTGCTGAGTTGAGCCAAACAGATTTTGCAAACCACTGAAAGTGGGAACTGATATAGTATTAAATTACATTCCTAACGAGTGAAGTGGCAGACAAAAGAAATTACAATGAAGGAATATAAGTAGAGATGGATTGTATATTTTCATTCTCTTTTTGTCGCTTCCTTTCATCATCCTCAGAGGGATTTTAGAGATTGCCTGTTCCTACAATTCTCTCCATCTGACTTACAGTAATAGGGTGCTGAGCAGACAACCCCACCCCATAACATGAGTAAATGTAATTTATAAATAAAAGAAGTTAGGGAGAGAAGGGGTTCTGGGACTAATAATATTCATGCAGCTGCCTTCCTTTGGGGTGGAATCCCCACAAAGAGTCCTTCACTTCCTCAGTAATGTATAAAATGTAAAGCACACGCTGACAGAATGCAGAGGCAGAAACTGTGCTTGCCAAAAAGGTTGAAGCAGTTGCCCCAGAAGAGAACTTCTTGGTACTTGTGGTGAAATTAAAATATTTCCTTTCCTTCATCTGCCCAAAGTTTTTAGATTAAGGTTGTTTCCCATAATTCATTCTGGAAAGCCATGCCATGCCTCCATCCCATGTTCCTGCTCAAACTGAACAGGTGTGCAACCATTGGTTGGTAAGTGCCTATTCAAGACAGCTAAGTGTCTCTGCTTAGAAACCTGTCAACTCATATGTAATCACCACCCCAACACGGAGGGAAACAAGAAACGAAGTTCAAGAACTAATTGTGAGCTGTCCAAGATTATAGAATCAGTAGTGGGGGGAATCTTGGGCCGACATCTCAGGATCAGAGCCTGGTACTCTTTCTAATCCGTGTATCTTCCACACACACGCCTATCTTTATTTAGGGTCTTAGAAGTGCAGGATTACTAGGACCCCTGAGACCCTCTAACATTCAGACTTCTGGGATAAATGCTCCATGCCTGAAGGCAAGCACAGACCACCATGAAAGCTTTTCAGTGGAACTCTGAACTCAGGTTACAGGCCAGAGACCTGATGTTATATCCACCTCAGACCTGGGCACAGACCTTCAACCCCCGTTTCGAGCCCAGGCTACATGTGTTCAGTGTGACAGGGTAACAGACACTGTTACAAATGTATTAAATGGCCAGAAAGTCAACTTTGCCCTGCTACAGAGATGACAGGCTAGCGCTCGAGATTTGATTGATATTCTGAATTATCTCAAAGGTAGAGACATTAGAATCCATGCTTACAGCCTGACACCGGGCAAAGAATGATTGCCATCCCAAACTAGGGGCCAGGGCTGGCGCCTAGAGATTTTTAACTTGGAAGAAGTAAAAGGGGTTTCAGATTGAGGCACTTAGCTGGGAGCAGGGTTAGTGGTGGCCAGGCAGCTACAGACAAGTAAAAATAAAAAATATTGGGGGATCTGACTTTCAGAACTGTGAGAGAATACATTTCCGTTGGTGGGGGAGGGGCGATATTAAGTAAGCAGTCATGGGAGGAGAAATTTGAATGCCTGGCTTCTGTAACGTGGGAGCAAAAGACTGCCCAGGTCCTAGGCATTAAGAAGTCTGGGTTTAGGTGGGCTCTGGTGTCTGGCCTCTGAGACTAGACGCTCTGAATCACGTTAGTGGTTAGGATCTGGCACCTTTAGCTTCCCCACCCCTGTTACCTTCTGTTCGAAGTAATAGACTGAGTAGTTACTGCCTTCATCAGGTTGGAATGTGGGGAAGGTTGGCAAGTTTAGGTTGGTCAGGGCCCTTAGGCCTGGATTGATGGCTGTGGTGGCCACAGGTGCCAGGAAGGGCAGGAGCAGGAAAGCCAGGCTGCCCATGGCTCAAGGCTGGCCAACAGGGCGGGTGGCAGGGTAAGAGGGCCACCGGCAGAAGCGCGTGCCTGCCCAGCAGCTGCCGGCTGCGGACGCCTTTGTGAAACCAAAAGCCAGGCAACCCGGTTCCCTCTCACGCTATCTAGCCTCCTTCGAGCCCACCTTCCCTTTGGCCATACTCCAAGTCAGCTTATGCCGCCACGGTTCCGCCCCATCATTATCTATGGCTTCCGGAAGCCTACTGCTCAGTCAGGCCAGACTTTAAGATTACCTTATTGTCACTGCCAAGCTGCGAGCGCCGCCTCAGCCTCACTGCAACATCTCTGCTCTCCGAGGATGCTACAATAATGGGACTAATAAAGATTCAGTGGCAATTTACTGTCAAGCATCACCAGATATGATAGCATAATGTGACCTCTCTCACTCAACCAGCACAGCAACCCAGCGCACCGTATATGATTGTCATCTCTACTCACAGAAGGGGAAGCTGGCTGGTCTAGAGAAGTGCAAGGGACTCGGTGCTGTGGATCTCAGGTTGCAGGAACTGGAGCAAGGCTACAGACGGCTCTGCCCTCCTGCAGGTTGTTTCAGCTCTTCCCCTTCATTGTGCTGGCCTAAGCAAGCCATGGTACTCTGTTCTCCCGACACCTCTGCATTGCAGGCACAAGCCACATCTCTTCTGAGTCAGCTGGGTCTTCCGTGCAGATCCTGCCAGGCCTCTCTATCTTCCTTCCTCCGCCAAAGATGACAGATCCATCCTCCAACCACGCCCCCTCCTTCCTTGCTGATGTCACCTGCTTCTAGGCCTTTTTCCTCCTCTCACCAATGTTCAATCCCTTAGCATCTCCTGTCCTGTCCAAGCGGGATCTCGACCCTTCTGGCCTCTTCCCTGAGTCCTTTGCCCCAGCTCTTCACAGGTAGAACATCTTTCAGATCCCGTATCTATGTCAAGTTAACAGAAAAATGGTCAAGGCACCCTTCTCCTCGACTTTAGTGAAACTGCTTTGAGTAGGCATTTATAATATTGGATATAGATTTGCTGTATTCAGCTTTTATTATCTTGAGGTATATGAATAAAGCTGGCTGGGTCACAGCAAATGATTATTTACCCCAGTACTGGAATTCAGATTGCAAGTATGCAAGCATTTTATTGAGCATCTTTGTATCTGTGATTATCACAGAGATTGGACTACAATTTTGTTTTATGCTTATGGAGTTTTAGTAAAAGGGAATAGGTGCTTGTAATAGAACCTGGGCATTGCTAACCCCTGGGCAATCTTTAGCACCAGATTGTAACATTTTTAGATACATACTACTGCTCATCCTTTTTCCAGTATCTTTATTATGTTGGGTTCTTTAAAACTGTATTTGTTTGGGGCTTTGTTTTGTTTTGTTTTATGAAACAGGGTTTCTCTGTGTAATGGAGCCCTGGCTGTCCTGAACTCCCTTTGTAGACCAGGCTGGCCTTGAACACACAGAGATCTGCCTACCTCTGCCACCAAATGCTGGGATCAAAGGCCCTGTTTTCTGTTTTCTGACTTAATAAAGTAAATGTGGAAACTTGCAAGTTGGCTCAATAGCTAAAATACTTGGGCAAGCATGAAGACCTGAGTTTGGATCCCTAGTACCCACATAAAAAGCTGGGTGTGACAGCACATACCTGTAACTCCAACTCTGGAGATCAGAAGCAGACAGGTCTTATTGGTTCCACAGGCCAGCCATTCTAACCAAAAATAAAATAAAATAAAGCTTCAAGTTCAGTAAAAGATAATCTCTAGAAGGAAGAAAGGAAAGAAGGAACTTGAAATCAACCTCTGACCTCTATGTGTACATACACTAGTGCATAGATACACACACATTAAATGTTTAGGAAATACTTTAAATTTATGAAAAAAATTAAAAGTGTTTTACTATAAGAGGGGTGAGAAGGGGAGGGAGAAGTGAGGGGGTGCATGCCATGGCATGTATGTGATGGTTAAACAACTTTGTAGAGTTCATTTTTTTTTTTTTCTCCCTCCACACTTACATGGTTTCCAGAGATCACCAGGTCGCTGGAGCTGGGTCACCAGGCTTGTACAAGAAGTGTCTTTGCCTGGTAAGCCACCTCCGCAGCCTCAACATTACTTTTAATTTTATTTTTTTACTATTTTAAGTGTGTGTGTATGTATATGTGTGTGTGTGTGAAGTCAGTAAGAAAGTCAGAATTCTGCCTACATGATGTAACTACCCCACCTACAGTGGATAACACACCATTCCTCCTCCAGAATAATATATAGTCCCCTAACATTTAGTCTTTTCATATCCTATAACTGAGATATGATAGATTCTAAAACTTAGCTACTGATATTATCCTAATGAATGTTACATAACACAGTAAAGAGTCAGGGGAAAGAAAGTGTAAATATCTGCTTAATATGTATGTATATATTCATAAACATTTTTAACCACTGAGCCATCTGTCCAGACCCTACAAGCACATCATAAGCTAGGGCAAAACTACTTACAGCAATTACACTTTTCCTTCTATTACTAGTCACATGGCCTTAATCTGATACTCAACTACTTTTTTCTACTACTTCTTCTTCCACCCTCACCAACTACCTCAGCTCAGCCTTCTGAGGGTGTACTCAGGCCTTCACTTATCATGTTGCCTAGATTGGGATGTTGTGGTTTCCTATTGGCCTTAATCACCAGATGTGGTAAATAACAAGAGATGCATAAAAGATTTTCTGTACTACAGACATACTCTTCTTTGCCTCTATGGTGGGGAAGCAGCTCAATTTCCTCCTTACCATCTGAATCAACCACTCTCATTAACTCCTTTATTAGTGTGTTGACTCAAGAGCACCAGGAGCCCAAAGTATCCATGGAGTGGTCTCAGTTTTCATTTCAATGGAATCTCTGTTGCGCCTCCTGGGAGAAGCACTGTCCCCTCTGAAAACAATATTTCTAGACCAAGAGAACAAAAGGTCAGAGGAGCAAGAAACAAAAAATTAGCTAGTTGGTAATTATTTTCACCTCTTCATTCCTATTTCCACCTCTTGATTTCTAGACCCACAAATTCTGGCTATTGGGGAAACAATATACTGGGTTTCAATTCAAAGAATACACTACCTTCTAGAGAGTCTGCCCTAGCCCTCCAGATTACTGGCATTCAACTAGCACTATATCTGTGTTTATAAGACCATATCACCATGCTATGGAGGCAATTGCTTCAGAACTGTGAGGAATATGGGAAGTGGATTTCATGAGCATGGATGGGACTACTCCCACACTCCTTTGCCTATGAAATCAATTCCTTAATTAAAAATCAATGTTGCATAGAACACCATGTCTTAGTTTGGGTTTCATTGCTGTTAAAAGACACCATGGCCACAGCAATTCTTATAAAGGAAAGCATTTCATTGGTGCTGGCTTATAGTTTCAGAGGTTTAGTCCATTACTGTCATGGCAGAAAGTATGGTGGTGTGCAAGCAGAGAACTAGCATGAGCTTTAGAGACCTCAAAACCCATCCCTTAGTGACACACTTCCTCCAACAAAGCCACACCTACTCCAAGAAGGCCACACCTCCTAATAGTGCCACTTTATGAGCATGTGAGGGCCATTTTCTTTCAAACCACCACAGACCATGATGGTAGTTAAGGCAGTCCATACACCCATGGGTGGTAATAGTGACAGAAACATTATGCATAGGCAAGACACATATATAACCAGAATAAGTATCCATTCACAATAAAGCATTGCCTTTTCCATGAGGGAAGTGGTCCTGTGTCACCAGGCCATTAGCTGGTCACCTTGAGGAATGGTGCTTTGTTGGAGGCTCAGCATTGCTTCCTGGTACTTAGCAGCAGCCAGGTCATCCTTGATGAATGAGTGGCCATGCTGTTGAGCCACCCATAAACTCTACCTCTATCACCATGATCATGTTCTTTATGGTCCCATTAGACAATGACAGGGAAATCTGGGCAACAAATTTGACTACTATCTATGAATAGACTAAAATGGGCTATCCTATGTACTTGAAAACTGGAATTCTCCCATGCTACTATCAAATTTCAGTGAACATTTAACATGAGACATCCACTGCTCACTGTGGAGTATCTAGTTATGTATCCCCTCCCCAGATGTCTTTCTCACCAGTTTTTCAGTCATATTGTTTCCAAGTCCCCAACCAGTCAAACAATTTGCTATAGCCAACAAATCAGTATTTAATCATATACATGGCCATAGCTTCTTTTAAACAAAATGTATGACTATGAACACTACCTGGAGACTGTAATAACCAAGGAAAGCTATGGAGGATGAGAATAAATGTGTGAAAAAAGGCAAAGAGTACACTGGATAGATAGAAAGATTTATTCAAATGTGCTGGAGAAATCACAATTGGGAAAACGGTGTGTGTTGCTCTCATTGGAAGTAACTGTAGAGTCTGAGAGCTGTGACAGAAAGGTTCAAATGTGTTGGTGAGCACCGCGGTAGGCAGATGCTAGCTTGCCTTGGTGCACTGGATGACTGTGTAGTACCCAGATCACCCAGATTTCAAGATCCCTGAAAAGACCACCAGGACTCAATACCAATGCAACACACACAGCGTCCTGTATTATGGCCTCAAGCTCAGACCACAATCCTTCCTGATGCAACAGGATAGGAAAGTGGCACAAAGCTCCCAGGGTAATGGGTTTATAAAAGGAAAAAAAAAAAAAAACATAATGGGGGTTGTGGGTCACAGGAATGTTGACCTTTAGGCAGGTTGGGTGGAGGCTAGATCTCAAGGGGAAGTTTTTTAATCTCAGAAGAACATTGGATGCTGATTGTATCTAATTGCTCCTGTGGAGTTAGTTTCTGGAGACTGCTGGTAGGTGCAGTTTACAGCAGTATGTGGTCATTTCCAGAATGCAGGGAGAAATAAGAGTCACCTAGAGAACAAGTTCTCACAGAACATACAGACCTTAGCATTAGTTACAGAACATACAGAACATGCATTAGTTTGGTCCTTGCAATTGCAATGAAATAAAATTTCAAAAAGATCTCCTTCCCAGGTCACCAGAGGCATCCCATTGACCTGTCAAGCAGCCTCCTCAGAAGGGCTATTGCTCTGCTCTTAGACTTTAAAAGAAGGAGAGGAAGAGGATAAGAAGGAGAAAAACTAAGTCATCTTGAGAGCAATGATCTGGATGCAAAGCAGACAAATGAATATCAGTGTAGCAGGAGGAGACTGCAATAAAGTGAGCAGGCCTGAGTGACACTGGTAACCTGCTGAATTCCCAGGCCATGGAGTAATTTACTGGTTAGTCCTAAACCACTACATAATTATCTACACAGCCCATGCTGATGTGAAGCCTCCTTGTGTGATTAATAATGGCAGCAACCAGCAGGGAATGGTGGGAGCAGGGGGAGCAATCCAAGCTCTCAGACTTCTGAGAGAATGTGAAGGCTCCTGCCAGGGCCCTCTAAGAAAAGCCACATCCGGAAAATACACAGCTTTAGTTTCCAGCTCTTGGCATAGCCATCATACAAGTCCCATGGAGAGTCTTCAATGGATGGTGAGTAGCAAGGGTGGAAAAAGAAAAGAAAAATAGTATCTAAGCCCTGGAGTTTGACAGGTCTGTGTCAAAAAAAACCTCTGCCCTGACTTCCTTAGGAACAGGTGAAATATTTTGAAACATCTCCAGATAAGTCAGTGGAGCAATGTAAAACACTTGTCTTTGATATAATGTGGCAACTGGATTTCACTGTCCAGAAGTGTGGCCAGGCAAAAAGTTTAGGAACAATCTTATCTCCCCTGGTCAAGCACAGAGTCCATTCCACATCACCCAGCTCATCTCACTGTTCCAATTGCCTCCCCTCTTGCCTGTCCTGCCCTTCACATTGTCAGCCTAATGAAAATAAGAACCAGCCATGTCCTTTCCAGGACTCCATTTAAAGGAGTTCGTGGAGACTAAGGAATAGACAAGCAAAGATATCTCCAACTTCTACCCCAGAGGCAAGCCTGATTTCCAGCTTGGCCTTAGCTGAGACACACACCCAGCACCGTTGGCTATAGAAACCTGTAGTGATCATTCCCAAAAACTTGAGCAAAGGATGCGATTCCTACTTCCTGGTACTGCTGGTTGCATCTCTCCCTCTTTTCAACTCAGTAGTTTCTATAATTTCATCTCAAGATGATTCTGTAATGCTCATTTGATGTTCACATCTACTCTATCAGTTGTCTAAAAACCACAGATATTCCTGTATTGCCTGGTTACACTGCTCTATCTTGATGAGACAAGCACTCAGCCTGAATCCCTCTCTAAAAGATGTGTCCATTTTATCCTAGGAGGCTCCCATTCTTAAAGGCTTAGAACTGACAATTGAGAGCATATTCTGATTCTGTACCATAAAGACAGCAACCATCCAAACTTCACTGCACACGTTTTCTTGAAAAATAAGCTACTTTCCCAGAACTTGAGAGTAGAGGCAAGAGGATCTCTGAGTTTGAGACCAAAATGGTCTACAGAGTGAGTTCCAGGACAGCCAGGGCTACACAGAGAAACTCTGTCTCGAAAGAAATAAAAAGGAAGAAAGAAAGAAAGAAAGAAAGAAAGAAAGAAAGAAAGAAAGAAAGGAAGAAAGGAAAAATAAGCTAAAAATTAGGTGATTAATCAAACACTGTACTTACCTTTCCACAAAAGTCTGAGATTATAAGATATGCATGTTACTTTTTTCATTGCTGTGAAAAGACATCCAACAAAAGCAACAAAATGAGGGAGGGATGGAGAGGAGGAGAGAGGGAAGGAGGGAAGGTTTGCTTTGGCCAGTTTGAGGGTACAGCCTATCCTGGGGAGGAAGGCAGAGCAGCAGACATGAGGCCCTTGCTCACATTGCTCACACACAGAAAGCAGAGAGACAGGTATCCGTGCTCACCTGAATTTCTTTTTAACCCAGCTCCAGGACCCATGGGATGGTGCCATCCACATTCAGGTTGTGTCCTGCCTCTTTAGTTAAACCTTTCTGGAAAGACCCTCATGAACACACTCAGAGCTGCATTTCCATGGTGATTCTGAATTGATCACATTGACAGTACCTCTTAACATCACACCCTAGCCCCAGATGTCCACGCAGTCAATCACAAACTGCTCCACATTGCTTCCCACACAAGCGTTTCTCTGGCAAACCTTGCTGTTGCGTCCTGGACCACCTTTTCTCCTGAGTACTTAATGTACTTACCACTCTACCCTGGAATCTACCTGTGCTTACCTCCTTTAGGAATTCTTTCTTAACTTGGGATGCACTATGGGCAAGTTTAGACTGTGAAGTTACAGATTCTACTGGCCTACCACTTACTGGCTATGACGCTGGGAGAAAGTGGCTATGCCTCAGCAGCAGCAGCAGCTGTAAAATGGGATGAGATTGAATGCAGAAAGTCAAATAAAGTGTTTGGTTCCACCCCTCATAAACAATAAGCACTATCCTAAGGCTTAGCTATTATTGCTAGTGACCCAAAGTATATTAATCATCTGCAATATGAATTTCTCAAGATATATTTTGTACCTCCTTACAAGACTATGACCCTGTTAAATTTCAGTTACAAGTCTGTTTCCCATATCTGTGCATTTTGCTCAGCTTATAAGTACTCAAAAAAGTATTGTTGCATTAAATTACACATCTAGGAGGAGTGTATGTCTAGAATAAGAATTTGAAATTTTAAATGAAATAAAATGAAAATGAAAAGGCATACATGGTGTATGTGAATGCTATAAATTAATTGTCACAGCTTCCTGTTCACTCCCCATCTTAATTCCTAAAATTAACTCTTCTGACAGGTTTTAACACTAGCTTATACATGAGAGAACCAACATTTAGCTCTGACCCAGTCACTGAGCAATTTGACAAGTTCACCTCTCTGTCATTTTTCCCTTCTTCACTTGCCCTAACAAGGAGTAAGTAGCGAAGCCTTTCTTCCAACTCAAGTGTGTCTATGTAAATGTCCACCAACGCTGTAGCACCCACTCCTGAGAACAGTGCTCTCCAAGACGCATTCCTCAAGATGACCACAGTCCTAACTTCCAGAAAAGCCCAGGAAAAAAAGCCACCATGTACTTTGTGCTCTGTCCACAGGGCTCAGAAGAGACAGGTCTCTGTTGGTGCTTTGGGCATCTCCAGGCTTCTCTGCGGCTTTGTGCAGCTGAGAAGGTGAAGTATAAGACTATCAAAAGCTGCAAACCGTCCCTTCCTCTGGAGACAGGCATTTACAGAAGAGGGACCAACAGCCTCTCAGAGGATTGTTCAGCCACATTAGAGAGGATTAAACAGATACATTCAGCTATTCTAACAGGTTTTCTTTAAGCCTTGAATACAATGCTCACACTCAGATAATCACATTAATTTTAGTATTGAAAATTTCCTTTCAGAGAAGGCACCTAAACAGCTTACCACATCCAGAGAGGGTACATATTTTATCAGGCACCACGGCAAACAAAAGAGTGTTGTATTCTCATGTTTCCCTTATTCAGGGAGAGAGAAAGCGGGGAGGGAAAAGGAGAGAGAAGAGAGATCAAGGTAGACGTGATTTTGCAAATGCCCAAAGGCCACATAGCCAGTTCCTCTACAAACAGAGACCTGAAGACTGAAAACTCACTCAGTATGAAGGCAAACAAAAGCAGAAGGCAAGGCAGAGGCTGAGACGGAAGGGTAAGGAGTGGGTAGAAGCAGGGGCATTTGCCTTTCTGCTGCAGGAAAATTGCATTTGGACCTAAGGCAAAGTAAAATAGTTCGACCCTGGAACCATACGACTCCTGCTGACAGCTCTGCGGCCAGGGTTGTGACGTCCTGGCTCTATGGATCATGCTAAGGAAGGTCTCTAAATTTACTGATTCCACTTGATCCAAGGGAGTTAAGGCAACAAAAGATAAATAAAAAAGGCACTCCAGTGGGAGTGTTAAAGTAGCCGTGTTATTAATTATAAAGCTATTTTAAATATTTTTTGCTTGCTTGTGGGGTCTCCCTTTGTTGCCTATAATGGTTTTGAATTCCTGGGAAATGTTCTCTTCCTTCCTGAGCCTCCTGAGTACCAGGGCTTACATGTGGGCTCACCATGCCCACAAATAAAGATTTAAAAGGACTTGTTTTGTATTTCATTCTCTTTCAAGTTAAAATTAAATGTAAGAACATTTAAGTCGGGCTAATATCAGTTAAGGCTGTTGTTATACACATAAAAATGTACAGAAGTGGAATCAAATTATACTTACATAAAACATTTTTTTGCAATTTATGTCTTCAGAAAAATGCAATTTCAACTTTGCCTAACAGCTAATTCAACACAAAATGTCAAAGTATCTTAAAACTTCCAAATTAGTAAAAAGAATTTGTGAAAACAGCCTAAAATAATGTCCTCCATTAAACTTTGGCCAAGCCTAAACATGAGCCGAACAAGGACGACACCAAAGTGACTGGGGAAAGCCCACAAGGCCCTGACCTGTGAAAAGAACTACAGGCAACTACAGAAAGCTGAAAGCTGGAGTAATCGTTTTCCCCAGGGATGAGCACATCAATTGGTTAGTCAACACCAAATAGTCAGCCTTGAAAATATTCATCAAAGTAACATTATACAGATTGTGCAGGTTGCATTTAGGAATATATATGTATGTAAAAACAATGTATTAAAAAGAAGTGATGAATTTGAAAAAGAGCAAAGAGGAGTATATGGGACAGGTTGGAGGGAGGAAAGGAAAAAAGAGAAATTTAACTATATTAATCTAAAAAAAAAAAAAAAGGATAAAAGAAAACCTTCTCAAAGGTCTAGAAATAGTTTTTTAAAAGCAAGAAATATTTCCAAACCATGGTAAGAACATGACTGAGAAAACAATAAGAAACTAGGAGGAAGAGGCTTTTCTGCACACAAGAAACTGTAAGTCACACTGTGTTCCTGAAGGATTCGCATGCAACCTTATTTCCTATCCTAGAAAAGCCCCACGGCAGAAAGGTCTCAGGGTAAGAGCTACTTGAAAATTCCAACACTTTGGAAAGGGGAAGGCTCCTCCATTAATTAATGTCAAATACGCTGCCTGCACGAATTCCTCTGCCTGTCTTCTGGAAGCCACACAGGAAAGTCCCCACGCACCTGCTGCTTGCCTTCCTGACGCTTAAGGCTTTAAGGACACCAGTAACCACGAACAGAGCAGAACATTTCTTTACAAAATGAACATAAATACATCCTACTTTTTCAATAGCTGAGCTCTCAATTTTTAGAAGATTTTTATTAACAGAATTTGTTCGGTTTTAAAGTAAAAAACACTTTTCCTAAATAGGCAGATTTTAGGAAAGCCGGATCACCACAAAACTGACCTCAGAAACAAAGAGAAACGGACCAGGAGAGGGCCAGAGGGTGGCAGCACCACAGTGGCAAATATCCCAGAACTAAGGAGAGCTGCCAAGTGGGAAAGAGAACAGGGAAGGACTTTCCGAAAGCAGCCACCCCAGGCACCCTACCTCCCCCACAGCTGGAGGGAGACTGAGCAACACACAGGTAGGTCTGCTGTGGTCTTTATTACAGCACATTTCAGAGCCCAGCACTGAGCGCAAAGGAAGTGGCCCCATTTCCTGCACTGGCATCACCCATCCTACCAGCTGCAGCTGCAGCATTTTTAATCCAGCTTCTGCTTTTGCTTTCATAGCAGGAATGGGGACTTGCGATGAGCCAGCGAGACTTCAGCCTCAAAACCAAGGAGGCGTCCCCATTTGTGAGAGACCTGCCTCTGGCCCTCTGGTGAATGGCAGTCAGGAACCATGCCAGTGCTGATGGCATGCGAGCTGTGGCGATGACAACACAAAGGCAGTGAGTGAGGACTGAGCAGTCACCAGGGTGAGATGGCTGCACCCACCATCGTCACTCTCTTTTGTCTCAACTTTGGCCCAAAAAATGACAAAAGAGGGAACACAATTACATACAGAAAACCAAAGTGAGTGGGAATGTGGGTATAGCAAACATAAAAAAAAAAAAAAAAAAAAAAAAAAAAAAAAAAAAAGTAAAGTAAGCTGCTCAGGACTGCCATTTGGCATTACTATAGAAATCTGCAATCCATTTCTTCATGTGTTTAACCTCCAGTGAGCGAGATAACAACACAGAGGAAGGGTCGAAGGCAGTGTGGGCGCGGAGATCCAAATGATGGGCCCCATCAGGGATGATGATAGCCACCAGGGTATCTGAGATGTCTTTGGTTACTCCACCTCCTGACCACGGGTCTAAGTCACCATTGCTGAAAGTGAGGGGAAGAAGAAAAATTAATGTATTTTTATATTGTTTCCACTTTTTGGATATCATGAGCATTTGAACATTATCACTGTCAAGGTCTCATGTATATGTATATCTTAATTTTCCCTGAGTATATCCAGGAATAGAACTTCTGAGATATGTGATATCACTTAATTACTTCAAGAACTGCCAAACAATCTTCCAAACTGGCTTCACCATTTTATACTTTCATTAGCAACACAGGATTTCGATCTTTTCCATTATGGATTTGGTGGTGTGATTTAGAGGAGGGCATTACCACTGGGCGACATGTCAGTCTTTGCCAGGAGCCATGCATGCAGAAAGAGCCTGTGGCAAGCGAGTGAGCACCCTGCCACTCCCATGCTTGCCACGGCTGTATCTCTCATATATCTGTGGGGCGTAGAGAAACCCTCACTACCTATGCTCTGCTGTAACAGCTTCCCTCTGTGGGGCAGATTTTCTGAAGAATCCATAGGAATATGATTTTATAATTACTGATAATGGTTTTATAGAATTTCTGATTTGATTTAAGTAACTTTAAACCTTCCTGCAGAATATATTGGGCCTGAAGGCTGAAGATGATGATCCACCATTATAGAGAGTTTTGGGTGACTGTTCAGGCAGCAAACCGTCTCTGTCATCTTCTCATTTTGGAGGATGTTAACCTGCACTCCTGGTTTACTCAGGTAATTAAGTTTTTTATTCCTTCTCAAGTCTCTGATGGGGTTGAAGACCAGATAGTTTTGTTTTACAATTAAGCTTAGTTGTCTAGGGGTTAAGATGTTTTTAGGTCTAGACAGATGTTTTAAGTTGATAGAGATGAGATATGATAGATATTGATTTTCATTTATAATTTTAGACTCACCAAGATAGGAAAGATGCTTTCTTCAAGGCTGCCAAATACAAATAGCTAAGATACTATGAATGTAACATTTTTATAATGCTTGATTGTTTTGTGGTTCTTCTTGTTGTATGCAGTTTATTTTATTTATGTGTAATAATATAAATGTATATGTTAAAAAAGAAATATAATTTAAAAATCACTAAGAAAAAAACCCTCCTGCAGAATAGCAAAAGCTGCTAGGAACTCTGTAAATCTTCTTGTGTCAAGCACATAAATTATACTAGGAAGAGCAGGTTGGACACAGATTTATGACCAAAGGTAAACATTCACTCTAGATTGGAAACGAAGTCACAGGTCTCAGTATGCATCATGATAGATAACCAATAGCAGAAAATTGGTAATTAATTAATTATGGAATGAAAGACAGATAGAAGCTCAGTGCTGCTACTTTCTGAGGTAAATAGCTGCTGAGTAATTAGCATGGCCAACTCTGCATACACCTTTCCACAGTTTTTCCCCTGGCCTGTCAAAGCTGTACTTTGGCAGGTCTTGACTGTGGTCTTGATTCTCATGTTCACCTCTATTGGTATTTATCACCTTCTCATATGTAATTAGGCCACATGGATATATTATCTGAAATGCTTTCTATTAAGAGAATCACTTTTTTTCCCCTTGTTTGGAGACAGAGTCTGATTCTAGTCCAAGCTGGTCTAGAACTCACTATGTAGCCATGTTGACGTCAAACTTGTAGCAGTCCTCCTGCAGGAATCTACAGGAGTGAGCCACTACATCTGGCTTCTGACCTATTTTTAACTGCGTCATGTATCTTTTTGTTTTCAAGTTTAACAATTCATTCTCATTAGGCACAGTGGTGCACACCTGCAATCGCAGCACTGGGAAAGCGAGGTAAGAGGACTAAAAAGGCCACCCTTTTAAAAATTTTATTTTTTTTCTATTACTTTCTTTTAGCATTTTAAGTAGCATACAGAATATTAGGTTTCATTATGGCATTTGCAATAATATTTGTTTTTGTTGATTCTCAGCCGCCTCTTCTTCCCAAGCCCTCAATCCTCCTCATACCCTTCTGTCCCCTAGAACATTCTTCTTACTCTCAAGTCTCATGTGTCATATCATCCACCTCCTGTTTCCTTAGCACCTTTTCTCCCACTCTTGTCGACTAGTTTCAGGAGGGTCAGCCACAGTAAACCAAACCAATCGAAAAATCAATTGACTATTATATATAAAGGTCAATATTTGGGTTGTCAGTTCTCTCTCACTGATTATATTTGATATTATATTAGATAGACACATGTCTAATATTAAGCCAGCATTACAGTATCCTGGAAACTGTGGTTTTAATGTTTGAAACCAGGAAGTTTAAGTTTTCTCTCCCATTTCAATACTGTTTTGGCCTTTCTGTATCTCTTGTATTTCTATAGGAATTTCAACAGGAGTTTATTAAGATTCTGTTACCAAACAAAAACAAAATAAAACAAAACAAACTAACAAAAATGCTATCTGGGGTTTTGATGGGACTGTAACAGAAGAAATTTGAGGAATGCTCATTTGTAGTGAATGATTGCAATATTATGGCACCCTGCATACATTTCAACTATACCTTGGGTGCTCAGCCATATTTGACAGTTTTCATTTTATACCTCCTATTACTCTTTGGGGTTGACCCAGATAGCTGTCCTATACAACTAGTCCGTGGTTACTATGGGACAGCTGGAGTCACTCTGCTGGACTGGCCTACTGACTCACACACCTAGAAAGGACTATGCCACAGTGACTACCCCTCTAGAACTCAATGCGTATTTGCTTTAAGCCCACAGTTAAACATCCCATGGAACATTCATTTGGATAATATAATGACCCTAATAAAGGTATCAGCCCATCAATCTCTTTCTCTCTCCCTCTCTCTCTCCCCCACTCCCTCCCTCTGACCCCCACTCCCTACCTGTACTCCCTGACCTCCATTGTGCAGATTTCAGAGATGCCATACAAATCCCAAGGTCTAGAAGTACTAAAATTACTCTTAAACTTTCACACTGTTGCTGTCACTGAAAACTACCTGTGTACATAAACCCCTGTGGGTGTTTTCCTCTCTGGTTTTTTGGTGGCTGTTAGGGACAGTGACTAGGTAAAATAATAGAAATATTCAATAAGGTTCATTTAAAACACTGCCTTTAAAAATATTGCTGGGCATGGATACACACACCTGCAGCCCCAGCACTGGAGGGGTAGAGGAAGGAGGGTCAGGAATTCAGGGTCTTCCTTAGCTACATAAGGAGTTCAGTGTCAGCTTGGACTACATGAAACATTGTGTTTAAAAAAAAAAAAAAAGAGTGTTATCTTTCTCAACATGAGAGCATGAAATCTCTTTCTATTCAAAGGGAAATACATAGATAGGAGTTGAGAGACGTACTCGTCTATGGGTATAATGACAAGTTATCAGGAGGTGGGTTAATAAGATGTGTATTTAGCAGCATGACAGGAGTAGGTGCTTCCATAGGGTCTATGCTTTGTTGACTATGGGTTCTTAGTTCATAATGATGCTGGCTATGGGTCTCCCCTTGTGGAGCTAGTCTTAAATCCCATGAGAAAGTAACTCCCATAATTTTTGTGCCACCATTGCACCATTGGCTATGTCTTGCCTGGCCAGTCATTGTAGCTCACAGGGTTCATAATTGGATATGATTGATGTTTTTCCTCCTCTAGTAGCTTGCACAACATCCTCCAGCACTATGAAAGCTCGCCAGAAGGGATGAAGGTCCCAGGCCCATACTGCTGAATTCTGCCATGTTCTATGACTCGAGTATGTCGTATCTTACCCTCAAGTTCTAGACGGTAACCAAGAGCAATGGCAACTGTCTGTAATGTGTGGGGCTCAACAGCACCTCACCAACAACTCCAAAATAAATAACTCATTCCCGGCATTTGTCTTTTTATCAGTTAGTCTTTGATGTCTACTAAGGGTATTGGCCTGATTATAGGAAAACTCTATTTTAAATATCTATCTATCTATGTGGTGTGGATATGTGTATATTGAATGTGTGTGTGTGTGTGTGTGTGTGTGTGTGTGTGTGTGTGAGTACCTTTAGCTGTGCATAGCTGTGAAAAGAACAATGAACAAATCCAAATTTTACACCCTTACTACCTGCATAATTTTCAGTAAAAGCCTATGATAGCCTCAATTCACAAGTGCACGACAGAAATGAAACAAATTTTTACATAGATTGAGAGACCCAAACCAAACAATATATGTGGCACAAACTATATATACTATATATACAAAGCATTAATTCAACCAACATGCATATATGTGTGTTGTGGTGTGTGTGTGTGTGTGTGTGTGTGTGTGTGTATACACACATGTGTGTGGGTGAGCATGAACCTCAGTATGTGCAGGGAGCAGAAGTCACTTTTGGGTGTGTTCTATTCCTCTCCTTGCTTTTTTGAGATGGTCTTTCTCACTGAACCTGGAGTTAACCATTTTGGCTAGCCTGGCTGACCCCCAACAACTAGGGCTCCCAGCATGTGCCACAGGTCAGTCTTAGCATGATGCTGAGGACCCGGATTCAGGTCCTCTTGCTCACACAGGAAATATTCCCAAGCTGAGTCATCTCTCAGTCCCATCCATCAGCTCTTTCTGGGCAAACATATAAATAAGTATTCAGGTATACTGCGTATATCTGTATTTGAAATACAATTTTAAATTCCCTGAGCTATTATTATATACTTATCTTTTTTTAAGCAATATTTTAATTGCAACCTAGGATATAATTATAGGGCAAAATACATGCTTTTATTTGTTTGTTTGTTTGTTTGTTTTTATTACTCCCATGCCAACTAGGAGCCACAATTTTCCTCTACAGAAAATTTAAGTATATAGATTTCTTTTTCTTTAACTTTTCATTATTCCATTTAAAAAACTCCACCCAGACAGGAAATGCTCCATTATTTGCAAAACAAAAATGTCCCTGCAGCCACGTGATGAGCAAGCTGCCTCTGATTTAAAAGGTCATCTGAAGCACCTGGTGACTTAGCAACAGTGTTTGGCACTGCTGAGAGACCTATCCTGCACGAGGACCTGGATTTCTCAGTTCGGACCTAGGAAAGCTATGCCAGCCATTGGGAAATCTAAAAATAAAATAAAATACTGCTTTCCTGGGAGACTCCAGGTTGCTGGGTAAAATCCCCAACAATCAGCCTCATTTAATCACTGACCATAGTTGATTTGTCTGTGAAATGATGTTAGTTCTTCATGGAGTCCCTTCTGAATCACCATTGGTGAAATAATCTATGGGTTTTAGAAAACACAAATCCTCCCAAGAAAACTACTGTACAATGAAAAGAACTGCCAAAGAGGGGCTTTAATAGCTACTATTTATTGAGGCCTCGGCTCCCCAACAAGTGTTTGCTGAGCACCTACCTTGTATCGGGAGCTCAATAGCAAAGTGAGACAGCATCACTATTGTATTCTATGCTACTTTTATTACCTAGCACTCTCCTATTTCTATTTTCTCGGCCATTTTGCAAGTGTCTCCATCAAACAGCAAACTCACCTGAAAACAATGTTTGAGTGTGAACTGATGTTTTTGCCACCATACAAGGTAGTCATCCAATGAGGCCGTGGCTTCACACCCCACTGGTTAAAACAATCATCGGAAAACTTCTCCAAGTCCCACAGAGAAGGTTCAAACATGTCGCCAACACCATTAGTACAAAAGGGCATGACCATTTCTGTGCAAGCCTGAAGAGCAAAGTGGGAAAAGAAACAAAGGGAAAATGAGGTGAACAGAGGTAAATTATGCAAGGTCATTCAGCTGCTGAGTCTCAGAGTGAGGGTCTGAACTTGTAATCAAATCAGCTTCGACCCTCTACCCGACTCCACTCCCAACTTCTCTGCCACACAACCTGTATTTCTCATAGAAAGACACAGCCGAGAAGTCACAGAAGTTAGTACAGTGTGTTTTTTTTTTAACTTTCTTTTTTCTTTTGCAAAGAGTCTTCTTTCATATCTTTGATCATATTTAACTGTCAAGAAAACCCTATGAGTCTTACTGTGTGGGTGAAGGAGTGGAGACTCAGAGCCACTTTAGACTCTCCTCTCCTGTGTCTACCTAATGCCTCTGTTCCAGGACTTGTCAAGGTCTAGTATAGTGTTACTTTATCCAGATTTCTCACCAGGCTATATTTTATGGCAATGTCATATAAATTATTTATTTTTATGTCTTTGAAATATAAGAGATTGTGATCAATGATATATTTGCTGATGACTAAATATGGGGAGAAAGAAAGGAAAGAATTAAGGAGAAAGATGGTGGGGAGGGTCATGTGGCAACTTCACACTGGCCAGACTTGAATGCAGGTTAGGAAGCCAAATGCCAGGTAATAAGTTACGGTGCAATGGTGTCAGTAAGGAGCACACTGAGCTCAGGGAAATCACACATGCTCACCTGGAAGCTCCAGCCCACAGCTCCGAGACTGCTAGTAGCTGTTTGTGACATATTCAGGCATTTCGCTTGGCCTGAGTAATTATAATATACATTCAGAGCTTGGAAAATATTTTGCATCAGCACTGTATCAGACACATTAGGACGTTTCAAATACTGGCACACTACCTAAGAGATAAGCATAGGAAGAGTCAAAGATGAACAGACAATTAGTTTAGTACCAGAGGAAATGCTATCTCAATTTTTTTATCATAAAATGTTGATAAACATCTTAATGCATTGCTTCAAAAAAATCTATTTCTGCTGAGCATGGTGGCACATGCCTGTAATCACTGCTCTCAGGAGGCAGAGGCAAGCAGATCGCCATGAGTTTGAAGCCAGGCTGGTCTACAAAGCAAGTCCAGCCCAGCCAAGGCTACACAGAGAAACCCTGTCTGGAAAAAAAAATTCTATTTCTGAGGAATAATGTCCTCTTTCAAAGAAAAGAGCCTTTCACTTTTTCTGTAGGGCGGTGGACTCAATCAGCCACCTGCATGGTCTGCCAAGTGCTCTCCCCCTAGTGTAGCTTCTTCCTCACTGCCTTCGCTCCAGGGTCCAGCAAGACCTTCTTCACACCCCAGGCTCTTTCCGCTCTTTCCCTCTCTCCTCAAACCTCTTTTCCACTCCCTAAATCTATGAGTGGTTACCCAATTCATCCTTACAACACCCACCTCTAATTTCCCCTCCTTTCTGAGGTTTCCCAGCCTGGAAGAACTAAAGCACTCCCCCCCCCCCACCAAACTCTGTACCTATTCTTGGTTTGGTTTGGTTGGTTGGTTTTTTTTGTTTGTTTGTTTGGTTTGGTTTTTTGAGACAGGGTTTTGGCTGTCCCGGACTAACTTTGTAGAGCAGGCTGGCCTCAAACTCACATCGACCACCTGCCTCTGCCTCCTGAGTGCTGGGATTAAAGGCGTGGGCCACCACGCCCAGCTCTGCGCCTACTCGTGTCACAGCCTCTAGAATACTGTCCTGCATGCATCTAATTTCAGAACATCTCCCTCGCTGCCTAGCAAAGTCTCTAATAACTAACTCTTTGCTGAATGAAGGACTATATTTTCATGAGAATGCAAAATTTGTTTGTGCATGCATGTGGGTATACATGTGTACATGTATGTGTATATGTACATGTCATTCCTTAGGTGTTTTCTACCTTATTTCATTGCCTGGGACTCATCCACTAGGATAGGCTGGTTGGTCCTCACACTAAGGGGGTCACCTGTCTCCATGTCCCTGGCACTGGGATTACAAACATAGGCCACCACACACTGCTTTATTTTTTTTTTTAAGACAGGATCTTGCTATATAACACCCAATATTTCATCTTTTTTTCTAATCTATTTTTCTGTTTCATTATCTTTCCCTTTTTTCTGATGTTTTTACATTTGTGGTTTCCCTCTGTTCATTTTCAGTGCAATTACAGCTTCACTGTATTTTACAGATTTTACTATTCCTTTCTTATATTCATCTACTTTTTCACTATTGAGCAATGCCTTTTCCCCCTAAGTTTCTTTTTCCTTTTTACCCCCATGTTTCCTTCTCTCTATACTTTGTACTTTCAGTATATTCTAAATTTTACTTATTTTTAAAAAATATTTTAATTTTTAAAATGTTGTTTCCCTTCTTGCATTCACTTAATTTTGTCTCTCCACTCTCTTGCTTACTGCCCTTCCCCCTGTTCCCTTTACCTTGCTCTTCTCATGAGGTTCTGGCCCTCCTGTCTTCCCACATAACACATTTCCCACTCCTTCATTTCCTGTTCTCATATGTAGTGTTACTTTCCCTCTATCTCTTCCCTTTCTCTGTGTCTCTCCTTTATCTCACTCACTTGACATTTCTGCACTTACCCTAAACGACTTTTCACTTCACAGCTCATTTTAGAATAGTCTTGTCATTTTCCATTTTACCGCCATTGGTGACAAAGTGTATTTCTACATCTTGAGTGGTTTGATACAGCAGTATGCATTCCCGCCCACTGAGCCACCTCTCCAGCCCCCTTACCCCTATCTTCAGATAGGTTCTTCAAACCAAAACGTACCAAAGTGTCCTCAGAGTTCAATCACACCACAGGTTAAATGGACTTAATATACATTTACAGAATATTACATCTGATAAATACATCTTTTCTGGGTTTCAAATCCAATCTGATGGACTACCAAAGATTCAAAATAATTCATTACATACTAGCAGGTCACAGTGCAATAAAACTTGAAATCACTAGCAGAAGAGACTACACAGAAACATGGAGACAGAGCATTATACTGTGGATGATGAGTGGGTCTAAAGCGGATTGCACAGGAACTGTGTAAACACTCAGAATCAAGCAAAAAGGAAAACACATCTTAACCAGAACCCTTACCCCGTTCTAGGAGGTCATAGGTATGAGTGCTAATACTTAAAACTCATAAATACCTCAAATAAATAACTTAGTGACATACCCTAAGATATTAGGAAAATGAGAATATTACAAATCCGAAAGCATCAGATAGCAAGAAATAATAAAGATCAGGGCAGGAATTAATGAAATGGAGACTTAAAGAAATCCTCATGGGGGAGTTGATTCTTGGGGGGAAAGTATAAGCCAGATTGACAAAACACCTAGCCACATGAGGCAAAGAAACGACAGAGGCATTAATTAACAACACCTGAGCTGAAATGGGAACATTATTCAATATGGCCATGAAACTGGACAATCATTCGTGATGTTGACTTTCACTGTCATCTTAATTAGATTTAGAATTACCAAGGAAACACACTTCTAGCTATGGGTGAGGGTGTTTCCTGAAAGGCTTCACTAAAGAGGGAAGATCCACCTAGTACTATCCATAGGCTCAGGCCTCAGCTGAATAATAAAGAGAATGAGAGCTTCTTCGGGAGGGTACAGTGTGATCTGCTGTTGCTGCTGCTCTGGGATGGGCTGTGTCCCCTGGAATATAACTGAAATACAGGCTGCCTCACTTACGCTGCTCTTTGTCAGGTATTTAGTTACAGCAATAAGATCAGGAACAAGCACAACTCCAAAAGAAGAAATGACAATGGCATATATATATAACATGGAAGGATGGAAAAACAATGTGAGAACAAAAGAAACAGTCTTCCTCAGGGAAAAACACACCAACTGCTTTATCCAGTACCAAGTGATCAGCCATGAATATATCTATAGACAGTATCATTATATGAGCTTAGCAGGTTGTACTTATACATTTAGAAATACACAGAGAGAGAGACACACACACATAGAAGAAAAAGAGACCATGAATTTGAGAGAGAGAAAGAGAGCAACAGGGTACATGAGAGGAGTTGAGGGAGAAAAGGGAAAGCACGAAATGATTATTATAGTCTCAAAAAGTAAAATAATAATAATAAATACTGAAAAATATTAATAGTTGTTCAGTCCTGATGAAGGCATATCAACTTTTATGGAACTATTCTTGCCAATGTTCTGTGGATTTAAAGCTTTCAAACTAAGCAAATAAAATAAAATAAAACCCCTTTGTGTGTGCCAAAGCAAAATAGAAGGGAAAAGGAGGAAGAAGGAAGGGGGTTACAAAGAGAGGAAGAATGGAAGACAAATGACCAACTAATACTTGAAAAAGTGGTGAAGTCTTTGCCCATCAAGAAAATGCAAATTTAAATTGCTTTGAGAGTTCATTTCACCCAGACAGAAGAGTTATGATCAAGAGAACAAATGACAGCCAATGCTGGTGAGGGTTTCAGGAAAGGGGAGTTCTTATATACTACTAGTTAGAATATAAACTAATATAGACACTCTGCACTTCAGTAAGCAAGCTACTCAAAAGACTAGAACTACAACACTACCACTCTTGGCTAAATAACTGAAAGACAGTAAGGCAACATACCACAAAGATACATGGACACATGCACATCCCTGTTCATTGCTACACTATTCATAATGTCTAGAAAAATTGAACATGCCCACCAACAGAGAATGTGGTATTTAAAAATAATAGGCAATTCTATCAAGCCATAAAGAAAAATGAAACAGTGACATTTCAGGAAACTGAATGGTACAGGGAGTCATTTTTTAAATTTTTATGTATATTGTGTTCTGCCTACATGTGCACCACATGTGTGCCTGATCTTAGGTGTCACAATTCTCTGAAGCTAGAATCACAGGGGATTGTAAGCTGCTGTGTGGGTACTAAGGATTGAGCCTGGGTCCTCTGGAAGAGCAGTCAGTGCTCTTAGCTGCTGAGCCATGTCGTTAGCCCCTGAACATCATGTTAAGTGTAAGAAATTAGACTAAGACAAATGCTGCATGTTTTCTCTCATTTATGGAACAAAGATTTAAAACTCTTAGGCTAGAGAGATAGCTCAGAGGTTAAGAGCACTGATTACTCTTTTAGAGGTCCTGAGTTCAATTCCCAGCAACGACATGGTGGCTCACAACCATCTAGAATGAGCTTTATTGCCCTTTTCTGGCCTGCAAGCATACATGCAGACAGAACACTGTATACATAATACATTAAAAAGAAATATTTAAAACACTCTGTCTCTCTATGTCTGTGGGGGGGGGAGGGGCTGTGTATGACTATGTGTCTTAAAATCAAAAGGGGGATCATGAGCAGAGAGGACAAGACCTTAACACAGGGGAGTAGAACTAGAGAGATGCAAAGAATGCATATGATATGAAAGCAGAAGGTATCTGTTTGGGGAAAGGACAAGGACCAGCAATAGTAGGGGAACAGAGGCTAGAAGAAAACAAAGAAGGAGATAGGTGATTTAGAACAAAAAACAATGACCCTTAATAGACATGAAAAACTCATAGTGAAACCCATTAATTTGTGTGTTAACCTAAAAACTATATTAAGAAAAAAACCCCACAACAATGCTATGTAAAAGCTAAGAAGAGGTTCAATGGTTTTCATGCATACTGAGCAGTCAAATGACAGAAGGGTTTTCTATTTTCCCTTTGCCTGTGTTCTACATACCAACTCTATAATTATTTCCCCGGGGGTATGTAGCTTCTGTTAACAGTAGACAATGTAAATGAATGTGCGAAACTCAAAAGACAAATTAAAAAGTGATCATTTTAAAAAGGGAAGACAAAAAAATGACATTTAATTTATTTGTTTATTTGTGGAACACCCTGTACATACAATACATAACTCCAACAGAAAATAGATGCTTCATATTAACTACAAAGTTTTAATAAAGGAACTGCTAAATTAAAAGTGCTTGTGAACCAGATTCAGTGACACAGGCTTGGTTTTTGTTTTGTTTTGTTTTGTGTTTGGTGTTTTGTGGGGCTTTTTGTTATTGTTGTTTGTTTTTGGTTTGGGGTTTTTTTGTTTGTTTGTTTTTTGAGACAGGGTTTCTCTGTGTAGCCTTGGCTGTCCTAGACTCACTTTGTAGACCAGGCTGACCTCAAACTCACATAGATCCGCCTACCTCTGCCTCTGCCTCTGCTGGGATTAAAGGCATGCGCCACCATGCCAGGCTTGACACAGGCTTGTAATCCCAGCTATTTGGGAGGCCTACCTGGAGTACTTCAAGGCCTGACCCTGTCTCAAAATAAGAAGTAAAGAGAGGGTCAGTGCTTTAGGTCAGTATGTGAGAGGTCCAAGGCCCATTCACTGTACTAGGTGGAGAAGTGGTACTTTTGAAACCATGCTCTCACATGACTAAGGTTTGTTTTATTTCCAATACCCACTTTAGAAATACCATTAATTATATCCTCAAACCTTAACCATGAACTCTGCCAGACTTTGTTTTTAAAGCTAAGAGAGGCATTCTTAACAACAACAACAAGTTAAAGATGAACATATGTGATAAATCCTTTTACTGTGAAAATAATTTTAGCATAGATGGGCGATGGTGATGCAGGCCTTTAATGCCAGCCCTTGGGAGGCAGAGGCAAGTGGATCTCTGAGTTTGAGGCTAACCTGGTCAATACAGACCTAACTCCAAGGTAGCCAAGACTACACAAAGAAACCTTGTCTCAAAGGAGAAGAAACGCTAGCATTATAAAAGAAAGAAAAATGAGTGTGATATGTTTTCACACTGGAAAAAGAACATAAAATTATAGTGATGTACAATTCTTGAGTGTCTTCAAATCTAACATTTGCATGGTCCTCAACAGAACTCTGCACATTTACTTTTGTGCTATTGTACAGAGGAAGACAGGGAGCCTTGGAGAAGAAGTCCCATTGTTTAGAATCACAGAGTGTTAGGCAGCAGCTACAGGCACAGCACATGAAAAGAGAGCCTTGCATGCTGCTGTTTGGCATGGAGATCACCCATGATAAGTGTAGCATTTAGACCGCCTTTAACAGTTCACGGCCTCTCAGTACTATGATAAAACCTGCCATTTATTAAGCTTAGCTAATGTATTATGTGGATTTAGACATGATACATGTATCACAAAATGGGACATATTACATATGCCAAGTACAGCCCAGAATTTGGCATATAATAGTTATTCCATCAGCATCAACTATTGGTCTTATTTCTTATTCCTATAATGCTGTAACTGATGAGATTTATCTCCAGTTCTCAAAAGATAAACTGAGGTCAGAAGACAGCTAGCATGCCTAACGTCACTTGGTTCCACAATCATTAATTTCACAGTGTCCCTATGGGGGATGGATACACACACACACACACACACACACACACACACACACACACACACATCCATATGGCATTTTTCTGTTACCTTAATAGGCCAAGCAGGCAAAGGCTGTAAAAAGTTGGTTGCATAAGGGTAGTTCACCATTGCCAGGTTCACCCAGGTTTCAGTTATCCATCCTTTCAAAGTTGGGACATCCTCAGACGTCAAGGGTCTGCATAGGCGAAGAGTGTTTGTGAGCCACTGGAGGCCACTGCCTGCAGATAAAAGGACACTACTAATCTACAGTGTCAACCAGTCACTTATTTTTTATTTGGTATTACAGAAAACACAAGTTTTTTTTTCTCCAAAGTTTGGCTTCTCCAAAAAATTTTCCAACATTTAACAAAATCTTTTAGGGCAACTACATAAACCCATAGAACTTACCAAAATTAATGTTAATCCCTAGTTTAAGATACTATTGAAATAAATAAGAGTAGTAAGGAGAATGCATAAGCTAAAACTAAATAAAACAAATGTGTGCACTTAATAATTAGAATATCGCACAAAATACAGCATATCAAAAACAAACAAACTCTCACATACCACGCAACTTTCATTACTAAGATGCAGATATCAGAAAGTCAGCCTGTGCTGCAAAGGGAGATCTGCTGAGTAGGTGTGAAAAAACACTGAGGACTGCGGCAGAAAGCCTATGAGATGCTGGCTTTGTCTTTTCTCGATCTGGATGCTAGCAATACCAAGCATTTATTTTGTAAAAATTTATTCATTTATGCATTTTGTTAGTATGGTTCTCAAGATACAACATGTATGTATGTGCATGTGTGTGTTTCATATATGGTGATATTAGGCTAGGGAGATCCCTCGGTAGGTAAGTGCCTGCTACACAAGCATAAGGACCTGAGTTTGAATTCCCATAACCCATATGAAAACCCCAAAGTGGTGGTGTGTGCCTGGAGCTCCAGTTCAGATCAGGAGGGGAAAGGATAAGCAGATCCCTGAAGGTCACTGGCCAACCAAGCCTATCCTATTGATGAGCTTCAGGTCCAGTGAGAAACTATGTCTCAAAAAGAAGAAGGAAAAAAAAAGGACTGGTTGGAAGAAAGACACCAAAAGTTGACCTCTGACCTATACACACACACATACACATGCTCAATATACATACCTAACAGTGGTCACATACCATATAACAGGCATACACATAACACACAAAAACCAATACAAACACATATAATACATCACACACACATACACAGACAACACAACAAATGCACATGATTATTTACAAAAGCTTTTTGTTAAAGGTGGTACTGTTGATTTTTAGTAAGTTAAAAGTTAAAGAAAATAAACTGTTAATTCATTCTCTTAATGAAAGCTTACTTGTACTTGAGAGTTGGTTAATGGCACCCCAGGATTTGCGGATGCTCTCGGAACAATGTGGACCACTTTTCCTGAAATCTTGAGTTACAATCTTCATAAACACACCACAGGGAGTCAACTCTTCAAACTGCCAGATAGGAGCAGAAGCTGCAAGAGCTCTAAATGACCAGGGAAATGGAAAGAGAAAGAGAGAAACGTAACTCATCTTCTCATGGTTTTTGTTTGTTTGCTTTGCTTTTTAAAATGTGTGTGTGTGTGTCATGTTTGTGTGTGTGTGTGTGTGTGTGTGTGTGTGTGTGTGTGTGTCATGTTTGTGTGTGTTTGTGTCTGTGTGTGTCTGGATCAGGAGCCCCCTGACATGGTTCTAGGAACCAAACTCATGTCCTTTGGAATAGCAGTAAGTGCCCTTACAACCAAAACATCTCTCAGGCACTCAATCCAGCTTTAGTATGGAAATTGAAATGGAATAAAGATGATTTGAAATAGAATGCTGTTGGGTAGTTTTGTTGTTATTGCTTTTGTTGTTGTTGTTGTTGTTGTTGCTGTTGTTTGAGACATAGTCTCTCTACATAGTCTTGGCTGCCTTGGAACTCACAAGACCAGGCTGGCCTTGAACACACAAAGATCTACCTGTCTTTGCCTCCCAAGTACTGGGATTAAAGGCATGCGCCACCATACCTGGCCTATAATACTGTTGCTAATGAGAGGGAAGTTTCAATATAACAGAGCATGGCGCCTGCTTTACCCAAAACAAATCTCTAATTTTCTCTTGATTATTAAGAACTGTGTCAAGAATCAATGTATTTACCCAACTACAATATGAGGATATTTCATCCTGAACCAGGCTGCAAGCATGCCACCGTAAGAGCCCCCAATGGCGATCACAGGTTGACTTTCAGCTCCTGGGATTGTTTTTTTCAAGTGTCTGATTAACTCTGCAAAATCAGCCAGAGCCTGCTCCGATGACAGAAAATTCAAGTGTTGGGAATCCTGTATTTATTTATTTTAAGAACAAAGACAAAGAAAGCAGGTATAAATGTGGACATAATAGCAGCTAGGTACAGAACAATGTTTTCATTATTTGAAATAGATTTCCAGACAATTGGGCTAAAATCCCAAGTCAAAGCTACCCATGAGAAGTAACTTTAAGTCTGTGAGAGAACATGATATATTTTCCAAGCAAATGTAATTTTATTGCTTTTAAAGCTTATCTTCAAATACAATGCAGGAAGCAAGACCTAGCACATATTTAAACATTTAAAATACTGCCCTTAAAGGAGAAATGGAGAGCTTGCTTATGGTCGACTTGAACATTTGGCCAGTTTGATTCTTCTGCCACAACTCTAATTTTTGTTGAGAAATTTAAATAACTATAGGCATGACAATGATGTATAGTTATTTTAATTTATAAAGCTCCTTATTTGTAGTCAAGATAATATATTTGAGGAAGATTTACAAAAGAAATCAACCTAGGGATGAAATCCTAGGCAGGTATTTCCAAGAGCCATACAGTGGCATTCATCAGGCCCAAACTGCCTCCATTTCCCTAAGTAGATGATGGAGGTGCTCGTCCCCACCAGTTCAGTATCCTCCAGAATTAACAGCAATGGTTTAGAGCAATGATATTGGCACCCACAGGGTCGGTCGGTTAAAGTAGGCTTCGTAAGCCCTTAGCTTATGTCTTATGAGTGGATGTCAGTGATCATATGAGGCTTGAAGGATATTCTTGTTTCTGAGTAAAAATAGAACTGAGGCAAGAGTTGTCACAATAGTATGTCTGAGATACTTGAAAAATTGCTGCCAAGTCTCTGACCCTGAAAACACTACTCTCCTTCTTGCCTGGTGATTACCAGTTCTACCTGGACAGAGCCCAGTTTGCTTCACCACCAACACACACACACACACACACACACACACACACACACACACACACCACTTAAAAAAAAAAAAAGAAAGAAAGAAAACTCAAACAGTTGCCAACCCCTAAGGTCTATTAGCCAGGGGAACTGGCCTGAAAGGCTTTGGAGGTCTAATCTAACTGTCAGACAAAGGCAACAGAGCAGAGACGAGATGTGAGCTCGTAGCATAACTGAGCAAAGTTTAGGGCCCAGGTCCTGTGCTGAGGAAGCCACACTGATCCAGAGAGTGAAGAATGTTCAAGACATTGAGAGACATGTGCCTCTCCACCCACCCACCCACCCACCCATCCTTTTTACCTCAGAGTTTCACCTCAGTGGGTCCCACACTCCTTCAACAGGGCAGTTGGCCAAAGGGAAATGAACCCACCCTATGTGTTTCCTTGAAAGAGCTTAAATACTCTCTTTCTACCATCCTGACAATGTGATTCCTGGTTTGGTCCTACACTGCAAATGTCACCATTTCAAACACCGTTACACAGCATGCAAGCTTGTTCCTCCAACAGGAGGAGAATGTTCTCTGCCCAATCCTGTTATGACTCTGTATTCTCCTTTCCAAATGTCATTTTCACTACATGCTATTTGCAGAAGGCTTTGCTGAGGTTGTAGAAATAATAAAGGCAACCCACAAACAACATTTAGCAATAACTGTGATAGGTTATGAAACTAAGATTAATCTTAATACATAGCTGTTACAATTTCAAGTCTTGACACAAATGTATTTAAGCTGCCCAAGATGAACTAAATCCCACACAGATGACTGAGGAAAAGATGCCCCGTCAGAATAAACTCACTCTTTACTGGAAAGATTGTATATTTGCTACAGCAACAATTGGAACAAGTCCAGCTGCCAGTCACAGACAGCTATAATTGGAATATACTGGAAGGAAAACAATAGATTAATGGAAGAAAATGATCCTCGGGTAAAAGGAAAGCCACTTAGAAAGTTCCATGATGATGTAGTTCCATTTCCTTCTGCAAGTGGTGAAGCGCTAAACTCTGAGGCTAATGGTATTGTTTAAACGTCTCTATAAACTGTCCCTAGTCCTTTCTTTTATAGATATAACCTAATTCACTCATGTGTACTTGAGCTACTCGTAGTGACTTGGTTCTAGTGACGACATAGGACTGCCTAGGTCAGGTCTACTTTGTCCAATGTTTAGGTTGGAGAGACCCCTGAAGCAGAACTGCCCAACTAATTCTTCCTAATTCCCCACTCACAGGAATTGTGAGGTAATAAATGCTTTGTGCTAGTCTAGTGTGTTTGCTCATGCTTGCAATTCCACCATTGGAATAGGAGACAGAGCCGGGGGAGTATGAGTCCAAGATCAGCCTTCATTATATAGCTAGACACTATCCCTGAACAACCAAGCACAAACAAGGTTACTCCTGATTTAAAGTAGGATGGCTTTATGTCCACGGCATAACCAATACAGCTACACACCTTTGTCAGACTCACCTATTTTACCTTCAGTCTGGGTCTCTCTCCCCTGACATCTTCAGTCAACTAGCATGTTACTGTGTCACAAAGCCCCTACCATTCCTTTTGTCCTATCTGTAACACCCAATCCATTAACCTTCGCCTCATCCAAAATGTACACTGACTTATCATCGTCACTCACTGTCATATTTCACTTCCATTTTACATGGATTATGTATACATGAGTGCAATTGTTCCCAATTCTCAAATAATATGTATAACATCACTTATGCTATTGCCAACTTTTGTGAGCACAGAAAGAGAAAAAAATCATATATATCAAAATCAGTTATGGGTTCACCTTACTAATAGAATATTGATTGTTATAACCTACAGAAAGGTATGATGCAATGTGCAACAACTTGACTGCTTCCCAGTGGTTTGGGGGCCTATTACATGTGTATGTAAAATACTAAACTAAAGAACAAAACTGGCCATCCAACCCAAAAAATTACAGCAAACCATTCTGCCACTGACTTATTTTTAACTCACTTCATTTGTCATGACATAATAAATTCAGTTAACTGAATATAAAATTTTAAAAGCTCCTAAACAGCCTTTCAAAACAGCCTAAATATGACTATTCCCAAAATATTTTAGCTGACAATTCACAAAAGGATGGTATCACTCTACTGAATGAGATGGAAGACATTAGACACTGCACAAACATCTTAACGTAACATTTATTTTCATGTTTTAAAGGAACCTGGAAAATGTCTCAGTACATGAGATCCTTGGTTTAAAAAGTCTTAACTTTAACTGAGTTCCCTAAGGAAAATATTACTAACAGGAAACTTGGAAAACAAAGGCATTCAGTGGTTGAGATGGTATCCTGGTTCATTACGTATATAGCCTGAAAAAGACCAGGGGCTCTTGTAAGAAGGGAAAAGCTAGTGGGAGCGCCAGAGATAACATGACCTCGTAGAACTCATTTATTCTTATATACTGATTATATGTTACTGAAAACAACTTCTTACATATTTGCATTCTCTACCCCTGAGGCAGGAACAGTAAGTTAGTTCTCATTTTTGGAGTAGAATTATTTACTGACACTGCTGAAATAATGAAAATTCCTCCACTGTGTGAAGCAATAGAATAAGACTGACCTGGCCAAAGCCCGTGTGCATGACTGAACCTTAACTAACAGAGGCTGTATGCACCCCTTGATGGTAGAGCTCCTGCCTTGAACATGTTAGGCCTTTCTCAAGCCCCCAGAACTACAAACAAAACAAAACAAACAAAAAACACCAAACAGGGAGCTGGGGAGAAGGCTCAGCAGTTAAGAGAGCTTGCTGCTCTTACAGAAGACTGGGGTTTGGTTCCCAGCACCTACACTGTGGCTCACAACCATCTCTAGCTGCAGTTCCAGGGGACACAGTGTCCTCTTCGGGGCTTCTCAGGCATCAGGCTTCCACACGGTGCACAGCCATATGCACTCAAAACAGTCATATACATAGAATAATTCTGAATTTTCTTTTAAAAAGTAATAGTAATTAGAAAGGAAGCATGGCTTTAAAGGTCTTGAGGTAGGATTGAGAACAGAGCTTAGTGGAAATGTTTGCTCGCACTCAGGACGCCTTGGGCTAGATCCTTAGCAAAAATAGAAAGAAAAATTTTCATTTTGTCGAAGTTGTATATATAAAGAAAAGATAAAGTACAAATTATTGAGCTTCTAGGCACTTCAAATTAAAGTGATCTCACAGTGTGTGAGTATAAAATGTTGAAAAGTTAAACAAATAACTACCAAAAGGGGTAGACAAAATCTTTAACTTAAAAAAAAATGTGTACTTACCTTGAATGAGTCCTCACCAAAGGGTAGGGACTCCCCATAGTACCGGTGCTCAGCAAATACCAGCATAGCCTTCAGCTCCTCAGCCACATCCCACATGAACCCCTAGGAAGAATTCATGAATCCATAGGTAAAATTAGGCAGTGAAACATCGCACGGAGCTTTTGCAAACCATATGAAATAGATATTAAACTAGAAAGAGCTCTCTGAAAAACTGTGCATCTTCCCCCGCCCCCACACCCATGTGTTCCATGGGGGCAGAAATCCACAATAGCTATATTATACTGTACTACAGTGGAACTTAAAAAGATCAATTTAGTCATCTGCTAGTCACTTCATCTCTTCTTCACCTGACCCTTTGACCCTGAGTGAATATTATGTCACTCTTCAAACTGCACTGTGCTTAGTATTCTAGGAAGGAGGTAAAGATATCTAAGTTGCTCCTCAAAGACATCCACAGACAACAAAAGGAAGTTAAAAGACAAATAATCATATTAAACACCCTTGGGCCTTTCATCTTATATCTTAGGACATTAACAGGAGCTAACAGCAGCTGTTACTAGCTCCCGCTTACAAAGTGTCAGATGCTGCTCCAGCCACTACATGTAATAATTCACTTCATTATCACAATAAACAAGATCAAGCACTGTGGTTTTACAGACAAGGACACTGAGACACAAGGCTCCATGTCCACACAGGTGCAGAGCCAAGACTGAAATGCAGGCTGTCATGCAGAGCAGTCACCAAGGGCCACTAGACTTCCTTGATCCACACGATGGCTCCTCACCAGCCATTTGCTGCCTCTTTCCCTCTGACTGGATGGTGCCCTTGGACTCCTCCCTTAGAAAGCATCCGAGGCAGACAGCAGTCATTGACCAGAAGGTTGAACGTGGATTAAATAAAGCCTGATGGATGCTGTGGGTGTTGAATGTTACTATTTCCTAATGAGGCAGAGGAACCTCAAAATGGCTTTGGCTGTTTTGACCAATCGATAAAGAATTAAAGGAGCTACATGCAGGGATAATGGACATGTGAGCATAACACCTGTGGTTTTCAAGACTCCACTTCTCTTCCAAGGAGCCGCTCTCTCCTGCCATATATCCCAGGGCTACATAGACTCTGTCTCAAACAAATGAAAAACAAAACAGAAAGGAAAGAGACAAAGCAGTACTGTTTTACACAAAATAGCCCCAGGAATCTGGACACTAACTAAAAGATCAGGTGTCACTCATGATGTCTTTTCTCAGGAGCTATTTTACTTCCAGTTTGTTTGTCTATTTATTTATTTATTTATTTATTTATTTATTTATTTCTAAACAGGGTTTCACTGTGTAGCTCTGGCTGTCCTGGAACTGTGTAAACCAGGCTGGCCTCGAACTCAGAGATCTGCATGCCCTTGCCTCCCGAATGCTAGGATTAAAGGCATGCACTACCAATACTTATTTTTTTTAAGTATTTCTTTTGATTGATTGGTTTTACAGGCTGGGTGTCACTACAGAGGAAAAGAGACTCAAATTCACAGTCTTCAATGCCAGCCTCCTGAGTGCTACATAGAGGTATGCACCCCCATGCCCAGCAGACTGGGGTTTTGGCTGTCTGAAGAAAATAATCACAAGTGAATACGGGGGTAGCAGTATGATTAGATTCATATCTTTTCTGTCAGCTCAGTTCAGTTCAGCAAACATTTGCCGAGATCTCCTGAGTATGGTGCCACACCAGACACTGGCACCAGAGATGGCACTATTCCCTAATTAACAGTAGCTCACAGACTAGCTTCTTAGCAGAAATTTAGCATTTTCTAGTCACAGCACTGGCATAATGTAAAGGAGACTTTCTTTCATTTTTTCCAAATTGTTTTAATTTTTTATTAAATTTTTTTATTTTTACATATACATTTATATTATTACACATATATATAATAAACTACCTACAGCAATAAGGACCATGATATGGATGCATTGTTAAAAGGTGATAGAAAGTATACTTAGTGAAGCAAATCAATAGATTATACTATTTTAATTATAACAAACTCAAAACAAGTGGAACAAGAAACTAAATGAAAATGCAGCTACTTTACCTCTGTCCTTCCAACTTGAAAGTCAAACTTTTATATATTTTCCTTTTTTGCACTGGTTTTGTTTCAGTCTTACTTGTTAATTTGATAAATATTTATTGATCATCTACTATACACATAATACAGTTCTTCACTTTAAAAATACAGTATTAAATAGAAAAATTCCTACCTTATACTTACCTTCTTCAGGCCATAATCAAGCCAAGCACACACAATAATATCCACTGGTATTATAATTAAATTTCCCAGAAAAAAACGGTTCTGTCTGTCTGTCTGTCAGTCTGTCTGTGTTGAGACTGGGTTTCATGTAGCTCAGTCTGGTATTGAACTAGATGACAGCACACGTTGTCCCTGAATTCCTAGCTAATGGCCCTGTCTCACTGACACTTTTTATTTACTTGTGAACTTTTGCCATCTTTCTATTACTATTGAATTTATTATTATTATTGTTGTTGTTGTTGTTGTTGTTATTATTATTATTATTTCAGGAGGGGACATGCCACATCACACTTGAGGACATCAAAAATGAACGTGCAGGAGTTGGTTTTCTCCTTCCATCAAGCAGGCTCAGAGATGAAGTCAGGTCACGAGCCTCTATAGCTGAGCCATCTTGTGCACTCTCTCTTTACTTCTGAAGGTCATTGTAATTAAAACAGTAATTCTTGGTCATCTATACTGCTGAACATTTTCTCCCATTTATCTCTAGGAAAGACAGAAACACCTCACTAATGTGCACATACCGTGTTATTGGAAAACCAGACAATGTCCCCTTCATTACCAGTGTAGAGAAGTATTGATCCGCCGTTTTTCTGCCAGTGTTTATCAGCTATCAGGTACCGCTGTTTAAAAGTCCTTGTGTCAGAAAATCCAAAGTGGTCAACCTATGATAAAAACAAAACAGGCAAGACATATTTGAAGAAAAAGCAATTGAAATTAATACTAAGGTGAGTCATTCTTCCATTGAAGTCAACCTATAATACAAAAATAATGAAAAGAAAATTTAAAGTTCATTTGTCCTTATTAATTCTAATGTCATTTTGAAATTATTTTGCTTATATTCTGAGATGAAGCAGTATTTGTTATGGTGGTTAAGATTTTCAGTATAAAAGAAAATTTTTAATTATAAAAATCAAGTGTTACTTAAAAACATAATGTCCAAATAAAATTTTTAATCTGAATAATTTTAATGGAAAATTAAAAACTTTATATCATGTTGCAGCATGATTTTCTGAAATATGTGCACATTGTAGAGTGGATAAACTGAGCATAAGCGTCATCTTTCATACTTCACATTTTAGTATGGTGAGAACAGAATGAAATGTCTTAGGACTCTTCAAATAAACACATCCCACTGGTTCTCAAAATGCCTGTCCAAATTTTCATTATTCAAACTTTTAAAATGGAAATCAAGAACAAATAAGACCACTGGAAAAAAATGTATGAATTGTGTGATTCCCACTACCAGCAGACACTCCAAATGCTGGGATGCTGATGTCTAGCACCATTTCTAGGAAAAAGAGGCAATAAAGAAACTAAGGCTTGTGGAGGAATGCCTTGAGTGGATGCAGTAATTGTCAATAAAGTGATCAGATTGGCAAGTTCTTGGAATATAGTAGGTTATGAGGGTTAGAGTAGTTTATTTTAGTTTACTGGTAGATTTAGTAGCAGTTTAGATTCTACCCAGTGTAGTGCTTGCAGCTTTAAATTACACTTCAGTCTCATTGTATCAGTTATTGGATTCCTAGGCCATGTAGATAGAATGCCTACAGCAAAGGCTTGTTACCAAAATGTGTGAATGACACTTGGGACAAAGACGTTACAGGGTAGGCCAATACATACTACTGCACAAGGAAGCAAAGGCATGCTTAAGAGCAAGCAAGCTGTACTAACACATGAAGAGGCCAGCAACAAAGGAACTGTTTACTATTGGCTCATATTTTAATAAGCCTAGCCTAGAACAATGAACTACAAAAGTAAAGACTGTAATTGATTCAAACATTCAATTCATGAAAACTATGAATATATAAGAAAACATGTAAACAAGGTTAAAGTTCACTTGCCAAAGTTCACGTGTCCACTGAGCCACCATAAATTAATTCCTCACTTTGAAACAGGGAATTAGTGGTTAAGAATCTCATAGTGGAGCTGCCTTTCTGATAGAACTGTCTTCCAGAGTACCAAGTTGTCCCGACTGAAGATGGAGAGCTAGTAACTAAAAGTCAGCTACTGAAGAAAGATGACTAAGATAGAGAAATGATAGTTCTACAAAGTTACTGATTCAGACAAGACTTATGAATGATATTCTAAAATACCAGAAAAGAAAAAGGAAAACAAATTTTGATATCACAAACAACGCTCTTGTCTCTGGGTAAAGAGCAACTTCACAAAAAGCACTGGGCTCTCATCACCTTACTCTAATAATCAATATTGGCACCACAGGTAGTTGGGCAGGCAGGGCACACATGCCTTCTCATGCATACAACATAAAACACATACCATCTGTGATTCATTCTTGCCTAAAATGTTCCATTTTTATCTTAATCTTGACTTTACTCCAAAGAAGGGAGTACAGAAGGTGGTAGCGTAAACTCAGTTTCTGGAAGGCAATTGGGCAAATCTGAGGGTGGGACATTTTACAAGGCAATGGGTGGTCAGGGGACTGCTTTGGATGAAGTGAGTTTTAAGGAACACACTAACCAGAGACAATGCAACCCAGGATTGGACCCTAGTTTGAACAAGTAAGTTACAAGTGATAAAGTGGAGTGATTCGGTTAATTTTAATATAGACAAGAAATTAACTGACACCAAATACTTGCTAGAAGTAACCATACTATTCTGGCTACATTTTAAAAATGCTTTTATTTTTTACATACCCTGAAATTTAAGAGCTAGAATGTAAAGCTGACTAAATCTTGGAATTACTCTATCATGAATAAATAAAATGAATTTACACAAGCTGAGGTTTCATATATACTGAAAGAAATAACATACATAACATACAGAAGGTATTTGGACTTTGCAAGATAGATAAACCATGTTAAAAATTTAAAAAGACAGAATAATTTAAGCAGTGGAACTCTATATATATATATTTAAGGTTTTTTACCTTTTTTCTTTTTTATGTATAATTTATTATAATTTATTTACATTACATCCCGATTGTTATCCCCTCGCTCTTATCTTCCTGTTCCCACCCTCCCTCCCTCATCGGCCCTATTCCCCTCCCCTTGACCTCTGATGGGGGTGGGCCCTCCTACCCCTCTGTCTGACCACTGCCTATTAGGTCTCATCAGAATAGCCTGCATCCCCTTCCTAGGTGAGCTGGCAAATCCATCTTGCCAAGGAGCAATGATCAAATTGTGGGCAACAGAGTGCAGGTCAGAGGTTCAGCAGAAGGCCCCCCCCTTCCCCCAATGTGTGAAGAATCTGCTGTCCATAGGCTACATGTGAATAGTCTTGGGTCTCTGCACCCATTGTGTCCATAGGCTACATGTGAACAGAGTCTTGGGTCTCTGCACCCATTGTGTCCATAGGCTACATGTGAACAGAGTCTTGGGTCTCTGCACCATTGTTCTTGGTTGGTGCGTCCATTTGTGCAGGCCCCCGTGTCCAGATCTGTTCCATAGGCCTTAATGGTCTCCCAGTGGGGAATGTGAGCTCCCATTTAAAATAACTATTAACTCTCTTACAGTGGTAACATTCACGCACAACTACAGGAAAGAGCTATACCAGAGCCTTTGGGATGGTGGAGGATGAGCACCTATGTGATTAGAAGGATAGTATTAAGAATGACATGCCTCAGGCACAGGCATAAGGGAGGGGAGTAAGAGGAAAGAGGGAGGGAGGGAGGACTGGGAGGATACAAGGGATGGGATAACCATTGAGATGTAATATGAATAAATTAGTAAAATATATTTTAAAAAACCGATGTGCCTGCCAGGCGTGGTGGAGCACACCTTTAATCCCAGCACTCAGGGAAGCTGAGGCAGGTGGATGACTGTGAGTTCGTCAGCCTGCTCTACAAAGTGAGTCCAGGACAGCCAAGGCTACACAGAGAAACCATGTCTCAAACAAACAAAACAAAACAAAGAATGCCGTACCTAGCCTGAAGCACACTAAATCCTAAGAAGGAATACTCAAGATGGGCAAGAGGTAATGAGGCTTTTCAGTGAATTACAAGAATTATTCTTACAAAGTCAACAGCTCCATTTTTTTTTTCCTTAGGGTTTCCCTAAATGTTAAGACAGAAATAGGCTCTGAATTGTCCTTTGTACAACATGAATTTCCAGCATCCTCCTGCCTCCTTCCCATCATCAGAACATCACGAGAAGCTACAGAACTGAGTTTTCAGTATCCAGTGGTCGCGCTCTCTCTCTCTCTCTCTCTCTCTCTCTCTCTCTCTCTCTCTCTCTCTCTCTCTCTCTCTCTCTCTCTCTCTCACACACACACACACACACACACACACACACACACACACACACACACACACAGAGTCAGTGCGCCCTCTGCTCTCCAGACGGACACACGCACATCACAGCATGAAAGAAAGCAGGAATTACAGCATTCAAGGACTGCAAAAGCCAATCTGATCTGCTTGCTCTAAGCAAGCTGCGAACAAAGGGCAAAGTAGGTAATAGTGATGAGAAAGCTCACAGGCACAACCTGCGGGGTAAATATCACTGTTCACACACAGCAGTTCTTTCTAAAGTACAGGAGGGGGGCAGGGAGGGGACAGAAGGGAGGGAGCTTCATGCTATCAACCACCTGGCCCTCTCCAGTCAGCTGTGGATATTTTCATAACGTCTTATGATAGGATGATGAAACCCACCCCAGAGGTTATATAATTTCCCAGTTAACATGACTAATGAGTAGGAATCAAACACATGCTTTTTTTTACATGTTTTGACAAACACTGCTTCCTGCCTGCTTCTGACATGCACTAGCTCTATCTGCCATTTTCAGAACATAGAGTTAGTTATAGATAGGGCTGACACCAAGCTTCAACCCTCACCAGGGGCCACTCAAGAGTCTTCCTCTAAAATCTGTGGATTCAACCACAACCTGTTTACTAAGTTACACTCAAAAATACAAGGCATGTTGGTCCTTTTGCTGACCTTGATTATATCATTACTACAGTGCATGTTTAATTCAATTTAAAAAGGAAAATACTGCGCTCTTTCTCACCAGCCTTTCATTTTAGAAACTCAGCACATGGTGGTCTTATTTAGGCACTCAGATATACAATAGTAGCTAGCAGTGATTTTATTAAAAATATAAAAGTATCCTCAGAGATAAGCCTGACAAAAAATGGGGGGGAAATGCAGCCCCATCCTTCCACTAAGTCAGCACATCTTAGGGAGGGCGCTCTTGTGTGCAACCCTAATGCAGAGATGAAGACAAGCTCTGTCTCTGCTTAGCTGTGTGTGTGTTGTAAGTGAGTTTAGAGACTATGGCATTGCACTCCCCTAGCTTCGCAGATAGGATATGACAATGTTCCCAAGCACATTTGATTCCTGATGGAAAGGCCATCTTTAAATAGAAAGGGCACAAGTTCTCAAAGAAGGAGCCAAAATGGAGAATGACCAAGGACCATAAGGCAAGCCCTGTGGCTGTAGTGGGAGGAGCCTGTGTATCTGGAGTCAGTCCTTCTAAATTGCAAGCTCTGGTGTTCCCAGAGCTAGAATAAGAATGGAGAGCAACTATGTCGTAGGAATCAAATCATTAGGTGTGACTCCCTGTTTATTCCCACTTTCTTGTGTCAAAGTGGTTCAAATCCTGCCTAACACTCAATATGCATTTATGTCCACAACTGGAAGGCAGGAAGCAATGGAGACTGAATGTAACTGAAAGAATCACAGGGGCAACAGCTTTCCTGGATGATAATGTGGTAACAGCACAGAAATGATGACAAGAGGAAGACGAATGTTACAAACGGCAATTATCCTTCCCTCTACTTCACTGCCAATCACTGAGGTTTTGCTTCCACCATTTCTTTTGGTGTCAGGGTTGAACCTAAGACTTTATGCATGCTTAGTACACACTACAAAAGACAAACAAACAAAAACATCCTAGCGTCCACAAGGATAAATGGTGGGCATTTCCTCAGCTATTCTTCAAATAAAACACCTTTCTATGCAATGACACCCTATTCATCTTCAAGAACGTTTTTTTGAGATTTTTTTCCTTAGGTGCATGAGTATTGTCTGAATGTCTGTCTGTACATCATGTGAGTGCAGTGTTCAGGGATGCAGAATGTATCAGAACCCCAGTACCATAGCTTTAGATCATGGAGTTGTAACAATGTGGGTGCTGAGATTTAAAGCCAGGCCCTCTGGGAGAGGAGCTACTGCTCTTAACTGCTGAGCCACCTCTGCAACCCCACGACACCTGATTCTTGACAGAGATACATAGAAATAAAATATTGTTGAAAGAAAAAATGACAAGAAAAAGGAAAATAGCAATCCATCACAAGAGTAGTCCTTTTTTAAAAAATGGAATTCCGCTTCTTGTACTAACCTGTTAGCTTGAAAGACAAGAGAAACAGGTGAGAGTATTTTGCTTTCACACCATTTTGAAAACTTAAGAATGGCAGTAGCTACCACAATACCTTTGTACAAGACAGGTACTTTATAAATAATAAAACGCAGTTCTAAAACAATAACTCATCATGTTTCTACATATGCGATTTCTTTGCTAATGTTAAAATTTTGTTTAATGAAAATAAACTATGAGCTTTCCTTTATTTGTTCTTTAACTGATGAAGTCATGTTTTTAATGTTTTTACTTGTGAGTGTGTGTGTGTGTGTGTGTGTGAGAGAGAGAGAGAGAGAAAGAGAGAGAGAGAGAGAGATGGGGGGGGGGGGTAATCTCACTGCATAGCCCAAGAGAGAGGGCGGGGGAGGGAGAGAGAGGTGTCTCACTGCATAGACCAGGCTAGCCTCAAACACATGTTTCTGCTTCCTAGTTGCTGGGATTAGACATATGTCACCACAGTCAGCTTAAATTTTTCACAGATATGTTATATTCTGGTATCTAATGTCTAAGAAGATGTGAGAAGTTATTATAAATTTAATAGTGGTATAAATAGCATCTAATTACATGTGAGGAAAATGTATTTGCAATTTTCTAGTTGGTAGGACAATAGATTCAATCACTCCCCAAGAGTTCTGAAGTGCCCAGTAACTTCCCTTTCACTAAAAGCCCAGAAGGGGCAGTCACGTTCTAAGCTGACAAAATGTTATAAAAGCTAAATATTATACTTTTCTCTACTGTTAAAGCAAGGGGAGAGAGCCTACCCTTGGAATACCTCAAACATTTCTCTGTGTGTGTGCGCATGCGTGCGCGCTCACACACACTATTACACAATGAGTAATGGTTTCCTTCAAGGATTCTGGCATCAGTCGTTGTTGGTGAACAGCTCTCGAGGAGCACAGCATGATTGATCATGCCCAGGACTTAAGGTTGCTTTGTGCCCCTGTAGCTTTCAGATGAACACACACAGCAAAGTAGGAGAGCCCATCATGTTTTAAGTTAGATCATACAAGTAGGTCAGATGGAAACTTAGAACTCAAGCCAAGCTCTTGGGTAAGAAGTACGTGCTGTGGATCTAGATGCCTACTCTTTCAAACTCCCTTGAGTTTCTCCTCCTCTTCTTGCTTCTTCCTTTTCTAATTAATTACTTTATTTATTTATTCACTTTACATCCTGGTCATAGCCCCATCCCTCCTCTCCTCACAGTCCCATCCCCCTCTCCCACATCCCCTCCTCCCATTCTCAGAAAGCGGGGAGCTCCCTTCCCACCCACCCTAGCTCATCAAGTCGGATCAGGACTGAGCATGTCCTCTTCCCTGTGGTCTGGCAAGTCCGTCCCATCAGGAGCAAGTGATCAAAAAGCTGGCAACAGAATCCATGTCAGAGACAGCCCCACTCCCCTTACTAGAGGACTCACATGAAGCCTGAGCTTTTTTCTTTTTTTAAGACAAAGTTTCTCTCACTCTGTAACCTAGACTGGCCTAAAGCTTGAATCCTTCTTGCCCCAGTCTCCTGAGTGCTGGATTACAGGCTTGTACCACCATGCCAAACCTAAATTTTTCTTGCCTTCCATAAATACATATTCACATATATGAAATCTGACAATTGTTCCCTTTTGTTTCTCACATTTGTTTGCTCTGTGGCTTATATTAGCCTCCTACTTAATATGTAGCCCAAGCTGGTCTTGAACTCAGCAATCCTCCTGAGTGTTGGAATTACTAGGTATGCCACCATAGCTGGCTCTATTCCCCTTCTTTATAATGTCAGGGTCAAAATGTATGTTGGAAATCAAGGTAGCAGTTATCTCTTCTATGTTATGTTAAATGTTCAAATGTTCCTATATATGCAACATATTCTCCTGATACCATTGTTGTAATTATATGCCATGCCACATCCCAGAAATGGAAGTTAGAATATACTGTAATGAAAACAGATGAGGACACCTCCCAACACCTCAAAAATGAAAACCAACCACACATCTGGCATAGAGGTATGATGCATGTAACTTGCATCATCAGACTACATTGACTTCCCAAATCTTCTCCATCTGAGCAATCCAGTTCTATTTCCCATAAAACCCTATTTCTAAATTCCTCAAAACCTGTGTACACCCTAGTTCTGTTAATATCCCCTCTTACAAATAAAGTACCCAAGATTAAATTCCACACATACCATACAGTCTGAAAAAGCACGTGCTGACTATCTACTGAAAGTATAGGACTAGAGAAATATTTATAGACATAACTCATTTACACAGACCAATTTAGGCACAGTCTGTGTCAGGAAAGCTGCACTGGATTAAGTACCATTCCCTCCAGAGATGCACACCTTCCCTGACTTCTATGGAACCTTGTTGGGAAACTAGATCATTGCAGATATAAGTAGTTTAACTGAGGTCTTGATGAAGTAACATGGCCCTTAATTCTTATAAAGAGAAGAAACAGAAGCAAGCACAAAATGAATGCAATGTGTAGACATAAAAGACATAAAAGATAGCCACATGACCGTGGAAGCGGAGCCAAACAGCTACAAACATCAAAATATCAAGGATTACCAATGAACTTGCAGAGAATAGGCTCGTATACTTGACTATGTGGTCCCTGGTTGGTGAAACTGTTTGGGAAGATTGGAAGGTGTGGCCTTGGAGGAGGTGTGTCATTGTTAGCTTTGAGGTTTCAAAAGACTAGAGCCATTACCAATATGTACCTCTCTCTACCTCCTACTTGCAGACCAAGATGTGAGCTCCCAGATATTTCTGCCGCTATACCTATGCTCTACCATCAAGGACTCTATAGCCTCTGAAACCATACGTCCAAATTAAACACTCTTTTATAAGTTGTCTCAGCAATAGATAAATAACTAAGATAGGCCCCAACAAGGAAGTCGTCCAGCCCACATCTTGTTTGGACTTGTAACCTACACAAGTAAGAGGTTATTTTCACCTCCCAGCTTATAGTTCTTTGCTCCAAAAGCCAATACTGATGGCCTTTCCAGGGAGGTGGCATTGGAGATGAAGCCTAAAGAAGGCATCCAAGGTAAGAACTCTAGGGAAAAAAGGTGGCAAATATAAGGGCTGGAAGATTAAAATGTGGTAAGGTGGTGCAGAGTGATTCTTAGAACTGAGTGGGCAATTGCAGAAGGGTTTTAATTTCATCTGAAGGGCAATGGGACTTCAATAAGAGCTTTAAGGTTTAGTCCCATTTGCCGTTAAGAAACAAATCCCCCTGACTGTGTTGTGGTATAAAAGGCATGAGGTCTGTGAGCTCACAGATAAGCACTAGGGAAACAGGAAACACTCAAGGCTTCCTCTTCAGGGGAAGAAGTGTATACCTGCTCTCCACCCAGAATGCCAGGAATGGATGTAGTTAATAACCTGGTGACCTGTGCTATCAGTAGGGCCAGGCTACACTGAAATCCCCCCAACTATTAAGTTTCTCTCAGACTCTGGGTCCATAGACCTTTATTTTGAGCATTGTTTCTCAGTCAATAAAACTCATCCTTAAGGGGCTATCACATATACTTTGTAGCTTAGTGACTTCTACAGTGACCTTGACTACACTAAATCCTCCCCTGAGCCCTTAAGCCCTTAACCCATCTTTTTGGAAGAGGTCATATGTCCTTTGCAAAAGAGTTTCAGTTTAGTCACATCTTAAGCTTTATTGTGTGGTGGGAGCCATGTTGCCTCTCCTAGGAAGAGTACGTGAGTGTTCTGTGAGTGACCTCCATGAGGCAAGGCTCTTGGAGCTGCTCTCTCACCTGGCAAGGAGCAGTGGGAGTGATATCTAGAACAACTGTGTCAACCCTCGGGAGATGGGGCCATGATTCCTGCTTCCTTAAAGGTTAAGTAAAGACATGATTGGCCAAGACCTTTAAAAAAGATTCCTTAGAAAGCCAGCTGTGGTGGCTCACGCCTTTAATCCCAGGACTAAGGAGGCAGAGGCAGGCAGATTGATGTGAGTTCAAGGCCAGCCTGGTCTACAAGGACAGCAAGTCAAAGACAGCCAAGGCTACAGAGAAATCCTGTCTCAGGAAAAAAAAAAAAAAAAAGATTCCTTAGTAGATGGTCTCAAAAACTGATAGGAATATACGAGGGAAAAAGAGGGAGCTCAGAAATGTCAACTACTTCTCCTGAGGACCTAAGTGTGCCAATACATTGGAGTTAGGGAAGGTGCAAAACTTATCAAGAGAAGACAGGGCTTAAAGGTCAACAGTACGGTGTTAACTCTTAAAACAAGTTAGTAAGTAAAATTTGCTTAAAGAAAGGCTTACATAGAAGGGAGAAACAGTATGGGCTGATGAAATAATGTTAATTGTTAGTTTCTGTTCTTTATGAAAAAGCTGTATAGAGCAGAACGATACTGTAAAACTAGACAGATAAATATGGCATTTAAAACATATTGTGTACCCTATGAGCATATACAGGGGGTGGAGGTCCCCCTTAGTCACAGACATTGGGGAAGGGAGGAGGGGGAAAGTGGGAGGGAGGGAGGAATGGGAGGATACAAGGGGTGGGCTAACAGTTGAGATGTGATATGAATAAATTAATAAAATATTAAAAAAATAAAAATAAAACATATGGTGAACATACTAAATTAGGCTGTAATAACATGCAAAGGCTATACTGCTGTTAAAACTTTATGATTGGATTCTAATTGCCTTTTACTTTGAAACTGCCTGCTGTCAGCCTGCACACAATTCAAACTGGATGTGCCTGGCTAGATATAATCATTTGCAATATAGTCATATAGCAATACAATATATAAACCATTTAGCTTACATTATTCAGGTGTGCTTAGTTATGACATAATCATTTGGACTGTAATACCATACACCTTAGATATGGGTAAAGGTTAATAATCACTGACCACAAGGAAACAAAGGAAACTTAAAAAGAATTATAATGAGTACTTGTTGAGATTCTTGGACAATGAGTAAAGGTAAATCTGATACTACATATGTTTGAATGCTCTAAAATCCTGTATAAATAAAGATGGCTCAGGCTATTTGGGGCCACTTGCTCAAACTTCAACAAGTTGGTCAGAGTCTTCCTTTCTGCCGACTCCACACCTCCATCCCAGGTTACTGGACTCACCAAATGTGGACTCCCGCAACTGAACACATAAGATTGAGATAATCTGTATAAGGAAACTCTTTTCCAAAATTGTACTATACAAGCTTCTGTAAGGCAGGAGACACTGTCAACAGAACAAAGCAACAGCCTACAGACTGGGAAAAGATCTTCACCAACCCTACATCTGACAAAGGTCTAATATCCAAAATATATAAAGAATTCAATAAATTAAACACCACCAAACCAAATAACGCAATTGAGAAATGGGGCTTGGAACTAAACAATGAATTCTCAACAGAGGAATATTAAATGGCTGAGAAACACTTAAAGAAATGCTCAACCTCCTTAGTCATCAGGGAAATGCAAATCAAAACAACTCCGAGATTCCATCTTACACCCATCAGAATGGCTAAGATCAGAAATTCAAACAACACCACATGTTGGCGAGGATGTGGGGAGAGAGGAACACTCTCTGGTGGGAATGCAAACTAGTACAGCCACTTTGGAAATCTATCTGGTGCTATCTCAGAAAATTGGCAATAGGGCTTATGTAAGACCCAGCTATTCCACTCCTTGGAATACACCCAGAAGATGCTCCAGCACACAACAAGAAACCTTGCTCAACCATGTTCATAGCAGCCTTATTCATAATAGCCAGAACATGGAAACAGCCTAAGTGTCCCTCAGTAGAAGAATGGATAAAGAAACTGTGGTACATATACACTATGGAATACTACTCAGCTATTAAAAACAAGGAATTCCTGAAATTTGTGGATAAATGGATTGAGCTAGAAATGATCATAATGAGTGAGTTAACCCAGAAGCACAAAGAGTCAAATGGTATATACTCACTTATATCTGCATACTAGCCCAAGGGGCATGTCCCATGAAAGTCTTCACTAACCAGGAAACTGGGACAGAGGGGAGGACATCCTATTGGGACTCTAGATGAGAGAAGCATGGGAGAATGGCAAAGTTGAAGGATCCAGAGGATCCTAGAAACCTACAAGAAGAAAATTATGATAGGCAGATTTGGGCCCAGGGGCCCCGCTCAAGCTATGGCACCAGCCAAGGACAATACAGACCGTAAACTCCAAAACCCTACCCAGATCTAGCCAATGGACAGGACATTCTCCACAGGTGAGTGGAGAGTGGGCCTGACTTTCACATGTACTCTGGTGCCTCACGTCCCCTGAATGGGGAGACCTGGTGGCACTCAGAGGAAGGATAGCAGGCTACTAAGAAGAGACTTGACACCCTATGAGCATATACAGGGGGAGGAAGTCCCCCTCAGTCACAGTCATAGGGGAGGGGAGTAAGGGGAAAATGGGAGGGAGGGAGGAATGGGAGGATACAAGGGAGGGGATAACCATTGAGATGTAATATGAATAAATAAAAAAATAAGGAAAAAAAGCAAAAACAAAATTGTACTATACATAAATGCCTAAAATAAACTGCCCAGTGTCAAACTCCAGAAGTTTGAATCAACACAGGCTACTGAGTTGTGTTGAAGCAAATTTCTTTCTTGCCTCATGCAGATCACTACACTGCTGGCCCTGGTGTTTGCAGAGAGCCTCATACTGTGGAAGACGATCTGGAGAAGGTTTAAATAAAAGGAGAAAGAGAAAGAGAATGCTATACAAAGTTCCAAGGGAAAGGCGATTCCAGGAATAATAAACTGGGGAAATAGATTCACCAGGATGTAAGTAGTAGTCTATCTTCAATTGTTGCATAATAGAAACATTCATTTTCCGTTATCGTAAAACACTTAAGAATGAGCACTGGGATCCCTGTAATGAAAAGGACTCAGTATACACATCAGCAGTATCTTTCCTATAGCAACCAACAAAGAGAACATTTCTTAAGTAGCAGCTGCTACCATATCACTCATTCATAAATGGCTGCAAAGCACAGGCTATGGTCACCTAAACACTAAGGGCTCTGCTGCAGCAGTCAGAGCCACATGACTAGATGACCCATGCCTAGCATTTAATAGAAGTAAACTAAGCATGCCCTATATCCACTCTTTTCTACCAAAACTCTTTGAGGATATTGATAAAAGTCAAGGAACTAAATTGTTCTCAAATGTTTTTGATTCCTGATTTATGTTGATGAAACACTGGACACCACAGGCCACAGTCTTCACTTTGTTATTTCTGCATAATTAAGAAAATACTTTTCAGGCCAGTGAGATGGTTCAACAGGTATAGACAGCTTCTGTCAAGACTGATGACTTGATCCCATTTCCAGGCCTACGTGGTGAAAAGACAGAGCTAAAATTAAGAAAGTGTCCTGACCTGCGCGCACGCGCACGCGCACACACACACACACACACACACACACGGGGGACCGGGGTGGGGGGTGGCAGGGGAGAGACAGAGAGAGACAGAGACAGAGACCGAGAGACAAAGACAGTGCCACTGCCTTTGCCAGCATTTCTGTTTTCTCAGTGATAGCCACTCTGAGATGCAGACTCCATACTATTTTGATCTGCATTTCCATAATGACTAAGGAAGTTGAACATATTTTCACGTATTTATTGGTCATTCATTTTCTTCTTTTAAAAACTGTGACTCTAGTCATAATAGCTAAGACATTGATTCAGCTATTATGTCCATCAACAGATGAATAATGAAAATGTGGTATACAATCACATGAAACTTTATTCAGCCAAGAAGAATAGTATTGTATTATCTGCAGGGAAATGAATGGTAGGGATCATTTGGTTAAATGCAATACACCAGACTCAGATAAATGTTACTTGTTCTCTATCATATGTACAACATAGATTTCTATATAATATTTATAGAATATATATGTATGTATATATTGGTTTTTCAAGACAGGGTTTCTCTGTGTAGCCTTGGCTGTCCTGGGCTCACTTTGTAGACCAGCTGGCCTCAAACTCACAGAGATCCGCCTGCATCTGTCTCCAAAGTGGGATTAAAGGTGTGCACCACCATACCCAGCTTATTTCATTTGTGTGTGTGTGTGTGTGTGTGTGTGTGTGTGTGTGTGTGTGTGTAATTTGGTTGAAAGAGAGCAAAAGAGAATGAAGAACGAGAGAAGGTGGTGTGAACAAAAGGAAAGACAAATATTGTCTGTTTTCTCTTGAATGCAGAACCTAGATTCAAATATCTACATAAGACATGAACATATATGTCATGACAGCAGAAGGGAAACTCTATGGGGACCAGAAGGGGACCTGTACAGTGATATAATTTCTTTCAGTAAGGTAACTAATAAAATAAAGATGAGGGCTGGGAAGCAAGCAGAGCACTTGCCAGAAAATTGCTCTACCACTGACTTTTATCCTCAACCAAGAAACTGCATGTGACAAGAAAAGAACATGAAAGAACAATATTATGCCCTAACACTGAGATCCGAGTCCTCCTCACCCACACTGTGACAAATACTAATTTAGGAAACAGACAATGCTTTCTATGACTGTTAAAGGATGTGAGGGGGAAAATGAGCTTTACAAAGTCCCCATGGGACCAGGATCCACCAAAGGAAGTAACTAAAGAAAGCAATCCTAAATTCTTTTCCTCCCGGGGAATTCCAACATCAGATTTTCAAATCTGGTTCACTGCAAAAGACCTCCAGGGATTTCTTATCATCTTAAGATCATCATCTGCAGAGCACTCATTGTTTGGAGCTCTGTAGAAAAGATATAGGAATGGAAAGGACATCCTCAGCTAAAACTAAAACTCAGAACAAAAGCAGCAAGTTCAAAAGGGGCCCTGTGGCTTCCTGTGATTGCCTTCAGGTGTTCTGGCACTGCATCAACATCTTTGATGACAACTGCCCAGAGTTAATAAGATGAACAAACAAATGACCATCACTAGCTAAACATATTCACCAGACAACCGGACAAGTGTTCTTTGACTAACCACCAAACAAGATGCACATGTCACTGCAGTCATAGTGCTTAGAGTCTGGTGGCAGATGACAGGAAATGTGAACACACAATCAAGTACACAAGTTTTATCCTGACAGAGAATCACAGAGGTTAGTCAAAGCAGGGATAGCCTGGCATGTACAAAGCCCAGGGTTTGATCCTCAGCACCCTAATAATATAAAACAAGCACATCTTATAGCTATGTACTATAAACTCCAAGAAAGACAAAACAAAGTAGCATACTCTGAGGTAACCCGAGTGACCTACCATAATTATTCTACTGCTTAGGCTTAGTAACGGCATCCCCTCCCTTCAAAACTCCAGTGCTGGCAAGCCACAATAACAGGGTAATTGTCACCATTTGCAAGCGTCATTTTCCTCTGATGGCCTCAGACCTCATAGAGCTCACCATTTGGGAATGACAGCTTTTAGTCATCCTCAAAATAGATGAGATCCTGTTTTCCTCTCACCAATGATCCGGCAGTTCAAGTCAGAAATCTCAACAAGCCCTGAAGGCATACAGCACATGAACACTGAGGTCGAGCAAGAGAGAATAAATCAAAGCCTAAGGAGAGACAGAGGATGGCCTCGTGTGTTATGGCCACCCATCCTTGTTAAGAACAAGAGGCAGTCATTGTCAAGAAGGAAACCTGTAAACTGTTAAGGCCAGTGGGAGCACGGAGCAGGAGACACTACCCTATGTGGCACTCAGCATCCTAAACAGGCCTTTTCAGAACCTTCTCCTCTCCATAGATGATGCTAGGCTCCATGACAGTCTGTACGAAGGAGAGTTGGAGTTTATAAAGGAAAAGGTTTTCCACAACTTACGTTCAGGCATTAAAGGGGAACAGCACCTAGGAAAAAGTCGATGCATGCCCAAGAAGGGCATGGGTTCTCAGAGTCTTGTCAGTATGTGGCTTACCAACAGCCATACATATGATTTTCATACATTATATAATGCATTGTATCATATCTACCTCTGTTACCTCTCTTGTTCCATTCTTACTCCTGCTGATCCCCTTCGACTTTCATGTCACATCCCTGGAGAGGGGCATGCACGTGCCACAGCTCATACATAGGAGGCAAAGGGGAGCTTTGGGTGGTAGGTAATCCTCACGTTCCATCCTGAGCCTTGGCACCACAACAGACCTTCCAGGTCCATAGACAATCAAGACTGAGGTAGTAGCAAAATCAGAAAGAGTCTCGGTACACATGAACTCTTGTAAAGGGTGGTCACACCGTAAAGATTAGAGCACAGGCGCCTACAAAGAGAGGTCCCCCTTAGCCCAAGCTACTCATTGCCATGGAAAGACAATGGTGAAGGGAAAGGAAGCCTATCAGCACCGAGGACAAGAGAGCTGCCCCACGAGCTGCTCCCTCAGAGGAAGAAGCCATCAGCCACAGGAAGCAGCAGAGGCTTCCGAGTCTTTAGAAGGACAGTGTCTGCAGCATGACCCTGCTTCAAACTGCATAGAAATAAAAACTGACAAAGAATAACAAGTACTTCCGTACTTTCCTATCTGATGAGTCAGAGCTGTTGTCTGGCTTGTCGCTCCTGGCTTAAATTGGGTTATTAAATAACAATGCAGTTGCCAAACTTACAAGGTGAGGACAAATATAGCATGCTTTTTTATCATGTGTGGACTCCTAATAGAAAACTTCCCTAAAGAGATACTTGTATCAAGCCTCAAATACACACACACACACACACACACAGAGAGAGAGAGAGAGAGAGAGAGAGAGAGAGAGAGAGAGAGAGAGAGAGAGAGAGAGAGAGGAAAGGAATAAGGGTACTTATTAAAAGTTAAAAACTTTTAAAAACATTTCCCCAAACCAAAAATGTTCTATAGTATAGTGGGAAGAGAGAATTAGAAGGCAGATTCAAGTGCATCAAAGACCTTCTGCCTGGACAGAAATCTCACTATTGTTTCATACTCCAGAGCCCATCTCAAATTGCATTACCTACAACAAAAGGAAGACTGGGGAGTGGATTTTGTCACATGATAATGCCTGTCCCTTAGGCTCACCCTAATGCCAAAGAGAAGCATTTTAGAAGACAATTTCAGTCTTCAGAATTCAGAGCCCTCAAAATTGTCTACATACTCTCATACCTCTTTTCATACTGAATTACCCGTGACCATATTACTGTAAGATTTCCCTGGGCATGGAAATAGATTTCTGTACATAATCTCCGGTTTAATCTGCATTCCACTTTACTCCAGTGGACCTTCAGGGGGCAAAGGGAAAGTTTTCTTCTCATCTCCAAACAGCATGTCCTACAAACAGCACTGCTCAAAGAAAGTGCCCACGAAATCTGACAGTCTGGTTTTTCTTAACAGATGCATCAGCCTATAACATGTAATCAGGAAGAAGCAGAACGCCATGGGCTTGACAGAGGCGTGGATAACAGGAGACTGCTTCCCAGTATCAGTAGCACTATAGAGCAACTTGAGTTAGCCTTGGTTTGCAAATGAAGAAACAAAATCATACTACCTTTAGCTCTCTAGGAAATTTGAATGAGAGCCAATAGCCACCATACAATCATTTTCTTTAAAAAAGGTGGGAGGTGTACACGCAGGACTACACATGTGCATGACTTGAGCATGCTAAGTACAAACTCCACCACTGAGCTACATCCCCTGATAGCAGTTACCTTAGGTTTTTGTTGTTGGTTGGCTAGTTTTTAGTTTTTCTGGTTTTCCAGGTAGGGTTTCTCTGTGTAGCCCTGGCTATCCTGGAACTCACTCTGTAGACCAGGCTGGCCTTGAACTCAGAGATTTGCCTACCCTGCCTGCCACATGCTGAGATTAAAGGCTTGTGCCTCCATGTCTCTGACAGCAGTAATCTTTAAGAAGACATTTTTTTCCTTTTATTGTGTGTTTATGTATATCTCTGTGGGCATCCATGTGTGGGAGCCAGAGAACAACCTCAGAAGTCACTCCTCAAACTTATCAGCCTTGTGTTGAGACAAGGTATTTCACTGGCCTGGAGATAGCCACACAGGAAAGGCTGGCTAGCCAGCAAGCCTAAAGAATCCACCTGTCTCCACATTCCCAGGGGTGAAGTGACAAGGGTAGACCACCATACTCAGGAGGTTCTTTGGTTTCTGTTTCTAATATGGGTTCCAGGGATCAGACTCCAGTCCTCCTGCTGCCAAGGCAAGTACTTAAGCGACTGAGGTATCTCCCCCACCCACATTTTTCTTAATGTTCTCATTTTTTGCCCTTTCTGCAGCCTCCAACTATATACCAAGCAATGAAAAGCAGGGAATTAATTTGTTACCTTCTGCATCTCTCTGTTCGTAAGGTGGAAGAAAGATCAAAGTAAATTTCTAGCTACAGCTACTAAAATGAACATAATGAAAACAAATAGACTTATTCTAATTTGCTCATCAAGAAGAAACAGACAGGGCTGAGGAGATGGCTCAGAGGTTAAGAGCACTAGCTGCTCTTCCAAAGGCCCTGAGTCCAATTCCCAGCAACCACATGGTGGCTCACAACCATATATACTAAGATCTGTTGCTCTCTTTAGCCTGCAGGCCTACATGCAGGCTAAACATTGTATACATAATAAATCTAAGAAGAAGAAGAAGAAGAAGAAGAGGAGGAGGAGGAGGAGGAGGAGGAGGAAGAGGAGGAGGAGGAAGAGCAGCCATTTGTAACTACCACCATCCCCCATACATGCAGCTCTTTCTTCCTTCGAGTGTTTGAGTTGATTGCATCTTAATCTATTGTTTTCATTTGTGTACTCCTACTATTGTTCAAGTGGACAAAAGGAAAGGCAAAAGATACAGATTAACAAGAATTGCGAAGACAAGATGCTAAGTACGATAATATTCAGTGAGAACATGGATGTTGTCAAGACAGTGGTCTAGGTTTTTAAAAAGAAATCAGGTGTGGTGGTGGCACATACCTATGATCCAAGCGCGTTGGATGCAGAGACAGGTGATCATAATTTGAAGCCAGTCTGTGCTATGCACTGAGAATCTGTCTCAAGAAGAAAGGGTGGGGGGAGGCGGGGCATTAATAGAAGGATACAAAACAAATACTGAAACATAAGGCAAGAATAAGATACCTGCCACCATAAAAGTATAAAGAGCTGGCTAGCCATACTCTGCAGACTTCGACATGACTCTTGGCTGTAGCAGAGCCTGCTCTGGCTGATTTCTGTAATTTTAACTCCTTTTCAGACACCCCCAAGTTCCTCTTGGAATCTTTCTTTCCATTCCTTCCCCCTTCTACTCCTCTTACACTCGTATAGAAATGAGGTAGAAGAGGACACTTTTCTCTCTCTCTCTCTCTCTCTCTCTCTCTCTCTCTCTCTCTCTCTCTCTCTCTCTCGTTGATCCTTGTCTCAGCTGTAAACAGAAAACAAGGATGTACAATACTAAAGGAAAGATACACAGCAGTCATGGATGCACAGTAAAGGAGATGCATGTCAATACCACACCAGTACCATGGTACTGATGGCCCTCACAGAGCCCAGGCTTTGGCTCCAATACTGTAACAAACTGCCTGTCAGCCAAAACAAAGCAATTTTTAATTATACCTTTGAAAACAAACTACAAAATGATTCAGGTTCATTACAACATGAAAAATATAGAGAAGTAGAAAGTACAGAATGACATCTCACCTGCTGCTGCTTTTTCTACCCCTGCTAACTCTTTGCTTTCTGGGCAGTTGTAAACATAACTTACAAACATACTGGCCCCTCTAATATAACAGTGTGCCTCTCTCAGTATTATCCCCATAGTGCTCCTGCACGGGGGTGGGTATGCTCTTTGCTTCTAAGTCTCCCTTCTTCCTCCCCAAAGCCTGCCTTAAAAGGCCACCATCAAGCTAGACAACGCTGCCAGCCCTCTTGTGCCATCACCTTTTGAGCAATGACCCTGCTCGTTTCTCCTCTTCAATGACAATTCTACCCCCTTGCTCACTACTAATCCACAGAACACCTTTGAAATTGTTTTCATTTATCTGGTTGAATTTTCTTCCATTTTCCAATAATTTTGTCTTCCACTTGGTCACTACCCCTTCTTCAAATCCTAGGTCTTGTCGTTCCCAGTAACACCCATCTTGCAGTACTATGAATGTCAGGCATTCAGTTCACTAACTCCTCAAACTCTTCTATCTCACGGCTTCTACCTCATGACTGCACTTTACACCACTGAACCTCATGCCCTGCTTCCATGGTTTAAATCCCGTGGCCAATGACTGTATTCATGCCCTTGAAATGGGCATCTATGGCCATGTCCCACCTGGTTGTCTGGGCTGGCCTAGGATCAAGTGATCTTCCTGCTTCTGCCTCCCCAGTAATAGAAAAATGCAAGCACACTTCCCCATATCCAGCTAACATGAGCATCTGAAAGAAAACATCTTCACTGACTCCTCTGTTGGTCTTCTCCACCCATGACGTTACAGCTTTCTGTGTACTAAAACAGCTTCAAATATGCTCCCTGCTCCACCTTTCTTCTGAACCCCCAACTCAAGTAGCACATCTAGGAACAAGTTCCTCATCTCCCCCTTAAGCCCATACTTAGTTCTCCTGAAGACATCTTAGTAACGGCAACTTCATCTTCCAATATGCTCAGGTCAAGAAACCATGAAACCATCCTCAATGTCCGTTTATTTGTCACCCCATATCTAACTCATCAATATACTCCTCAACTTGAGCACTTCTTGAACTTTCACTACTACTCTGCTAATTCAAGCCAATACTGTAATCTGACTTTTTTTTTTTTGCAGTAGCCTACTCTTCCTGCTCCACCCAGTTCCCTTCCACAGTCCATTCTTAACACAATAGCCAGATCATATCTGCTAAAGCATTAGTCAGAATATGTCATGCTTCTGCTATAATACTCAAAAGGCTTCTCACCTAGTTCTTAGTGAAGACTGTCCCCCTTCCCCCCTTTCCACCCTGTGCCCTACTTGCCCTGCCCTTGCACATGTACCTTAGCCACACTGGTCTTAAAATTGTTCTCACCAGACATACACTTATCTCTGACTTTGTGTACTTGATCATCCCTGTGCCTAAAATACTGCATAAAAGGTTACTAGAATAGCGCCTAGAATAAAACAGGCAACCAATAAATAATACATGAATTTGAAGACACATTTGCTGTGGTTTGGATGGAGTTTGTCCCCTCTACAGATTCCTGTGCTGGAAGTCTGGCCATGAGCAAAGACATTGAGAGGTGGTGAAATCTGTAAGAGGTGGAGCCTAGTGGGAGGCAATTAGGTTATTTGGGGTTACTCCCCTCTATGGAATTAACTCATGAATTTTCCTAAGACTTGTTATAAAAGAATGAGCTGCCTCCTCTGTTTTCTCTGGCTCCCTATCTTGTTATATGGTATCTCCTCTTATTAGCTCCTGCCATATGATGCAGCCACCAAAAATCAGTGCCATACCGCTGCTTAAACTGTCATACTCAACACTGTTCTATTATTTCTAAAGTACTCACCTTCACATGCTTTGTTATAACGTCGGAAATAGATTAATGCAACATTGTACACTCATTTTTGTTTCCTTTATCACTAATGCATAAACAGTTCCCTACATTGTCAAATGTGCTTTAAAACCATAATTTTTAAAAATCCATAAGACACTTTTACAAATATACCACAACTTAGTTACAGTTTCAACTTGAAAACTACTTGGCTTACAAATGGGATTAACTAGATGTGTCTTCCTTTAATTTTTCTAAATTCCAATGGTCTTGCTTCTAAAATGGGCAACAATAGGATTGTTATAAAGGCTAAATCATAATGTAGAAAATAAACAGAGATTCACCAAGTTTTTTAAATTATTACTTATAACATACAGGCAAGGAAAGATCAGAGGTATTGAAGCAACAGATTAAAAAGTGGCACAATTATTATCCTTTAATAGCTTGATAAAGGCAATTTCTATAACTTCAACTAAAGCCTACATTTCTAAAGACTTGTAATAATTCCAATTAAATATGAAAGACTAAGCATGAAGCTCAGTGACAGAGCACTTGCCTAGCATAGATAAAGCTCTGTCAAAAAAAAAAAAAGATACACAGTATCCGGCTCAGAATGCATACTCAATAAATGTTAATTCATTTCCAATTAGCAAACAATAACTAGGATTTTTAATGCTATGAGCCATAACAAAAATATTTTTATAATTTTCCTCCACACATGTATTTTCTAAGTATATAATAAAAATTGTTGATGTAGAACAATTTTTATGTGTAATTATGTATATCTGTGTCTCTGGGTAGGTGACTGAGACATCAGATCATCCTGAACCAGGCATCGTAGGCAGTTATGAGCCACTTGACACTGATGCTGGGAACCAAATCCAGTCCTCTCTGCAATGGCAGTATTCCCTCTTAACTTCTGAGCCATCGGTCCAGCCCTAGAAATTTTTTTTGACGAATAATTGCCACGCAATAAAATTTTATTTTTTATCTATTTTCAAGTTTTGGATTTTCATGACAGTTTCTCTGGCTGTCCTGGACTTGCTTTGTAGACCATGCTGGCCTCGAACTCACAGCGATCCACCTGCCTCTGTCTCCCAAGCGCTGGGATTAAAGGTGTGCACCACCATGCCTGGCTAACAAAACTTGATATACATCTCTAATGTTTTATTTATTGAAAAGGATAGGCAAACTAATTTTTAACTACTAAATGAATACAGATGTTCAGTAGGTTTACTATGTATACCATCCATCTGTGAGCAGTTATGGTAAGTGAGCAAGGAAACACTAAACAGACCTCACTTCAGGGATCTCTTTCGAGGCAGACGTTAGGTAGCCACATGAGTACAATTTTTCAGTGTTTTTTATAGTTTACCTCAGATATGAATTTGAGCATGCACAAATAGAATGGTCAACAATTTAAGAATCTTGAGAATATAATCATCTCCACTTCTCTAGGAACTGCCCCTCAACCCCGCGCCCATTCCTGACATGGGAAAGATGGTAAGGATTCAGTATGTGGGCTGGTGGGTGGAAAAATGACTGAATATAGTAGTCATGAAGTACCTCTACCTTAATTTGCATTTAGTTACATTTTAACATTAGCTGCTAAAACTCTCAGCTACTACAAAACATATTATTTTAGCAGTCTTATTAATAAAATGTTGTTTTAACTACATCTATTACCCCTCTACCTTTTGCTAAAACTCCAAATAGTACAGGAAAAAAAAAAAAAAAACCAGAAAGTTTGATATCCTTTTTACATGTCTACATGAGAGAAAATCATTTCAAGAAAGAAAAACATTAATTCCTTTGTTACAAGTCTATTAACTTACAAAGATTTTTAAAATCAAATGTAATACAAAAAGTTCAAAGGGATGTTAATGTTTTCCAGAATAACAATTTTAGTCATAAGGAATTATTAAACATATTATTCTGAATGGAGAGAAGTAATTTAAAGCATTAAGCAACAGAAAGATAAAAATAATCATTGCTTAGCATGTACTGACAGCCCAGCGATATACTCTGTGCTGGATAAGCACTTTGCACATACTACCACACCCATACCCCATGACAAGCCTCTGAGATGTGTAGCATAATTATTACCAGTCTTACTAACTGCATATCAGGGGCTACCTCCAAGTAACTCATCAATTTACTCAATGGGGCAAAACAGAGCTCCCTCTCAAAGCTGTCTGTCTCTAAAGTCTATGTTCCTAATGATTAACTTATTTAACTTCTACCAAGTTCCCTACCCTCTGTTTTGTAGATCAGAGTCAATCCATGACACAGAAGAGGCCAAGCTATGTGACCTCCAAGAGTCCTTCCAGAAATGATTGGATCATCAAACACAGCAACAATTAAAAGGTCATATAATATTAGTTTTAGTCCAGGCCTAAGATAAAGGTCATCAACAGAAGCCAATGATGAGAAAAAAAAAAGGGAAAGATTATCATCAATATCTTCTTCCAAGTAGCTCCTTAAAGCTGAATTTTAGTAGATATGAGGTCACTGGAGCAAAAATTGAGAAGGGAAACCCCAAAGAGGAATAGAAAGCAGAACTGAAGGATGTACACACATCAAAATACCCCAGCCTGGTGGCGAGCTCACCCCACAACTAAGGAAGGAGCTGTGGGAAGGCCTGCAGGAGCCAGTGGCCACAAGCAGACATAGGCGAACAGAAGCACTAGCCAGAAGAGGAATAGCTGGGTGGAGATGACCAGCAGTTTCCAGAAGACGCATAATCACAGCAGTCACGAGAAGCCAATCTGAATTGCATAAGCAGCCCAATGTCTGGGCAACAACGTGGATAAATTATTCAAGCAGAAGCAAGAAGAGATAAGATATTCAGGGAGATAAAATCAAGGGGTAGAGAAAGCCCTCTTGGATACAGGTAGAATCAAGAAATCTGGCAAAAAGAAGTTGTTCCTTGTGCTTGGGATCATAATGACCCTTGATTATATTCCTATTTAAACATTTGCCTTGTGCGCTAAGACATCACTTGCCACCTACAGCTAGAATGACATGTTGTCATGGAGTTTTGTTCTACACTTAAACTTTTATTAAGAATGTATAAATGAGGGGCTAAGAAGATAGTTTTCCTCTGTGTGCACCTGTATTTTTCTTTTTGTTTCCTTCTCTTAATTTTTAATTTGTTCACTTTACATCCTGCTTGTAGCCCCTTCCCTCATTGCCTCCTGATGCCATGATCTCAGCCTCCCTCCCTCAGACAGTCTCTTCCCTCCCCTAGTCCTCCGAAAGGGGAGCCCTCCTCCGCTAACATCTGACCTCGGCCTATCAAGTCTCATGCGGACTGCCTGTATCCTGTACAACCACTTTGGAAATCAATCTGGCCCTTTCTCAGAAAATTGGGAACAGTTCTACCTCAAGACCCAGCCATACTACTTCTGGGTACCACCACACAACAAGGACATTTGCTCAACTATGTTCATAACAGCTTTATTCGTAATAGCCAGAATCTAGAAACAACCCGGATGTCTCTCAACCAAAGACTGGGTAAAGAAACTGTGGTACACTTACACAATGGGCCTTACCAGGCCACAGAGGAAGACGATAGTAAAGAGCCGGAGTTCTGAATCTCACACTCTCCGAAATACTGGGTGTGGCTTTTGCCTATAATCCTAGGGCTGAGCAGAATCTCTAGAGCTCATTGGCCAGCTAGGCTGAATTCAGTAAGAGATTCTGTATCAAAAATTAGATGGGGAAGAAACCCTTTGCAAACATCCACACATATATGCAGGTGCACTTATATACACATGCAGTTACGCATACAAACATGCACATATACCACATAAAAAATATACAAAGGATAGATGGTATGGTGATATAGCTCATTTGGTGCTTGTCTAACACAAAGCCCTGGATTTAATTCCCAGCAGCATCACATAAACAATGCATCACAGTAAAAGTATCTGAAAGTATAGATTAAGTACAAGCCTAGAGTATAAAGTTTCACATTGAGTAAAGCCAAACACATTTGCCAATTAACAAAAATGTAACAAGAAAGAAAGAAAGACAAAGAAGAAGAAGAAGAAGAAGAAGAAGAAGAAGAAGAAGAAGAAAAGACGACAAATTATATTTGTAAAAACAATGGAGGGAATTGTTAGATGGCTCAGTAAGAACACTTGTTGTGCAAGGCTAAGAACCTGAGTTCAGATCCCAGCAGCCACATAAAAATATCAGCCATATCCCCAGACTTGCCTAGGACTTCTGGGTCCAGACTTGCCGGGCTTCTGGGTTCAATGAGGAAACATTCCCTTATTCAAGGGAATAAGGCAGAGAGAGTGATAGCACAGGGCACCTGCCATCCTCCTCTCCCTTCATATGTGCACTGGTGAGTACAAAACACACACACACACACACACACACACACACACACACACACACTCTCTCTCTCTCTCTCTCTCTCTCTCTCTCTCTCAGCATTATTCCATCCCTCCCACCCCTGCATTCCCCCTGATGCGTTATTCCCAGGGAAAGCTTAGAGATCAAATATCCCCAAGCTTCTCCCTCTAACTTTACTGTTAATAACTAGATGCTGTAAAGAGTTATATATGTAAAAAATAAAAAAATAAAAAATAAAAAAGCTCCGATACAAAAATTAGGGGTAGAGTTCCATGGGGAAAGTCCTGAGCTCAATTTCTTTTACAATAAGCAAACAAAGAAACAAAACAAAACAAAACAAAACAAAACTTTATTTTTAAATCCCAGACTAAAGAAAGCAGATAGAAGCATAAGGCTTTAGGTATGAGGGCCAGAGGTGCTAGATGGGGGAGCTCCTAGGGTTCCTAGTACAGCCTTCAGCTCAGCTGGGCCTCCATAAGCAGCTGGTACCACAAGGAGGCTTTCATAAAATGCAATGGTCCTGACTCCAACTTCCCAGCTTAAAAATGAGGAAATTGTAGGGACTTAAAGGACACTCCTGCTCCTTCAGCTAAAATTAAAATGCTTTCTCTTTATTTACAAACCCAAATTCAAACTTCTAGGGTTTTTTTTTATTATTATTATTTCAAAATGAAATTGCTGTGCAAGCCCATGTCTTTCTCAAACTCCTGTTCAAACTTCACCTCAGTAACCATGCATGAGAACTGCCAGTTTACCACAGCGACGCTGCTAGAGCACGCTCCCTGCTTCATTTAGTCAGCACTGCAACCTTCTTCAGTAAATCAAGAAACTTGGCCCAGAAACTAATTGTAACCTGTCTAAAACTACAGAGTTAGGCCGGAATCCTGGTGTGATTTCTACAGCCAAGTCAGACTCTTACATGCTTTCTAATCCCAGTGCCTCACACATTCAAGCCTACAGCAACCTGCAGAACTATAGAATTATAAGGGTTCCATGTCATTTCAGAGGATATAGGTACTTTTCCATTCAGATTTGTAGGCTAATGTCCCCGTGCTGCAGCCAACTACAAAGGCATTGGAGAAGCCTGTCTTAAAACTGTGAACTCTAGTTAAAGACCAGAGACCTGATCCTTGCACTCACCTCAGATCTGGAAACAGACCTTCAACTTCTAAAAGTAACATTTCACCGAGAGCAGTTTAGTGAATAGGTGGGCTGGCACTGTACACTGTGTGAGTATTATGTAATGGGTACATTAGAATTCGTGTTCAGAGACCTAGGGGTCAAAGTTAGCCTCCATACATTAGAATTCAGGTTAAGAGACCTGGTCAAAGGTTGGTTTCCATTTGGTTTTGGCCAAGGTTAAAAAAAAAAAAAAAGAGTTTAGATAGAGGCATTCTCTGAGTTAAAGATATGTATCCCACACCTCCAGGAGGAATAAATTTTTCTTGGTCTCTGTTGGGGAACACTTGAATATTGTTACTGATAGGTTTTTAATTAGGGATAAAGGTGATAGGTTTTAAATTAGGTATAAAGGTCACCCTCCAGAAAATGTGAACTAAAACCAACACAGTCATAAGTCTGAATTTTGAAGTGGGCGGCGGTGCCCAGTCCAGCTATACTAGCCAAGCAAGGTATGGGCAGTTGGAACCTGGGACCAGAAACCCTTACTCCCCAACCTCCGCTTACCTTCTGTTCGAAGTATAAAACTGAGTAGTTATTGGCTATAGCGGGATTGGATGTGGGGTTGGCTGACAAGTGCAGGCTGCCGAAAGTCTTTAGCCCAGGCCGGAGGGTTGCGGCGGCCCCGAGTGATAGGAAAACCAAGAGCAGGAGAGCCTGGCAGCCCATGGTTCCGGCTGGCAAACCACCACGTAGGGCGGCTAAAGAAAGAGAGCCGCCGGCAGAAGCGCGCAGACTAAGCCCCGCCCTCTGCAGACCAGCTCCTCCCCCGGGAAACCCAAAATCAGGCAGCTCCTGGCCCTGCCGGCGTCGCCCCCACCACACTTGCCACTCGCCATCCCCCTCCTCCCAGCCAACCTCCACTGCGGTCACCCTCGACGTCGGCCTTTATCCCGCAGGGCTTTGCCCCATTCTAATCTGTGGCTCCCCGAACCCGACCGCTACTCCAGGTCATGTCATATCTCAGCTTTTCCTGCCACTGTCCCCGCAGACCTTACCCCCACCCCAACACCCTCGCTCTCGGAAAGTACTACTTAAAGGCACGAGGGGACGGGGGGAGGGGGAGAGGGGAGAAACGACGGGGAGAGACAGGGAGGGAGGGCAAGAAAGGAGAGAGACCAAGGCGATATATTAACAATCTTCACCAGGCACACACGTGCCCTCTCATTCCATCAGAACAGAAAGTTTGCAGACCGAGTTTGACCGCCATCTCTATATAGTTGGGGGAAACAAGTACAGGAACTCGACACTGGGTCTCTCAGGTAGCAGGAAATGGAGCAAGGTTTGCAGATAGCTCAGCCATCCTGCAAGCTGTTCCGGCTCTCCGCCTCCATTGTGCCAACCTAACCAGCCCCACGGGACTCGGTCCTCGGGTCACCCCATCCTTCACATTGCCCTCAGAACCCGTCCCTTCAGTGGCCGCTGGGTCTTCGGTGCAGACTGTCTTCTCCCAGCCCGGCTAACCGACCCTTAACCCTGCCTGGCTGGCCGCGATGGCGGCTCCTCCAACAGCGCCCCCTCCTGTCCACCCCGCGGCGCCAACCTTCACCCGCTCCCACGCCCTCGGCGTCCGCCTGACGGGTGCTTCCACCCCTTCCCATGCCTCGCGCCTTCCCGGCTTCCCCCGCACTTCGCCGAGGGAACTGTCGCTCCACCAGTCGGGGAAGAACGTCCCTCAAATCCCTAATCTACCCGCAATTTGACAGGAAGGGTCGCTTGCTGGGAGGAAGGGCACGGCCCCTGTAGCCTTTTCTGATTGGCTCTCTGAACGCTCCGGCAGGACCGTACTTCCGGCGGAAGGGGACGCGGGAGATTCGGTTGCTGGCGTTTGGTGAGCCGCTGCTTCTGAGCGGCGGGCGTCCCTTGGTGGTTGCCCGGGCTTGTCTCGGTCCTGTGCCTCAGGTGAGAAGCTAAAGAAAGGGGTTCTTGGCGGGGGCTCTAGGTTGAGAAACTCCTAACGAGGCGCTGTAGCCCTACGCTCCACACGAATTTATTTCAGGATCCATCGTCATAAAGGGCAGATAGCTTAGAGGGGAAAGTCAATCACTTTCATATTCCTTGGCGAATGTTGTCAACACTTACTGTGGCTGCCGAGCCTCAGAAGCCCAGAGAGGAAAAAGCTCTAGTTCCGCTTGGGCGATGTAAAAATATGTCAGCTGGCTACTATGCAGAGTAACGCTAGGTGCTGGCCAAGTTTTGTTTTTGTTTGGTTTTGTTTGTTTGTTTGTTTTTTAATTTGACTGCCCAGAGAAAGTATTTTACTGAATACTGAGCTAGATCTAGAAACTGAAACTTTTCCAGACTCCTTTGACTCTCGAGTATACATGTGAAATCCATGTCCTGCACCGAACACTGCCACTACCATAATCTAACCTGTGACTGTTTTCACAGTTGTGACAGTAGCCTTCCAGCGTTTTCTCCTGCTTATCTCTTCTCCATATGACCAGGCAGATAGGTGAAAATTTTGACCAAGGTATTCCTCGCTTAAATTGATTTAGATGCTTCCTTTTGCCCTGATGTTTAAATTCAAATCCCTTAACTTATGGTTAGAAGCTCTGCCTGCCTCTCCAACTTCCGCTCTAGACCGGGCCGTACCGGTACACACACACCTATCAGTGTGGGAGATCAAACCAGCACATCGCACACTCTGTTCATGGCATACTGAATAACCACTAACCCCACGGCAGTATGAGTTTAACAAAGGCGCCATCTTCTCAACCTCCCAAACTTGTTTTTATTCCATCCACACCCCGGGCTTGTTCTGGCTCGTTTGTTATTTCTTATTTTGCAAAGCCCTTCAATTTTTTTCTTTGTTACAGTAACAGGATTTCACACCCAAGGCTAGCTTTAAACTCCTTATCATCCAGCTTCTGTCTCCCAAGTGCTAGGTTTATAGGTATGTGGCACCAAAGCCTTTTTAAAAAGCATCTTGGATTGTAAGCATTTCCTGACCCTGCAAAACCAGATCATAGCACTCTAATTTTTTTTTTTAAGATTTTATTTATTATGTATACAGTATGATCAGATCACATTATAGATGGTTGTGAGCCACCATGTGGTTGCTGGGAATTGAACTCAGAACCTCTGGAAGAGCAGTCAGTGCTCTTAACCACTGAGCCATCTCTCCAGCCCCTGATTTATTTATTTATTTTTTTATTCAGTCTTCAGCTACATTTGTAAGTGCCTCCCGTTATGCCAAGAACAGCCAGATATTGGATGACTTCAGTTAACAAAAGAGATTGCTGTCCTAAGGGTAAGTACCTTTTTTGGATAGAGTGTGGTGACCTACATCTTGGCACTCTAGAGACCAAGTATTGAGAATGTCTCGTTTGAAACCAGCCTGGGCTACAGAGGAAGAGCCTATCTTTAATGGGGGGAAGGCCAGTAGATAACCATTGATTTGGAAAGTCCTCTCTAAAGAAGGCAGGGTGGTGGTAGCACACGCTTTTAATCCCAGCACTTGAGAGGCAGAGGCAGGTGGACCTCTGTGAGTTCGAGGCCAGCCTGGACTACAGAGCAAGTTCCAGGACAGCCAAAGCTGTTACACAAAGAAACCCTGTCTCAAAAAAAAAAAAAAAAAAGAATTGCTATTAAGTTGGTGAATGTGACATGGCTTGGAAAGGAAAGGAACAGGGAAAGGGAGGGAGAAGTTCTAGATATCTAGCCATAGTGGGTTTGGGTTTGTTTTTTGTTTGTTTGTTTTTCCGAGACAGGGTCTCTCTGTGTAGCCTTGGCTGTCCTGGACTCACTTTGTAGACCAGGCTAGCCTCAAACTCACAGTAATCCGCCTGCCTCTCCCTCCTGAGTGCTAGGATTAAAGGTGTGTGCCACCACGCCCGGCTTGTGGGTTTGGTTTTTTTGAGACGGGGTCTCATGTATCCTTGGCTAGCCTGGAGCTTGTTATGTAGACCAGACTAGCCTCAAACTCACAGAGATGACTGTGCCTCTGCCTCCTGAGTGTGGGATTAAAGGCATATACCACCATGTCCAGCTTTGTTTTTTTTTTTTTTGTTTTGTTTTGTTTTTTTTGAGAAATAACTTGGATTTGAATGGATAGGAAGGTGGGGGAGGGGAAAGAGCATATTGTATGAGATTCTAAATGAATAAATATTACAAAGGAAAAAGCTGGGTGGGAGGCAGGCACATTTTTGTAAGTTCAAGGCCAGTGTGGTCTGCATAGTGAGTTCCAAGATAGCAAAACTACGTAGAGAGGCCCTGTGTCAAAAACAAAAAAATAAAATAAAAGTGGAGGATATGATGTGGTATATGGAGGGAGGGAGGGGGAGTCTGGGGCTGTACGGCTCGTTCGAAGTAGTGCTGTTCACTAAAATTGAGATGATTTTGTGGCAAGGAAAGCTTAAACGGATTCTGCTTTTGTTACTTACTAAATTTTGAATTTGTGAGACTTCCAAGCACAGTTGACTCTCAAGTAAGAAATTACATTATGGAAGTCTTTGCACTGTTTTATTGATACACATTGATGAATGAAGCCATTATCTGCCTGACCCACAGATAGCATCTTGTTCTTGAACACAAAGTCTTGTTTTGTTTAGTTCTACCTGAAATGTTCGCTTCTCCATCAACATGTTATAAATATCCCAGAAATGATACCTAAAATTAAAAAGCTGTGTTGTACACCCGGAGATTTTCCTCGTTAATGTTTTAACAGTAGTTTTCAACAATACTCACCTTCTGCTCTAAATGCTGTTTCTGCCTTCTGTGCGTGTCCACCAGCAGCTCGGGAAGGTTCCTTCTTCCGTAGGGACCTCCTCAGCTAACCCTGATCCTTGACTAAGCCCCAGAAAAGCACTTTAGGCTGAGCAAAGTTGGTGAGTTAAGTATTTAGACAGAGTCATTTAGGAAAAGGACAAAACTACAGCCCCAGGGCATGGTGCAGCCTTCAAAAGATGCTAACGTGTGTTTACAGTGTCTCACTATATATGATCCTGTGGGTGACTTACATTCCTCCAAGGAACTAACTTACAGGATTTTTTGAAATTGCAATCATAAGAGGTCTTATGAAGTGCCTGCTTAAGTTTCGGGAGGAAAGAATAGTGTGATTGTGTTAAAACTCAAAAATCCCAGCCAGAAGAAAGTTCATACATATTTGACAAGTCTCAGGGCATGTATTTACATATGCAATTATGGCTTATCAGTTGCATTGTTGTCCCAGACTCAGTAAGAAAGGCAAACTAGATCCCAAGGTGAAGGGCTTCTTTCCCTTCTCATGTCCCCATAACTGTCTCTTTCTATCCTGCCTCAATGCCGTTGACAGAACTAGCTCTAGAGTGAAGAGGATGTTCCACATAGTAATTGATCACCCCATGGCTCTTCCTTAAGTCCCTTTCTGTTTACAGTGCACTGACACCTCTCTCCACACATGCTAGAGGGAGAGCACACGCTTCTGTATCCCTTCCCTGTTACAACTCTTTTTAATGATAAATTAGTGCAGTGTCACTGGTTATGGTGTAGTTCTCCCATATAGCTTTAAGACTCAGCCTATCCGAGCTTTTCTTCTTGAACACTGACTTAGGCAATCTCTGGGGGGCGGGGAGGGCGGGGAAGGAGAGGAGGAATTAGTTCTCCTTTGTGTGCCATAATACTTAGACGCCTCCCTCCCTCCCTCCCAATCTTATTTCTACTTTTATGTGTATGATATTAGGAGGAGCTTTTGTTTTAGTTGTATGTTATTGCTGTTTCCTATCTGGTATTTTTTGTGTATTATTATAAGAGCTATACAGTTGGGTGTGGTGGTGCACACCTTTAATCCCAACACTTGAGGCAGAAGCAAGTGGATCTCTGAGTTCAAGGTCAGCCTGGTCTACAAAGAGAGTCTAGGACAGCCAACATATACAGTGAAACTCTGTCTCGAAACCCTCTCACCACAAAAAAAAAAAAAAAAGCTATGCACTTAGGGGAAAATGGCTTAGCTATTAAGAGACCTTGCTGCTCCTGGGATCAATTTTTAGTGCCCATATCTAGTGGCTCATAACCACCTACTGTTAACACCAGTTCCAGGAGATCTGTGGGCACCTGCACACAGGTGCATATACACATAGAAGCAGACACATACATATAAATAAATAGAAATCTTTCCCCCCAAAAGTATAAATTTAGAAAATATTTTAGATATATAAAACTTTTTAGTGGTTTGTTTGTTTTTAGAGACTGGGTTTCTGTGTGTAACAGCCCTGGCTATCCTGGAACTCACTTTGTAGAACAGACTGGTCTCAAACTCTCAGAGATCTGCCTGCCTCTGCCTCCCTGAGTGCTGGGATTAAAGGCTTTTGCCACAACCACCTGGCTTAATGATTTGGTTTGGTTTGGTTTGGTTTTTGTTTTTTTTTGTTGTTGTATCATCATGTTGTGTGCCCCACCCCTCACATTCACACACACACACACACACACACACACACACACACACACACACACACAGTTTCTCTGTGTAGCTTTGACTGTCCTGGACTCGATTTGTAGGCCAAGCTGGCCTCAACTCACAGCAATCCGCCTGCCTCTGACTCTCTTAGTGCTAGGATTAAAGACATGTTCCACCACTATCTTAATGACTTTTAATATCCTTTCTCTGACAGAAAATATTTTCCTAACCCTATCTGTCTCCTCACCCCACCCCACCCCACCTCCAAGCAAAAACCTGATCAGTCCCCTTCTTATATTTTCTCATGTTATTTTATATATTTCACTTACATGACTTGTCACAGTAACAGAATTTTGGTTTGGATTTTTTTGTTTTGTTTTTAATCTTCATTTTCTGTCATCTTTTATACTAGAACATAAATCTAGTGGCTAGTGACTGATGGCACTAAAAGAAATGCTATACTATACCATCATCTTATTAAGTTGGAACAAGTTTTGTTGACTGATGGACCTAATGGAAATACCATCCTATACCATCATCCTTCGCATCAAAATAGAAAGAATCAAAAATTACAAGGCAAGCCAGATATTAAGTTGTTCTCATGTTTATAATTTACCTATCACAGGATTTCTGTTTTGTTTTTTTAACCTACCTATTCGATCCACTAGAGGGCAATAAACCCTTAAGTAAAAGGCAATAGCCAACCTTCTTAAAATGTAGCAATTCATGATTGCATGATTTAAAAAAAAAAAAAGTCAGTTCCAAAATGTCATGCTTATATTAAGTTTTTCTTGTATTGTTGAGCAGTATTGTCTAGACAGGCCAAGTGGCACAGATCTGTAACCCCACCTACTTGAGGCTGAGTCAGGAGATTCCAGCCCAGCCTTGGGAAACTTGTAAGACCCTTTATCCAAAAGAAGTTGAAAATGCAACTTGGTGGTAAAGTGCTTGCCTAGTATGTCTGAGGTCAGTGGCTTAATCCCCTAGCACTTGAGGGGAAAAGTATGTGCCCACACTACAGCACAGTGTCTTTGCTAAATTACAGATCAGTCCATCTAAAGTTTCTGTGTAATAAAATTCATAAATAACTTTTTGAAGGCGAAAGGGAAAGGCTTATTTGGCTTACAGGTTGCAGTCCATCACAGGGAGGCCGAGGCAGGAAGCTAGAAGCAGGAACTGAAACAGGCCATGGAGGAGCACTGCTTACTATTTGGCTCCTGGGCTCAAATTCAGCTATGTTTCTTTTCCTTTTTTTGGGGGGGGGGGCAGTATATGTGTGTTGTTTTCTTTCCTTTGGTTTTTAGAAATAGGGTTTCCCTGTGTAGCCCTGGCTGTCCTAGAACTCACTATGTAGACCAGACTGGCCTCAAATTCACAGAGATCCACCTGCCTCTGCCTTCCAAGTGCTGGGTTTGAAGGTGTGCACCAGCACCCCTGGTGCTCAGCTACTTTTCTTAAGCAACACAGGCATACCTGCCAAGGCATGGTACCCACAGGGCATAAAGAATATTTTTGAATGTCCTAAAGATTGGCCCACAATATAAATCCCAATTTTAAGACCTGAAGGCTGGTGAGATAGCTTAGTGGTATCAGTGTTTCTTCTGCAAGCTTGGTGACCTATGTGCAGATCCCCAACACTGTAGCTGTACGCATATGTGCAGCCCTAGTGCTGGGATTGACAGCTGTGGAGCTATAGACTAGAAATATGAAGAGATGATCCTTTCAAGAGCGCTCTGTGGTTCAGAAGCAATATATGGAACAAGTAACTTTCCTGTAATGGAGTGAGCGGTAGGTAAGAAAAGTAGGGTCACGTGGCCTGGGCATGCGTCCTGGAGAAGACCTGAAGAACAATCTTACAGAATAAGCATTAGCCTAGCAAGTAAAATAACATTTGAAAGAGGCATGAATAGAAAGCAGCAAAGAAATGTGAAGCATTCAGTAAGATATGAGGCAAGAAACAAGAATAGGGGCTGGAGAAATGGCTCGGTATTTAAGAGCTGTGGTTGCTCCTCCAGAGGACTCATGTGACAGAAATATCGCATCCACATGGCTGCCTAAACAAGACTGGAGCATGAGGTTTTAGCACTAACGATAGGTTGTGGTGGCCCCTTTTCTGCTTTTTCCATGTAAATTATATCATAATTTCTACTTTGTTCTTAAAGATTTCAAAGGTGGGGCCTGGAGAGAGTGGTTAAGAGCACTGGCTGCTCTTCTAGAGGACCCAGGTTCAACTCCCAACAACCCACATGGTAGCTCACAGCTGTCTGTAACTTGAATTTTAAGGAATCCAATACCCTCATACAGACATACACACAGGTAAAACACCAATGCACTATAAATAAATTAGAAAAAGAAGGATTTCCAAGGTGGCGAGCAAATTTAGGAATATCTATAGATGTTTGTCAAAGCAGTGCAACCTAATCAGGTATACCTATGGGTCTCAAAACAAAGATAACAAAGGATTAAGGTTTTCTACATTCCCTTCCAGAATATGCATAAGTGGTCTGTATATTTAACTTGAATCTTCAAGTTTTTATTTTTTAGCTCTGGTTGGAAAAAATCTTGTTTGTATTTTATGACAGTTTTTCTTATAATATATGCTAATCATGGTTTCCACTCCCCTATCTCCCCCTAGTTCCTTCCCACTTTTCCAACTCCACACTTTGTCTCTCTTGAGAAAACAAACAAGCCTAGAGACCTAGGTTAAAACCAGGTACTACTGTTCTAAATAATAGCAACAAGAGCTAGCAGTAAGATGACTCCTGCTGACATTCTGTTACACTCGGATCAGTACCTTGCTCAGCTGTCATCAGAGAACCTGCCGCCTGCAGTACACATTATGCAGACAGTGAGAGACCTTGGAAGACTCTGCCCTAAACAGGATGTCTCCATCAAATCCCTGCACTCAGGGCTCAGGGAACTCTGTAGAAGAGGAGGTGGAAAAAGTGTGAGAGCCAGAGGGAATGAAGGACTAATCAACATGATCAAGGTGCTTATGAACTCACAGAGTCTAAGACAGCAGACACGGCCTGCACCATAAGTTCAAGACCAGCCTGGAGGGCGAACTCTCAAAAGCATGGGGAGGAGGAAGAAAGATGTTGGTTCATGGAATATTCTTCCCATTAAAATTGTAAACATAACTCTTTATCTTTTGCTTTAAAAAAAAAAAGTGAACCAGCTAAGTGATGTCTCTCCTGAATTACCAAAATAGTAATCCAGTTTTCCTACTTCTTTTAATAATTAAACAGGAAAAAAAAATAGTTTCTCAGTATATCATTACAGGGCTTGGAATGTAGCTCAGTAATGGATATTTGATTTTTAGGTACATAGCCCCAGATTTAATCTTCCAGATTAAGGGGGGGGAAAAAGGACACTGCTTTCACTTTGATAATGAAACAAAGACAATGTTGGCTGATTAGTTTTCATAAGAATGATCTTCATGTGTGATTTAACATTTGCATCGAGCCTCATGGTTGTTTTCTTTTGTAGGACGAAGGCTAGACACATGAGTAAAAGACGGAAATTCCTTTTTGCCTCAGTACTTGCTCTCCATAACTCAAGTTTTATATATCCATCATGCCAAAAGTGCCTCTCTCGGATAGTCTTTGACTCCAAAAGGTAAAGACTGTGTGAAAGGAAATACAAGTGTAGACACTTTCTGTGACTCTAAATTCACTATACCAGGACATCAGATTCTCTCAGGAATTCTCAGGGTTGGTTCTTCTATTAATCCTAGAAAAGGACTGAGTGGTAATCCAGTTTCTAGGGGGAAGCTTGTTTTTTCATTTTCCTCAGTTATTTTTTTAATACATATAGGTAAACTTAGTAGCTGGCATTGTGCTTATTGTTACTTATATAAAATGCTTGGACCCCAACATCTTTTAGATTTCAGAATTTTGAAGATTTAAAACTATTTGCATGGACTTTGTTGGTTGAGTATCCCTGCTCTAAGCCTGAAATGCAAATGCCCCAAGATGCATGTATGTTTCTGAGTGAATGGGGATCTCTGCAGCCTTGGCTGGTCTGGAACTCATAGTTCTGCTGTGGTAACCCTGGTTTCAAAGTCTGCAACTTTTCAAGTCATATCAGTGCTCAGAATCTTTTGCAAATACTCTGAAGTTTAGAATTTCAGGTCAGATGTGCTCAAATGCTAGTAACCGGTGATAGGTATTGTCTACCAATGAAATGAGCTGATTCAAGCCAAATTAAAGTATAAAGGCAAATTTATTGGGGGGGGGGGGCAGCTTTCAGGCGGGTTCACTGGGCCCAAGGAACAGAGTCAGGGAAGTCACCGTGCAGAGGGAGACAGAAGCTATGGGGCAGAGAGAGAAAACCAAAAATGTCTAGCTTATATAGTGAAGAGCCTCTGGAGGAGAGGAACGCCAGCCATGCCCTGTAACAGGTAGGGACTGAGAGATACTGGGAGAATCTGGAAGCCAGGTCCACTTTGATAGGCCCCTCAGCTACTTGTCCAGGGTCTGAAACCCAACAGTCTATTGTTCAAAAACTACAATATTGTTTGGCTACATCTAAATACCATGATACCATTGTAGCCAAGTATAGCTGAGAGCCCAAGATATACCACCTATCTTTGTAGAGTAGAAGTAAAGTTAGGTTTGGAGTTCTTTGGCAACTTTGTGTCTAGACATCAGATAAAGATGTTAATAATAAATAAATAAAAGTAGTGAGCTAATAATTTTCACTGGTCACTTGTCAAGTTAGAATTGAATGGGGTATGGAGAAGGATCAGGGTTAACAGCATTATTTTGTGAAGCCAGGGTGCCTGAGTTTAATATTACCCGCTGCCACTTTTATGGATGGCTGGGGATTGAGGCAAGGTCTCACTCTATGGCCCAGGTTGGCTTGAAACTCACTGTGTAACACAAACTACCTCAAACTTGTAGTAGCCCTTCTGTGTAAGCATCCCAAGTAGGGAGATTATAAACATTTGTCACCATATCATCCCTAGCCCTCTCAGTTATATAGCTGTTTGGGCTTGCATAGATCACTTAGTAACTTGGGCCTAAAACTGGAGAAAACATCTACCTCGTAGAGTTTTTATTTGGATTAGGTAAGTTAATATATATACCATACTTAGAATATTTGCATAATGTATAAGCGTTAGCATAGATGTAATATACAGATATAAAATATTTTTAAAACTTTGTGATCTTTTCCAAGTGAGATAGATATAAGCCAGCTGGCCTTGAACTTGTGATCCTCTTGCCTCTGCTTCCCAAGAACTGGAATAACAGGCCTACATCTCCATATCCAACAAACCAAGGGTTATCTCAAAGATTATCTTTCACAAAAGTTTGAATTGAATAATAATAATACCAGTTAGCTCTTTAGACTAGTGTTACCAAAAGTAGACCATTTATGAATGCTTATTGTATGCTAGACAGGTTACTAGGAGCTTTGCAGACATTGTGCCCCTTCAATAGAAGAGATGTTTATGAAATGGATGCTATTGTTGATGACCAAATTTGGAAACAAGTGACTTGCACCAAATCACACACCCAGCTAGTTAGAGGTAGAAACAGTCAAGGCTACTGTGACTGTGGTCTGCATTCATTCTCACCATGCTACCTCTGAACTAACAGTACAGTTTGTACTCAGATTCCTACTTAAAATCCCCTAGGAAAAGAGCTCCTGCTGGATCGTTCAGATGCATACAACCCCATAGCACATGGTCCGTACCTGTGGAAATTTACTCCACTGGAAAGTAACCTGTGCCTAATCATGTTAACTGACAATACCTCAAAACTCAAGGGTGATGCTTGACGTTCTCTATTTTCACCTCTGCTTTCCTTTTTTCTTACTAAAGTCAGCCACCATCAAAAGAAAACAAAAATTCTTCTCTTTTGTTACCCACCACTTTAGCCACCAAGTTTGTGAGGAGTTCCCCCACCTTAGCCTTTGTAGATCCTATTTCAACCCCAAATTCTTGCATTAACAGCCATAGTGGATGTTTTGTGGAGACTTCTTTTTTAACCGCCCAGGTTAAGTAGTAGAAATACTTAAAGTATATCCTGAGGGCTAAGGAGAAGACTCAGTGAAGTGTTTGCTATGTAAGCATGAAGACCACACCATGTTTTTTATAAAGCAGTTGTGAGCCTGTAGTGCCAGTCCAGGGACGCAGAGATAGAATGCCTGCATCTTGCTGGCAGGTAGTATCAGTGAGTTCTAGATGCAGTGAAAGACTTTTATCTCAAATGAAGTGTTCCTCTTAGGGGTGTGGCAGGCGGTGGCTGTAAACAGCAGCCACCTTGGGAGTGGATGCAGCCTGTTGCCTCTATGGGTTTCCCTAAAGGATCTTGAAGACACGGATAGTCATGTCTTTTATCTTAATGCTGTCCCAGTCTAGCCTCCGGATAGGTATGTGGGGTACCTTGAGGAAGCCCCAGGGCACAGTGGCTAGGGTTCACAATGGCCTCGTCAGGTCAGTGTGTACATCCACACCAAGCTACAGAATAAGGAGCGGGTAATTGAGGACCTGCATGGACCCAAGATCAATTTTCCTCGCCTCCAAAAGATCCACTCTCAAAGAAGTGGGGCTTTACCAAATTTAATGCAGATGAATTAGTTGTTGTTGTTGTTGTTGTTGTTGCACTGCTCCCATAAGTTTCTTAGTAGTTTGGTACTACTTACATCTATAATGAAGTCATAATATTAGGTATAGTAGTGCATGACTCTAGATTGATGGTAAATGACCTCAGGAGTTCGAAGCTGCCCCTAACTACATAACAGAGGGGGCCAATTATCACACACACACATACACACACACCACACACACACACACACACACACACACACACACACACACACACACACCCTGTCTCAGGAGGGAGGGAAAAAGGTTGTTGATTGTAAGGAGAAATTAGAATTTAATTTACTATGAATATTTGTATACAAACTATCCTAAATTTGGACACCTCTATGCTTTCTCCCCAACTTCTCTAGGTTTGCTTGTCCCAAGTGCGGCTCTGCTGGTGAAGCTGAAAGTGCCAGTTACAGATACAAACTTTCCTTAAAAGTGGCAAGATCCAACCAACTATTTGTCATTACTGTATTTGGGAGCTGCTTAGATACATTTTTTGGACTTACTGCCACTGGTTTACACAAGTAAGGCTCTTTAAAGCATTCTTTACCTGACTGCTCTTCTAGCATGCTATTAGGACTAGAAATACATGCATTGAAGGTATTTGGCATTTACTAAAAAGAAGCTCTTTAGTTCAGGCCATTTAGTTTCCTTAAAAGATATCTACTGGACAAGGAAAATTTCTCAAAAATACATAGTTATGTTTTAAGTTTGGAACAACTGTTCTGTAATTAAAATATATAAAACTCTAATCCAGGTTAGTCACTTACTTTGCAGATTGATGCTTTGAGTTTGCCCTAATAAGACACAGCCGTGAGACTTTAAGAATCCATATAAATAAAGTGCTTTCTCATTGTCAGCCTTCTTCCCTCTTCACGTAGTCAATTTTCAGAAGAATCATGTGCTTATATTGTTGCACCTTAGGGCAAACTCATTTGAAGGAAAGTGACACTAGAAGGACCACATCTACAACTGCAAAGAAGGAGAAAAGGCCACTACTGCCACTGCAGCTTTTACTTTCCTTGGTGTATCATGGGCTCTGAAGACTAAGCAAGCATCTACCTTTCCCCCTTACAGAGCTGCAGACTGAACTAAGGACAAACTTTATACAAACTAGTCTACACTACACTCCTTCCCCAGACCTTACAGGTGTCTGTTGACATTTGAGAAGTTAGATTTGGGGGTGCTTTAAGCGTTTTGTTTTTTCCTTTTGTGCTGCAGGAACCTAGTACAAATAAAATGCCACAGTAATGCTTTTTTTTTCTCTATACATAACTGACAAGGTTTATGCCATGTTTTAAAATAATTGTGTCTTCTGCAAGGTAAAATTTCAAAGTTCATCACTTTATTTTCTTCCATAGGTACCTTGAGGATTCTAATAAAATCCCAGAAACCCTGGACAGTGGTAGAATTCAGAGCCTATTGACCAAAGCAGTAGAAAACTGTTTTGTTGGACAAAACTTTGTGTTTGGAGTGACGGTAATTGAAGCATCTTTCTCTTAAATGTCCTTTTGAGATTCCCATTGTAATGAAATGATTGTAATTTCCCAATCTGTCCTTAGAAGTTACATAGATATTATAGACTATGCAAGCACTTAAAACTATAAAAACAGCTTACATGTGATCTATTTAAACACTATAGGCTGCTATTCCCTATTTTAAAAGCTAAAGAAGCCCAAGTCAATGTTTTTAGATTTTTAAAAGGGGAGAGGGTGGACTCATTATGAATTGGAAAACATGTTGATATTTGGTTTTGAAAGATTACTTCTCTTTTACTCTTAAGTTCTATACAAATTACATAGTAAATATCTATGTCTTCTATAAAAGGAGAGAAACAACCTTTAAGGTAAATATCTGAATATTCATTAAAGATAGATTAAAACCTGTTATCGTGGTACACACCTTTAATCCCAGCACTCAGCAGGCAGAGCTAGATGGGTCTTTGAGTTCAAAGCCAGCCTGATCTACGTAGCAAGTTCCAGGCCAGCCATGACTACGTAATAAGATCCTGTCTCAAAAAGAATAGACTAAAAAGAATGTTCTTAAATTAAATACATATACATTAAATACATAACAGTTGAAAGTATTAAAATATACTGACTAAAGGGATGGGAACAAACTGATCTAAACTAAAAAGAACAAATGTAAATTTGATTACATTCTAAACGGGATGTAGTAGAGAGAATATAGCACTACCAAATGGGCACTAAATGAACTGGAGAGAAGGCTCAGAAGTTAAGAGCACTGACTCCTCTTCCACAGGTCCTGAGTTCAATTTCCAGCAACCACATGGTGGCTCACAACCATCTATAATGTGAACTGATACGCACTTCTGGCCTCATGCAGGCAGAACACTATATACACAGTAATAAATAAAATTTTAAAAGGTGGGGGGAGGGGTGCTCAGGAAGACCCAAAGACAGGGATAAACTGATTCTTAATTTTATTTTGTTAAAATATTTCATAATTTAGTTTTCCTCTTTCTGTTCTTTCACAAATATAATAGTACCACCATTTATAGAATAAATACTGTTTGCTAAGTATTGTATGATTGTATTATTGCTAATCAATAATCATTTTTTCATAAATGAGAAAAAATAAGCCATGGAGAGGATAAATATCATATCTAGGACCCCAGCCAGCATTCCTGCTGAAGCAAGGGTTTGACAAAAAGTCTGTGGCTAAGCCCATAGTCTTTGATATGTGTTATTCGTTTGGTAATAGTAAAGGATTGGAGTTCAAAGGGTTATCATCATCTCTCCCTTAACCTTTACATTCTTATGTCCTCCGTCAACCAAGAGAAAGTTGTTTTGTTCTCATTTAAATTCATTTACTTCTTTCATAGAATTTTGGAGAAGTATATGGACATGATTCAGATTCCTGTAGCTATTTACAGCCATACTGTAAGTACAAAGGAGAAGTCAGAACTCTGGTGGCTTCCCAGATTGTTCTACCTGACCCACATGTTACAGGCTTTACTGTTGCTGACTACTTAAACCAGCTTTTGCACAGTTTCAATATCAAGAAACATTGTGGTTCTCAGGAACATAGCGGCCATTCCCTCACTTTAGATCGCTCAGACAGTGATCTAAGCAGCATACAGGGCCTTGGGGAAACATCCTCTTTTCTGGAGTCCTGTGGCAGAGATGATTTTTTCAGATTCTGGCCGCCATCTCTTGAGCTGACTTCTACTGATTCACAAGTAACAGCTAATGATGATGTTCCAGCTTCAGAACAAATCGTGGCCAGTGGTACTCCTAACCAAAACAGACAGTACATCTCCTTTTCTGAGGTCACTGATTCCAAGAACTGCCATGATCCCCTTCAGAGTTCATGGAGCCTTGCTTCTTCTATGGACAAGAATAATACAACAGGAAAGTTGGGTGAAGAATTTGGTTCACAAGCTAAACATCTAAGTCCAGCTTTCAGCAGTTGTTATGAAACTAGACTGTCTGACTCTAATTTATTCCCTTTGCAAATGCAAGAACCCTTTGAGACAGATAATGCAGAAAGCTACAGTAAAGCAGAAAAAAGTGATTATTCCAAATATGATCTCCCATGTTACCAGCGTCGTGAAGTAAACAGTACCACCATTCTTCAAGAGAGATCTGCATTTTTGTTATCACTCAAACCTGAAGAAACAGTGATTGCCTCCCAGAACCGTGACTCCTTGATTTGGGACGATCTACCACTCTCTGAAAGCCTGAACAAGTTTCTAGCAGTTGTTGAAAGTGAGATTGCTGTAAGTGAGACAGATGCTAAGGATAAAAAACAGGGTATAGAAGATATTGATAAATTCCACACAAACCACAGCAGGTTATCAGTGACTCCCTGCAGAAATACTGGAGGTCTGAATATAACACCTTTACACTTAAAATCATCACAAGCAATGATGAAAGCAAACTCTAGGAAAGAGACCTTCTTTTCCAACTGTGAGTCTAATACAAGTCCTCAAATTCAAGAAGACCCAAAACCAGATGTGACAGCAGAGGCTGTCTCTCTAGGCAGTCATAGAAGTGATACCTCAGAGTACTTCCTACCAGATACTTGCTTATCGGCTCTGTTTACATCTTCAAAAGGAACGGAAGCATCAGTTACCCAAAAGAACACTACTGGGATCCTACAACAAAGGAGTGAAACCTCACTCAGGCCTAGTACCTCAACAAGTGACCTTTTTAATCTCAATAACAAATATTTGAATGGATATGGAGAAAAATCATACTCAGAAACAAAAGAAAATTTGGCAAGCTTGTGTTCTAAGAAATACGGTGATGTTTCTGATCTTCACAAATTAGAAAATAAGCAGCATTATAGATGGTCAAATAACCAAGATGACAATTTTACAATATGCCGGAAACTCACATATCCTTTAGAGACCCTTTGCAGTAGTCCAGGAAGTACAAACACATTGAAAGAAATAGCTTACAGGCCTATCAATAATAACTTAACACAAAGTTACTCTGCTGATCATGAAGGTAGCTACAATGCTTCTGCTGATCTTTTTGATGATATTGTTAAAGATGAGAACATTGGAACAGAAATTACCAAAATGTCACAGGATATCTTGTTACCGTTGGAAGCATCTTGCACAGAAAATCATCCTATAAATGAGAACTGCAGCCCGCCCTCACAAAAATCATCCTTGCAAAACCTTTCAGCATCGAGATATCCAAGAGCAAGGTCTCAGTCAGACTCAGAATGTGATTTTGAAGAAAGCCAAGACTTTGTCCCATGTTCACAGTCAACTCCAGTTGCAGGCTTCCACCACAGAATTCAAGGCATAAGGGGAGCTTTCAAAATAGTGCCTTCCTTATATTCAAATCTTAATGCTAACTATAAAACCACAAAAATTTCTCCTGAAAATGGCAAACATCAAGCCACCCTCACCTGCCCAAAGAATGTAAAAACACCTGGCCAGAAATCTAGAAGTTCTGTTCTATCTAGTTTGACACAACCAGAGATGTTTAACCCTTGCCCTACAGCTGAGTGCCTTGAAAGTGATATGGCTGAATGGATCCCCCCTACCACTAAAAAAGTATTTTTTTCGGATAGTCTTGGATTCAAAGTCACATGTTTAAGGAAGTACCCTGCTGTCCGTTATTCCCCTTACCTAAAGGAGTTACCAAGGAAGAAACTGATAAAAGTCACACATAAAACCAGCATGTTTAATTAAGAATATATTTACAGCAACAGTTGACAAAACAAGTATCCTAAATCATCAGGCTGAAAATAGGAAAAGTCCATTTTGAGATGGTTGTTCAGAAGTAAAATGTTGCCTTCCATTTTCAAAATCCTGCCCATTTCAGTGTCTGAAAAGAAAAGCGGTTGGTCACCAAAATTATTTCCATATAGACTCATATGAAGCCAGTCCTCAAAAAGTTTAAGTAAAGGCTTATCTGTTTGCAAAGCTTTGCTTTCACTGACTCGGAAAACAATCCTTATATTTTGGACACTTACAGAAAATCATTACTAGAGTATGGACTGTACTGAGTGCTGTTGGGTCTTTCAAGGTTTCACCATGGCTTTTTTTCTCCAGAATACTGGGATGAGGTAACTGAGCACTTTATCTTACATTGACTGTATTCACCTGTTGATATTATATTTAAAAGTATTTGTTAAAATATAGGCATCCAGAAATAAAATCTTTGTACGAGCCAAAATGTTGTCTATTTTTTTTTTTTTAAACAGAATTTCTCTGTGTAGCCTTGTTTGTGTAGACTCGCTTTGTAGACCAGGCTGGCCTCAAACTCACAAAGATCTGCCTCTCTGGGTGCTGGGATTAAAGGCATGCACCACCATGCCCAGCTTTTTTATTTGGTTTTTTGTTTTTGAAGACAGGGTTTCTCTGGTTAACATCCTTGGCTGTCCTGGACTTTTTGTAAACCAGGCTGGCCTCAAACTCACAGAGATCCACCTGACTCTGCTTCCCGAGTGCTGGGATTAAAGGCATAAACTACCACACCCAGCTTTGTTTTGTTTTGAGACAGGGTTTCCCTGTGTAATAACCCAGGCTGTTCTGGAACTTTCTTTGTAGACCAGGCTGGCCTCAAACTCACAGATCTACCTGCCTCTGTCTCCAGAGGCATTGCCCTGCCAAAAAATGTCTTTTTTTATCATAACATTATTATTTGAGAATTTCACATCATGCACCCCATCACACTCACTTTCCAGTCCTCCCAGGTCTACCCCCCACCCTTGTGACACCACCCCCTTCACCCACTGGGAAAAAAATACAAGTTCAGTTTGTGTTGCCTGTATACTCACTAGAACATGGTCATACTCCCAGTAGTCTTCCCTTAAGACTGAATCCTTCCACACACACACTCCCACCAGAGGCACGCAGTTGTGGAAAACTACACTTCAACATCCTTGTCACAGTTTTTAAGAGATCTCTTCCATAGTTTCCTGTCTTAAGCTCTTTTTATTTTTAATTGGTGTGGGGGGTGGGTGTTGTCACCAAAGCCTTCTATGTTTCTCAACTGAGTTGGCAGTCATCAATGCCACTTCAAAAGTAACTTCCTTGCCCTTTACAGACAACAGGAGCATGGACTTCCACATAAACCAAAATATCGTTATCATTAGCTAAGAGCATAATTGCTAAGCCGGGCAGGGATGGCACATGCCTTTAATCCCAGCACTCAGGAGGCAGAGGCAAGTGGATCTCTGAGCTCAAGGCCAGCCTGGTTTACAGAGCAAGTTCAGGACAGCCAGGGCTCCACAGAGAAACCCTGTCTCAGGAAAACTCAAGGGTGGGAGCACACAGATAACTGCTGGGCTCAGTTTGTAACAAAAGGCTAGCTAAAAGGTCATTAATCTCAAAACATTTTAGTCTGTTGGATAAGACAGATGCTGGCAGTATCAGTACTAAACAGGAAGTGCAGTGGTGCAGATGTGAAGATTAAGACCTGACTGAATATTTGGTCTCCAGTACAAAGTCTTCAATGTTTTTCACAATTAATATTCTGATCTTAAGATTGTTAATGATAAGAATGCTGCTTTGCATAAATGTGTAGTACAAAATGACAGTTATGTTTAGGATCGTTTCAGAGATGGTTGGAAATTCTCTACTAATTGCAAGCTAAAAATTCACTTAACAGTCTTTGGTGGAACTTAAGACACTGGAGATAGTGACAGTGCCAAATAGCACTTGCTGCACAATTATGAGAATTAGAATTCAGATCTCATTACCCAAATGACAAGGCAGGTTTCCTGCAGTACCTGTATCTACAGCCCTTGTCTAGCCTTTAGACCCACCACAGGCATGTGGACCTACATAAATGCATATGCATAAACCACAAATGCACAACAAACACATCTTTTTGAAAATCAGAAACTCAGATTAAAGCAGTTTTTAAAATCAAACATTTTTGTGCTGCAATCTAAATATGCATTAATTTGATATTTCCATATTTAGGAGTGATCATAGAAAGTATGTCTTCGTTTTCCACAATTAAACTTTCTATATGAACAGAAATTGTGTGTATGTACTCATGGTAAAGACCATGACCAAAAGGAACTTGGAGAGGAAAAAGGTTATTTTGTTTACACTTTCATATTACAGTGCATCATCGAGGGATGTCAAGGCAGGAACTGACTAAAACAGGCATCACAGGCTCAATGGCCTATGCAGCTTGCTTTCTTAAACAACTTAACCTACACAGGAGTAGCACATTGCTACTACACATCTTACTCCCTATAGTGAGAATTTTTAATATATTTTATAAATTTATTCATATTCCATCTCAATTGTTATCCCATCCCTTGTATCCTCCCATTCCTCCCCCCTCCCATTTTCCCCTTACTCCCCTCCCCTATGACTGTGATTGAGGGGGACCTCCTCCCCTTGTATATGCTCATAGGGTATCAAGTCTCTTCTTGGTAACCTGCTATCCTGAGTGCCACCAGGCCAACCCCATCCAGGGGATGTGGTCAAATATGGGGCACCAGAGTTCATGTGAAAGTCAGACCCCACTCTCCACTCAACTGTGAAGAATGTCCTGTCCATTGGCTAGATCTGGGTAGGGCTTTGAAGTTTACTGCACGTATTGTCCTTGGCTGGTGCCATAGTTTGAGCAGGACCCCTGGGCCCAGATCTGCCCATCATAATGTTATTCTTGTAGGTTTCTAGGACCCTCTGGATCCTTCTATTTCCCCATTCTCCCATACTTCTCTCACCTAAAGTCCCAATAGGATGTCCTCCCCTCTGTCCCACTTTCCTGGTAAATGAAGACTTTCATGGGACATGCCCCTTGAGCTAGTGTCCAGATATAAGTGAGTGAGTATATACCATTTGACTCTTTTTGCTTCTGGGTTAACTCATTTCTAGTTCAATCCATTTGTCCACAAATTTTGGGGATTCCTTGTTTTTAATAGCTGAGTAGTATTCCATAGTGTAAATGTACCACAGTTTCTTTATCCATTCTTCTACTGAGGGACACTTAGGCATTCTTTTAAACACACACACACACACAACCTGCGCAGTGGCGCACACCTTTAATCCAACACTTGGGGAGGCAGAGGCAGGCAGATCTCTTATGACTTCGAGGCCGGCCTGGTCTACAAAGTGAGTCCAGGACAGCCAGGGCTTGTTACACAGAGAAACCCTGTCTTCAAAAAACAAAACACAGACCAAAACCACATAAAATTAAGAATGTGTTCGTTTTAACCCCAGGTGTGGGATGTGGGATTGCTGTGCAGCAGCTGACGTTCATTTGCCTCCAGCAGACCTGTGGCTTTGCCAGCTGCAGATAGTTTCTGTGATTGTGTGACTTTTGGAATTCTGGGGGTTTTCCAGCAAGTATATATCAATGCTAGAGCCTCAATAGATAGTGGGTGGGTTTTGGTCATTCAGGGGGGTTGGTTGCAACTTGTTGGTTGTCATGCTCAGCAAAGAAACAAGAAAGAAATTAGATTCAAGGATTTCTCCCTCTCTCTCCCCTTCTTTCTCTCCTTTCTTATCTAGTGATAGGGGGTGAGGTTGGGAGGGATAGAGGGTGGGGAAAGAAAATCCCACAAAGTAGCATAGGTCAGCTACAGGATAGACCCACTTACACCAATTATAATCAAGAAAGTGCACTGCAGACTTGTCTACAGGCAATCTGAAAGGCACTTTTCTTTCAGATAAAGTTCCTCTTAACCAGCTTCTCTCAAGTTAACAGAAACCAACCAGAACAGTGTATTTGCTTTCCATGTAGTATTTAGATTAATAGTTTTTTGGTTTTTTGTTTTGTTTGCTGAGCCATTGAAAGATAGGTTTCAGATAGGACATTTTATCCCTAATATCTCTGCATGAGTTTCCTTTAAAGAATAGCTTTCTATAGTGCCACAGTATCACTACATGAAAAAGAATTCTCCAGTGTTTTCTAGCAACCCTTATTCAAATTTTCCTATGTATATTTAAATGGTCATATGAGGATTTTACCAAGGTTTGTCCATAGTGTTTGGCTGTCTCTTTGGTGTCCTTCAATGCCTTAGTTCTTACTTTCTGTAACTCTGCCTTCATGAAAAGAAGATGAAAATACTTTTGAAGTGTGTCCTGCATTCTGGATTTGTATGTTTGCTCGTTATGCTGTCTTTTACTCTCTACTCCCAGTATGTACTGAATATCAGCTCTAAAGACTTGGTTAGATTCAGACTTTGCACAGAAGTGTCTCATGATTTATGTTGTGCATTAATATATCTCACCAGGAGACACCATATCAAGTTGCCCCACTATATAATAAGGTTAAACTGCTTGGCTAAGATGCTGCAGGAGCAATACCTCAGCAGTTTAAGAGCAACTACTGCGCTTGGACAGAGCCCAAGTTTGGTTCCCAGCATTCACATTGGACAACTCATAGCCACCTGTAACTCCAGTTCCAGGGAATCATGCTGTCTTCTAGCTTCTGCAGGCATCTGCATTCAAATGCACATGCCCACACGCCAGGAACTATAGAACTGGTAGGGAGGTTCAGTGGTTTTGCTGAGGCCCATGGCAGAACAGATTATTACTGCATGGAAGAGACTGGAGGACCTGAGTGACTTACACTGGCATACATTGAGTTTGTTAAAAAAAAAAAAAAAAAAAAAAAAAAAGTGGATGAGAAAAGGGCAGGAGCAACAAAGGGATCTCTCTGGGTTACTGAAAAGCAAATTTGGTGATTTTTCTCACAAAATAGCAGGCTAGAGGGTGCTTTTTTGAGAGGCAGACAAAAATTAAAATGGTCTCTCTCAGCAAGAAACAGGAAAGACTACAAGAAACCTTTGGAGGAAATAAAAGGATCCTAGACAAGAGGAGGACCAGAGACATCATCACACCGATCAGCAGGTTGAATGTAGCATCATCTGAACAGTTTTCCTGGTGAAGGGACAGGACCCAGAAGCTGCTACCAAAAAGGTAAGCCCTATGATAGTCAGGCGATTCTTCCCTCCTCACAAGTCCTCAATCTTCAGACCCACTTGTGGGATTGGGGAAAGCAGTGATCCTCCAGCAAATGGGTGAGCAGAGGAGAGAGATCTTTTGCCATGCTGTGTGACTAGGAGGACAGTGGTAAAGCATCATCTTGGGAATATTATATGCAATGACCTCTCAGGGTTAGGAGCCTCAATTTGGGTACCACTGCTTCTGGATATAGGAAAACCTGGATAGGCGTTTTTAGACAGCGGGAATCCAAAGGATGCAGGCCACAGAAAGCTGGCTCAGGCTTTCTGTTAAACCAAAGAAGTTAAAACCAAAGTACATCAGGTACACTGCTCTTTCCTTTCACCTCCCTCATATCTGTTTTAAGTAGCATGCTATTGTTGAGGCCTTCCTTTGACCATCCTATGTATATGTAAAATAACATTGCACTATCTCTACCTTGCTTCCTGCCCCAGCTTACTATCTCCATAACTATCAAATTATACATACTATGTATTTCCTTTTTTTTTTTTTTTTTTTTTTTTTTTTTTTACTGCTTTCCATATGAGACAGATCCTCAGAGTAACTGAACTTTCATTCCTGCTGTAGGGTGAGTAACTAAAACACTATTTGGCATATAATAAGTAATAGATAAATAAGGAAAGTATGGATTGTTGTTGCTGTTCTATACAAGAAACCCAAGATCCCATTCGATTACAGTCTGCAGCAACAGCCCAGAATAGACTTGGGAGGTGAATTGAGTAGGATCAAGACATTGTTTCCACTTTCTTGTCATCTTGAGTCTGTATGTTCCCCAAGTCAGAAGACGTGTTTCTAGCATTCCTGGGGAGTGTCCCTGGAGGTGTAGATTTCCAACCTTGTCTCAGCTGGGACCACCTCAGTGCCTGGTGTATGCCTTATCTGAAGGCCACCATTACTGGCTATTTTCTGACCTTTATAAATCAGCATTGTAAAATAAATGCCTAAGGTGAGAGATCCAAGGAGAAGAAAAGAAGCCTGCAACTCAAAGAGGATAATTTGTTAAAGTATTAGATACTTTTTTCAGAGGGTGGTCCATGATCATCATGGTGGTCGTAGGTAGGCCTAGTGGTGGAGCAGTAGCTGAGAGTTTACATATGATGGGAGAGATGGAGATAGAGTGAGACTGGGCTTAGAACGGGCTTTTGCAACCTCACAACCTGTCCCCAGTGACACACCCCCTAATCCTTTCTAAGCAGACCACCAATTGGGAATCAAGTATTCAAACATGAGCCTCTCGAGGGCTGTTCTCATTCAAACCACTACACTAGCCATTAGGATTTCTTCTGTTGAGATGTGTTCATACAAATCATTTGCTCTTTTTATATTTCCATGTAACCTTTATGTGAACTTGTGTCAGATGAGCCCCGTTCTGTGGGTTGCCTCTTCTCACTGTTGATTGTTTCCTTTGCTATATACAGCTTTTTAGTTTGATGTAATTTCATTTGTCAGTCCTTTCTTTTGTTTCTTGTACTTTGAAGATTCTATCTATGCAACCATTGCCTGTACCAATATCTTGGAGTGTTCTCCATATCTTTTCTTTTAACATTGATATTTTTAGAGTTTTGGGTCTTTTAGTTGGATCTTTAATTCTTTTTAAGTTGGTTTTGTGCACAGTGAGAAGTAAGGGGTGAGTTTCAGTCGTCTAGATATGGATGTGCAGTTCCCAGCACCACTGGTTGAAGAGACCATCCTTTCTCCGCAGCATGTTTTTTGCAACTGTGTAGTATATTTGAATCACTATATATCAGCTATATTGTGATGCTTTCAGCTTTGATCATTTTTATTAGTACTATTTGAGGTGTTTAGGGTCTTTTGTACTTTATGAATTTTTGGATTATCTTTTCCCTTGTTTGGTGAAGAATGTCATTGGTATTTAATGGTGATTGCATTGATCTGTAGATCACTTTGAGTAGCACAACACTTTGACTGTATTCTTTCAAACTGTGGATCTGGGATGTCTCAGCATCCTTTAATCAGGATTTATCAGGGAACAATCTTTTACTTCCTTAGGTTCATTTCAAGAGTTTTTTTGTTTTGGTATGTATTGGGGGCATGTCATGAATAGGGTTGGTTTCATGATTTCTTTCAAAACAAATTGATGGATATATAGGAAAACTGCTTTTTATTCTGACTTTATATCCTGTTTTTAAATAGTGTTCATCTCCTCTGATAGTCTTTTGGTAGTCTTTAAATTTTTCTATGGATAGATTCATGTCATCTAAGAACAAGGATAATTTGATTCCCTCCTGTCCTGTTTGTATGACTTTCGCTTTTCCTCTGGTTGAATTGCTCTGGCTAAAACTTCTAGTACCACACTGTATAAGAATGCTGTCCTGGCCAGGCGGTGGTGGTGCACACCTTTAATCCCAGCACTTGGGAGCCAGAGGCAGGCGGATCACTGCCCTGGACTCACTTTGTAGACCAGGCTGGCCTCAAAGTCACAGAGATCCACCTGCTTCTGCCTCTCCTAGTGCTGGGATTACAGGCATGCGCCACCATGCCCAGCACTATCTTTCATTCTCTTTATGTGGTATATTATGTTTATGTGTTTGTATGTATATTGAACCATCCTTTCATCCCTACCATGGAACCAATTTGGTCATGCTGTATATCTTTTTAATGTGCTGTTGAATTTGACTTACCAGTATTTTTCTGTACCTTTTTGCATTTGTCCTCCTTTTTTAAGACTTTTTTATTTTTATGTGCATTGGTGTTTTGCCTGCTTGTATGTCTGTGTGAAAGTGCCAAATTCCTTTAGAACAGGAGTTATAAACAATTGTCGGCTGCTGTGTGGGTGCTGGGAATTGGATCTGGGTCCTCTGGAAGAGCAGCCAGTGCTCTTAACCGCTGAGCCATCTCTCCAGCCCTTGTCTTCTTTTTAGACATCAATCTAATGTTTTCTTTCTTCTGTCCTTGTTATCACTTTTCCATTTATTGCCTAAGACCAAATATGCGGTCTTTTTCAAGTATTGGCAAAAGGTAGTATGGGCACTATTAACTACCCAGAAACATCTTATAGGATAGTGTAAGAGTTTGGAGAAGCCAGGTGTGGCGGCGCACGCCTTTAATCCCAGCACTCAGGAGGCAGAGGCAGGTCGATCACTGTGAGTTCCAGGCCAGCCTGGTCTACAAAATGAGTCCAGGACAGCCAAGGCTACACAGAGAAACCATGTCTGGGGGTGGCGGGGATAGTTTGGATAAAATCTAGTCCTGGACTTTTCACTTTTTTAAGATTTGTTTTTATTATTTTTAATTATATATAGGCGTGTGTTTATCTGTGGGTATGTGTACATGAGTGCAGGTACCAGGGAGCCCAGAAACGTAGGGTACTGAGGAGCTAGAGTTAAATTGGAGCCACCTGATGTGTGTACTGGGAAGGAAACTCCGCCCTTAGGTTATCTAAAAAAGCAGCAAGCAGCAGCTACTCTTAACTGTTGAGCCATCTCTCCTGCCTCATGGACGTTTCTTTAAAAGGAGACTTTATTAGTCATTCAATCTCATTAATTATTTTTCTGCTCAGGTTTTCTATGTCCTGTTGGTTCCATTTTAGGAGACCATGTGTGTCCAGTCTGTCACCTAGGCTGGACAAGAACAAGAGCTCACTTTGTAGGCCCTGTCAGGCTGGAACTCATGGCCCTCCTGCTTGGGCTTGCCTTAAAAAAGTGAGCCAGCACAACCAGCTTTACTCCACTCTTCTTTGCTTCGATCTTTTTTTTTTTTTTTCCTGTACAAATTTGGGGGTTCACTTTTTCATGATCTTCTAAATCCTTTAGTGCCATCATTGGGATTTTTATTTGAAATCTTTTTTTTTTTTTTTAACGTAGGCATTCAGTGCTATAAAGTACCTTCTTAGGAATGTATTTTGTGGGTCTTCTTAAGTTTTGGTATGTTGAGTGGTCATGAGTTTCCTCAGATTCCCTTGTCTTAGAAGGTCTATCATTCTCCTTAAATTTTGAAGAGTTATGAAAGTAATTTGTGTTGGTTATGAAAGCTGTAGTTGGCTGTTACTTTCTTGGGACTTATAACCTGTCATTGTAGTCTCTCCTTGTCTGTTTTGAAATCTGCTAGACTCTGATGGAGTTGCCCTTAAATGTGTGACTTGGGACTTTTGTCTTGCAGATTTTAATTTTTGAGCTGTAATTTGACAACAGTGTGTTGTGGAGATCATTTCTGGCTGCTTGCATTTGGGGTTACATAAGCCTCCTGATTTTAGGTGTCTGTGTCATTCTCAAGATTAGAGCATATGGTTGCTGTTCAACTTTATTTTGTCTTATTTTGTGAGATAGGTTTGCTGTGTAACCCAGGCTGGCTACAAACTTATGACCGTCAGTTTCTTGAGTACAGGCATTACAGGTGTGATCCAACATGCCCATCATCACTAGTGGGCTTTCTATGTGTTCATCTCCTCTTTGCATGTACTAAGGAAATGGGTATTTAATCTTTAATAGTTTGCCAAAGACCATGAATTCTCTTTTCTTTTTTTTTTTTTTTTTTTTTTGTTCCTACTTTTTTCTTTTTTGTTTGTTTTCGGTTTGGTTTGGTTTTGGTTTTGGTTTTTTTGAGACAGGTTTTCTCTGTAGCCTTGGCTGTCCTGGACTTGCTTTGTAGATCACGCTGGCCTCACAGACACCCACCTGCCTCTACCTCCCTGAGTGCTGGAATTGCAGGCATGAGCCACCATGCCCAGCTTACTTGTTTCTTTAAAAAAAAAAAAAAAAGCTGGTCAGCCCTGGCTGACATGGAACTCACTCTTGTAGACCCTGCTGACCTCAAACTCACAGAAATCCATCAGCTTTGTCTCCCAGGTGCTGGGATTACATGTTGTTCCGCTATAACCAGCTGTTCCTACTAATTTTAATTAGTTTTTCAAATGCACATACAAAACATTGGGTTTCATTATGGCATTTTCAGCTTTACATTTTTGGTTTGTTGTTGGGTCTTGTTTTGTTTTGAGACAAGGTCTCTGTAGACATAACATTATTGTGCACTGTGTAAAGATTCAAATCCTGATTTTTGTGTGCCTCCCCCCCCACCCTATATCTGTTTGCAATCCTTGTTTTGAGACTCTCTTGTCTAAACTTTGCTTCCCAGTTGTCTCCTGATATGTCAATAGAGCCACTTAATAGCCAATCACTGAGTAGAGGAGAAAATAGGGCTTCTTGCCAACCAGGAAAGGAGAGAGGAGAGGAGAGAGAGGATGTGGAGATTCAGCCATAGGCAGAGGTCCAGGAGAATCATGAGATAGGAGCATCTGGGGCAGAAAAGCCATACAGTGCAAATATGGCAGGGCTTTACTCTGGGGGGAAGCTAGATTAGTTTAGAGAGTTAACAATATACAAATTCTTATACAAAGTAGTATTTGTATTCTTACACAAAGAATATACAAAGTATATTGAGTCCAGTCTCAATTATTTGGATACTAGCCAGGTTATTAGAGAAACTGAGACACACATTTTTAAAGGTAACACTAACAGGTCATTCTCTGTAGCCTTGACTGTTCTGGACCTATGTAGACCAGGCTGGCCTCAAACTCACAGAGATCCACTTGCCTCTGTCTCTCAAGTGCTAGGATTAAAGGCCTGCACCACCATACCTGGCTTTACTTTGTTCTTATCTACATTTTGTGTTGCCTTTTTTCTTAATGGGACATTTTAAATGTTTGTTTCGTTCATTTATTGTTTGTTTTTTCAGGTTTTCAATTGAATTTTGTATTTGTCTTTTTGAGGCCTTCCTTTACAAAGTTTCTGTTTGGTTCTTTCTCAGTTTCTCTTTGAAGAAACTCACATTTATAGCCAAGATGTATTCCTAGTTCTCTCTAACCTTTTATCTGTAGTCTTTGGATCACATTTTTATAGAGCATTCTCCTGAATTACCTGTTAAACCTTTCACCTATTTTTGGTTTCTTTGAAGTTAGTTGCTAGAGAATTGTGATTTTTAAAAAATATTTAAATACTGTTTGAGTGTCTACATTTAGATTTATACATCTCAAGTTTCTTTCAACTGCTTTTACAGTACAGCCCTAGTAAGTGCCATTATTCTATAGATATGTAGATTATTCTATAGATATATAGGTGTCAGTTTGTTTTACACTACTAGCTTTATATCCAGATAGGCAGGCACCAAAGTCTCCCAGTAATTTCTTTTTTAAAAAAATATTTAATATTGGTTTTACTTTTTATATAATATACATATATTATATGAGTGTTTTGCCTACATTCAAATATGAGCACCATGTGCATACCTGCTGCCTGAGTAGGGCATTTTGGTATTGGATCCTCTGGAAATGGACTTACAGACTATTATGAAACTCCCGTTCTGCCAGGAACAGAGTCTAGGTCCTCTTCAAGAGCAGCCAATGCGTTTAACTGCTGAGCCATCTCTCCAGCTCATGCCTGTGTTTTCTATAGGTGTATACTGCTTGAGCTCTGTGGTCCACACACACAACCAGCAGTCAGCCAGAGTGAAGTAGAATGATCTAAAATTGAAGTACATCAGGTGGTAGTGGCTTCCTTTGGCATTGTTGATGATGGCTGTATTACTGACAAGGGTCTTTGGCACTGCCTGCAGCAGTAGTAGGGAGGGGCCTAAAGTACTTGTGGTCACACCCAGTCCTTAAAGCAGTCCATGGTAATAGAGGATACGGGCTGGTAGAGGAGGAATTGTAAAGCAGCAAGAACTGTAGTGTTCTTTGCTGTTACTGTAGAGGTGTCAGGAGTTCTACCCTTGCCCCTACCCTATCATGGACCAGGATATGAACCACTGACAAGGACTTTTCTCCTTCAGAATCTGAGCTAAAGTACTTCCACATGCAAGCTGAGTATGTCACAGCCACTCCAAGGAACATTTCTCTCTGGACCGAGTTAGACTATGTAACCAAGGACAGGGCAGCAACCCAGACCTGGGACATTGTTTCCAGCTACCTTAAAATGTCCTTGTGAATGTGCATTCATGGAAGCAAAACTTCCTTCTCCTTATTACAGGCATCATGTGCCGCACTGAAAGGAGTGATTAGACCAGAATGGGTGACTGACAGGTGTGAATCTATAGTTTCTCATCTCAAAAGGGCAAGTTATCTTGCTGTCATTTTTTCTTTATAAAGTAGACATGTTTATTTAGCTCACAGTTCTGGAGGTTCAACAGGATAGCACCAATACTGACTGGGGCTTTTATGAAGGCATCATTAATGATGACATCATGACGGCAAGAGCACAGAGGGAGATTGTCATCATTTGACAAGACAAGAAGCCAAAAGGATCTCTCTCTCTCTCTCTCTCTCTCTCTCTCTCTCTCTCTCTCTCTCTCTCTCTCTCTCTCTCTCTCTCATATCTCTCTCATATCTCTCTCATCTTTCTGTATAGCCCTGGCTGTCCTAGAACTTGCTGTATAGACTAGAGATCTGCCTGCCTTTACTACGATTAAAGGCATTCACCACCACTACCCAGCAGGATCTGCCTTTTGTTTTGTTTTTAGTTTTTTGAGACAGGGTTTCTTTGTGTTAGCCTTGGTGTCCTGGACTTCCTTTGTAGTCTAAGCTGGCCTTGAACTCACAGCAATCCACCTGCATCTGCCTCCCAGGTGCTCAGATTAAAAGGCATGCGCCACTATGCCCGGCTAGGATCTGTATTCTTGATCCTTCTCTTCCCCTGTATTTTGCATCACCCATCCCTAGAGTGTAGGGTGCTTGGTGAGTTTTTGTCAGAGTTACTTTGTTGGGCCAAGTTTGGTTCTCAAGGAGACTAAACCCTGAGCTAGTGCCATGGAATATTTATAACATCCCAGAAATTATATATGCAGAATTCTGATATTCCTTTTTCAATAGGCTCATGGCAGGTTTGCTGGGGACTGTTATGTAACCCTTTCCAAAGGGTTTGTCTCAGGCTTCTCCAGTTACACAAGCCTACAAGGGTTACAAAACTTTCCAGTGGCCAACATTACAAGCAGCCTTGCTAGTAGCTTTTTCCTCTCTTAGCCCACTAGAGAGAGGGTCAATAGATGCCTGTATATTTTCCCTTACTATGCTGTTGTCCCAAGATCCTGAATCTTGCCTCGTTTCAGCTTCTGTTGTGCTTATACCAGTGGCCCTCCATTATCACTCATCTCAGAATGCAGCTATATACCTGTTGCTTTGGCTTTTCTTTACAGTGGAACAGATGAGCGCTGGGTGCTGCTAATCAGCCATCTACCTGTTGCATTTAATCCAAGTCATGCACTTGGAATGAACTTTGAGGAAAGGTACATACCTTTGAGTCTTGCTCTATCAGTGGTGAGGGGCAGGGTGACTTTAAAAGGTAGATTCCTGTTTTCCTTATACCATATGCTCAAGAAATGATAAATATGCAAATGGATGGATACTCACTAGTAATTAATAAGTACTCCCATTTTTAATTGTGTAAAGATAGCATCTTAAGTTATATCTCTTCAGAACTATGTAATGTACTTAGCTAGAAGAAAACTTAAAGAAATACTCATATTTTGAGGTTAAAAAAAAATTAAAGGTTGAAAAACGTGATTACTCTAATGTTACACTTGAGATGGGCATACCATTTATGTTCCTGGTTACCAGTGGATTACGGCATCTAATGCATCATAGGAGAAAGCAACTTTCTCATCACTATCTGTAATTAGCATGGATGATTTTGACATCTGAACATGACAGAGTAATCTCATTCAGTGTTCTAACCTAAAGAAGCTTTAAAGGTGATCTAGTATAGGTTCTATCATAGAGGAAAAAAAATACACAAAACGTTCAGTGACATGCCAAAGTCTGCCAGCTAGAGAAACATTACTCAGACTCTGAAGATCTAGAGCCCCACATGCAGGGCACGTTCCAGACTATACTGAAGTGTACTTTAGTATGTGAGTGTACTTAAGCTGATTCAGTTTTGACATATTGACATGCCATATAACCCTCCTATCGGGGGCAACAGGAAATGTTTTATTTATGTACAAGACATGGGAAATCAATTTCCATTCAACTTTTTAAAAACTTGTTACAAATAAAAAGATTTTGTTAAATACATTCATTCTTTGCACACAAAATACATTCTTTATATTTTTACTCTCATTATGAATTACTTCTTAATAATAAAAATTTAAACTACAACAGTCACTAGGTTTGGCAATTTGATGATTTTTTTCCAAGAAAGAAGATGCAAATGTTGAGACAGTGAATACATAGGAAACCATATCTTTAAAATGTTCCTTAATGACTGAATGATCCTACAAGGTTTAATGAATGCCCTCTCCAGTATCCTTGGTAGCGGTCTTTAAAGGAATGCAGAGCACTTTGAGGCGCTCAGTGATGACAATGTAATTTCTACAAAGACTGAAGGAGCCCCCATGAAATTGATAACCATATCAAAAGGACATCTTCAGAGAGAGATTCTTATGGATATACAGCTAGGCATTATTCTGGAGTCCAATTGACCAATTTAACCAAGATCATAAGTTTCATTCCCCAAGCAGGACTTTAAAAGGTTCTATTAAATAAATACAAATTACTTGGTTTGTTAATCTGTTTTTGAGATGTGAAAGCAACTATATAACCAATACAAAAATTACATGAATGTTCTAGCAGTATTATTTATACTAGCCAGAAAAGAGAAACAATCCGAATGTCCAAATTGTGAATAATTCACAAATAAAATCACACACACACACACACACACACACACACACACACACACACACTGGAATATTACTTAACCATAAAAAGAAATACTGACTCATGCTACAACACAGATGAGCCTTCAAACCCTTAAAAGAAGCCAGGCACAAAAGACCACATATTATATGATTATATTTATATGGAAGGGAAATCCACAGATAGAAGGCAGGTGAATTGTTGCCAGAAACTGGGGAAGGAAGAGGTTTGGCTATTAATGGGTACAGAGGCTTTTGGGAATGGCATATTCTGAGGTTAGACCGCAGGAACGATGTACAACATAGTGAATATACTGGAAACACGGAATTTTATACCTTAGAGCAGGGAGTTACTGTGTGTCAATTGTCTGAAATTTCAAAAGATATGATTTTACTTAGAAATGTTTTTGCTTGAGTTCCTGGTTCCTCTTTGTCCCCCTTTTGATAATTGAACTGAATTTTTTACAAATCATCTTTCTACACAATGTTTTTAACTAACTGTACTCAGGTTACCAATGGCTTATATCTCTAATGACCTTTTTGTTAAGTAAACTTAATACATGGACACAAAATATATATTGTTAATATCTGCATATCAACATTTTGAACCAAGAACTATACGTATATTAAAGTAGATGATTAGGGTTTATATATATATATATATTTTACTGAGAGCCTATGCATAAAATCAGTAGCCATGTATCAGGAAATAAGTTCATAAAATCCACTGGTCAACCTGTTTACTGAAACTGTAGGTGTGAAATATTCATGACTTAATGGAGAGATAAGAAAATGAAGAAAATCAGGGATTTTCTAAGTCTCCGCAAAGCAGCTTCTGTAAATATTTTAACTAGCTGCTGTGATCCCTAGAATTAAATATGTTGCATTTTATTTCATCCCTATGCTAAAAGTCATGCATTAACATGTGTGCAATAATTTACAGGGCATACTTTTTTCAAATTCTTATCTTAGTTCTTTATTAATTGACATTTTTAGCAGAATTTTTTTTTCTTTTCTGAAAACAGCATTTTACTCATGCACTAGTTAAGACAGATTTGTGTATCTTGTTTACACAGCATGAAAGGAGCTCTAACCATCTGGTATGTCTAGAGGGACCATCCATTGAGTAGAAGCTAGACGCCAGCATTCCAGTCATTTGAAATGTTTTCTATCAGGGACCTGAAAGTCCCAATCAGCCCTAAGAGGATAAAATTACTCTAAAAATATTCATTTAGTAAATCAACTGACATTCATTGTCAAGTAGACTACAATAAAGTTCCACTAACATTCTGTAATTGAATAGAAGATGAGAATATTTATTCCTAATGATTACATTCCAGAAGCAATATGCTTAGCAGCTGTTTGTCAAAGGGCTTTATCAAGTTTATTATTATTATTTAATCCAGGCATAACTGTGTAGTCTTAAACAAAAGCTATGTGCCGTTCATCAACTGGTGAGTTATTCTAACCAAACAGATTCTTTTCTTACTCTGCACATGAATTTTTGCTCTATTAGGAGGTTAGTACCCCAGTTTTTATTTCAAAATGCAGCACACACACATAGAGATTAAAAACATTTTAGAGTAGTAGTAATAAATTCATCAAATAATGTCATATGTGGAATTAAATCCTAAAAGCAGATCACATAACTGGGATTTATGATACCATTTTTACCTACAGATGGAAAGAAGAGCCACACAACCAGATGTAGTCTTACTTGGATATCCATTATACATTATTAGTAAAGGGAGAAATGCATGGGTAGTTGAAGAACTAACCAACCGTGTGATTATCTAAATCTGATCCCAGTAAGAAGCTAAGGGTCAACAGCTATCCTTATGACTTAGTTTCAAACAGCAGACAAAGGGCAATAATAGACAGCAAATGAGAGTCCTTACAGACACAGCCAAGCCATCCTTCCCATGGAGAATGAGACCAACAAGAGGTCTGCATTGCACTGTGAGGTATTCAGTCCCGAGAGAAAGTTTCCTGATAATAAGGAGTTTACAACCCTGGAATCATCTATTGAGACAGAGCATCTCTCAAGATATATGGAAAGAAATGCGTGACTGACATCTGAAAGCAAAGCCAAACACTTCCTTTTAAGAAACCCTTGTAGAAATGGAATTCTTGTCTTCATAAACGACTGACCCAAATCATTTCTTAAAATCTCAAGATGCAGTCTCCCTATGTTGCCCTAGCGCCCACCTCAGCTCCCAAGTACCTGGGACTAAAGTCACATGTCACTGCTCCTACTCCCAAAGTCTGTTCCTAACTAGGGAGAAAGAGGGGAAAAACTAACATTTGAGTTCTTCCTATTTGCTGAGCAAGATATTTTTACCTTGTCTCATCTCATTTTCAGCATAATCCTAACAGCTCCATCTCATAGATGAGAAAACCCCTGTTCAAACTTGGCCTAAAGCCCCAACTTTTAAATGGTAGGGCTGCACACAGCCAACCTAGTACCCCACTTTTATACCTCTCCCTGTATCATTCTCTGAAGTGTCAGTTACCAGTGACCATGATTTCATCAGAATATGGCTCAGCATCTGCCATCCTGTCTTTAATCAATAGGGGAAATTAAATCATACACCTAATGAAGTCAAAGAACTGGCAACTAGCCTTTGTATTCCAATTTCTTACGTGAGGGAGTCAGAGAAAGTCTCAACCAAATTGAAGTATGTTTCTCCACATACTAATTCAAAGCAATGATTTCCTTTTCTAAAAACTAAGCAAGAGCCCCCCCCCCCTCAATCGGACTGGAAAGGGTGCAAGAAATTTTACATATAGAATCATTGGGCTCATAAATTTTAATTAGCAAAAACTGCTTTTAGTTATTTTATTTTCAAGTTAAAGACCTGTTTGTGCATATACTTTACTTTGTACATGAAGCAGATTGGCCTTTGACCTCTTATACTCACTTTCTCCAGAATCAAGGAACACTCCCCCCAGTGCCCCCCCCCCCCCCGCCAATGTCATCAATGTCATTTGAGGCTTCCTAAAGCAGATTTTAAGGATGGCTTTCTGCTACTGGCCCTCCCGTCCTCTCATAGAACACTGGACTATGAGGGGATCTTTAATGGAGGGTTCTCCTATGCTAAAACACTTCTAATATACTGAAGAGAACACATTGTTTATTATGCCAAATGAGATGTATAACTGCCACATTTTCATATAACCTCTGCCTAAATGATACCTCTTCTATTTTTAACCTGGAAGCCAGTTTGATTCCAATAGGGACTAACAAGGCATTTCTAGTTTAGGACTTAATGGCAAATCAGTGTTTTGGTCTATGAACATGTAGCCAATCTTCGCCCTACAGGGTAGTGCATTTGTGACAGAGCAAAAAGCCTTTTTAAAAAATGTCATTAGCTATTGGTCAACATATATTTAATTGAGCACATAAGAAAAGGTACTGCAAGTTAGAACTTGGAGTTAATAGAGCAACTGGGCCAATACTCAATCAACATTGTAGGTCATCCCCACATTTTCTTTGCACAGTGTGTATGTACCATTTGCTTGACAGAAAGGCAACTGCTACCACAGGTTCCTTTTTTTTTTTTTTTTTTGGCAAAATTCTCCCTGGCACAGCTCAATCTGTGTCTCTGCAGCTTCAGTGTAGTGGACTTCATTCTGTCTCTTTGAACTGTGAAGTATCTTTTGACTATGTTACTCTCTCTATGCCACATCCCACAAAAATCCTTCAAGTAATCTTTAGCTATCTTGTGTTAAATTTATTTACACCACTAGTTATCCCTCCATCTGTTTACAGCGATAATCCCAACAAGACTGAGGCAAGAGAGTTAGCATGAGCTCAAAGGCAGCCTGAACTACATTGTGATTTCTATGTTGGCCTGATTTCTGGATCTACAGACTGTAATCTGGTCTAAAAAATAAATAAATAAATAAGACAAGGCAAAAGTAAAAAACAGTGCCTCTCAGAAGTAGTTGTAACGTGCACATCCTGTAATTTAGGAAGGAGATGAAGTCCCATCTATATTACTCAATATTAATGACTGACCTGAGAGGATAGTACCATAAACCAATACTGCCTGTGTGTGCAGTTGTAAGGGAAAAGCAGCTTTCCTTTCAAACACGTGCCACAGGAACAAAAATCCCAGAGAAGAAAACATATTTTCATTTAGTGTTTAACAACAATTTCTTCTATGGAATACATTTTGTCACAAGGATGAGATGTGGAACACACCTGTCAAAACTATGGTTGAGGGACAAAAGTAAACCATTGCAGTTAAAAAAATTCTTTAAAAAAAAATTCCAAACCTACAGCTTCTTTCAGATGCTAACAGGAAAGTGAGCCCTAATAAGTATATATGACCATGAGATACACAACATTCTGTAGGACTAAGACTTAGAAACTTTCCCTATCTTTAAGGCCACTGGCATGATATATAAGAGGAAATAAATAAGTCCAAATTAATTGCCACTGTTATTTTTTCAGAATTTCTCTTAACTAGAAGTGTATACTGTCGGATAGCTCAAAGAATAGACTGGCAAACCCCCGATCTAATCCTGATAGTCGTCAGAGTCCTGTCAAGGTGCACTTTCATGAACACAAAGAATCTGCTTCCTGCCTCCATCAAGCCTCAGTGCTTTGAGTCATACTAGTCCGAACATCTTGTTTGTGTCAGTGGTTTCTTAATAAACTCAAAATCAGAACTTGACATACTTTCATGCTAATGTATTTTAGTTTCGTTTTTAGTTATTGTCTTTGCACTTAGAGAAAGATGCTGATGTAAAAATGACTAAAATACGGTAGAGTTGGAATGAAAGCCAGAAAAAGCTAATGACGTATATAACCTTAGAAGTCTATGCAAAAGATAATTGGCTCTTTATAATTAAATATTAATGTAATCCCACAGAGCTAATGAAGAATTCAAACACAGCTTTGTGTAGGAAAAGGAGATCCCAATAAGTTCTTTGAGGGCACAGTCTATACGAAGCCGTATCAGAACATTATATGATTCCATAGATCTTTTCCAAGAGTGACTCTACAACCTGAACTTTTGTTTTCAATGGAAAATGCAAAAGATTGCCATGTGTTTAATAATTTTATTAAAAAAAAAAATCATACTGGAAATGGAAGAAGAGATGGTCTGGTCAGGATGAGCCAAACTACATTACAATAAACCAAATCGTGTTCTTTTTGCCACTAAATAATTTAATGTAAAGGGGGCTTATCTGAGCAAATATTCCCCTGCCAATAAGAATTATTAGGCATAATAATAGTTATGTTCTGTCCTGGATTAAAATGATTCTTAAGAACCACTTTAAGGACTTTTATTTAAAAATAATAAGAAACATCTTGGCACTGAATCATTTATTCAACTGGTTTTTATTGCACCTACAATATTGTCAAGGGTTGTTCTCAAACTTGAGATACATCACTGGACAAATACCCAAAAGGCCTAATCTTAAATTCACAGACCTGTGGAACATAAGGACCTAGTTTCCCATGTGTCCACACTGATGGGCAAAGGATTGGTGACTCTGATGTACTGAAAGACTAGAAGGACCTGGGATGGAGCTCTCTAAGCTGCTTCTGAACCTGAAGGGGGTGCTATAAGCACTAAGGAAAAAGAATAAGTGTGACTCCAAAAGCTGTTTTGCTGGAGCTAAATTAGTCCAACATAACAAAGCCCTTAAAGTTCACAACACAACGTTATTTTTAACATACTGCTGTGAGACAAGGCTGAGTCATCATATGCTGAGGAGATCAGAATGTTGTGGTAAAGAAAAGCAATAAATCTAAGTTTAAGGACTTTTGCAATAGAAAGATAAATTCTTCTGTAACCTTGATTAGTGTATCTTCTGTGCCTTTGGTTGCTGGCTTAATAGAGAAGTAAAGGTAATTACAAGTGAACTTTCATTTTCATTAATGTGATATTTTCCTCCTGCCTGTATAAAGAAAAAGCAGTCCAAACTTTTAGGAAACCTTTATCTTTCCTACAGAATCAGGAAAAGCATAGAGAGCGATGACAATGCCAATGACTGGTAAATAGTGCACGTAGTCACATGAAAGAGGTTGGACATTATGGAATCTGCTAGGAAAGCTGGAAATGTGTTCTCAGTATCCTGCTGTGTTGACTCACTGCTTTAAATTCAGTAGCTTTCCCAGAGTGACATGTCATGTTCAAGATTGTCACCATCAATACAAACAGTGGAATTACACGTCATATCCTCATTCAGTGATTCATCACTCACTTACGCTATACAGCAAGCTACAGAAACACCTGACAACACCAACAGCATACAGATTTAATTACCGCTGCAATTTGCATTGATGACAGTGAACAAATCGGAAGGTGTCAAAGCATGGCACTGAAGAAACAGGAACTCACTCAGCAGCACATCTTCCCATTTCAGTCCTGTTTTAAAATTGACTAAGTAAAGGCATATATACGTCCATTTGAATTGGAGATTTCCAGTAACACATGCATGCCAGGATGGGAAGGAAAGAGAAAAAGAAGGTGTGGGGAAAAGAAAGCAATATGGGCTGACCAGGGGAAAGAATGTATGCTCATGAATCTGAGATCGACATTAATATAGATGAAACATGACAACCCAGCCTGCTGCCTGACCAGGACTCTCCTAAGTTTAGTGAAGATACAAAAATGGTGTGTGAGACTTTTCATCAATCACTATTCTCACTTATTATACTAAAAATGTCTACAAAATCCTAACCCTTGGTCTGTCCAAGGATAGTTCCAGAAAAGAAAAGGTGTGACCTGTTACAGAGGACTGTGCTGTCTGGAACCCGGCTCGGCAGTCAGTCCATATTCCACAGTATTTTGGTCATATCTGCTGTGTTTTCTCATGCTACTCAAAATGTCTTACAAATAATCTTTATTAGAATGCCATCATCCATTTGGATTTTTCCTATTTTTTTTTTTTTACTTTGATTTACTTAAAGGGAGGAAAGGTGTGAAAGAATAGAAGAAAGTTAAGGAATTTCAAGGAGAATATGAAAGAAAGGGGATTCTCATGTCTAAACCCATCCTAGAAAAGGTGGAAATGAGACTCTGAAAAAGACTGTTGATTCATGAATTTCCCCCATTTTCTTTTTATTTCTAGGTAATACATCTAAGGGTATCAATGTACTAAAACGTTTGGTCTGTGAAATAGCATAACCATTAGCACCAAAAAGAGTCATGGAGCTTGTATATATTATATTAAACATTAATTTTTACTGTTGGTCATGAGAAGAGTTTCCATTTTTACATCCCAAAGGTTTTGAAAGTGCTTGTGGACAAAAGAAATAACACTTTTCAAAATCTCCATGGGGTCATCAGTAAGTACTACAGACAGTACTTGGACTTTCCAGTTTCGGTTTACCTGGTTGACAAGGAAACCATGGGCACCAGATTACCACTGAAGCCTAAAGAACAGCCCCACATGCACCCGTTGACACACAGGAGGGATGCCTACAGTACATGATCCCCTGCACTGTGTTCAGGAATGCATTTTTACTTGCTTTTTTAAAAACAAAAGCAACATGCTCTGCAGATCATGGAGCGCTTAGTGCAATTTTCTCCTTGCTCCAACGCCAGACTGCGAAAGGGTGAAACCATATGTGTTCTGCTAATGCTGGCCTGCAGTAGAGGCCCTTGGCCCGCATGCTTTGTAAGCTCTGGAGCCTACAGGAGTCAGAAGGTCCAAGAGCAGGAGCCATAGTCATTGCCAGATTTCCCTAGCAATGTACAGCCCACCAAGGCAACCACTGATTCCCTTTGATTCTCTGCCTCAGCCTTTAGTTGAAATTACAACAAGTCAAATAGCTGATGCTCTTCCCCTCTCCAGGTAAGGGTGACGATACATTGTTCACCAGTGTGTTCTGTCTTGCTTCACTGATGAGTCGGCATGCTAAGTCAAGGAAGAGTTTCTCCACATTATCAGATTCCTTGGCTGAAGTCTCCAGGTAATACATGTCCTGAGCCTCTGAGAATTCTTCTGCTCTCTGCTGGGAGACCTCTCTCCTTTCAGCCAGGTCAATCTTGTTGCCTGTAACAATGGCAAATCAAAGAAAGTATCATCACTTGACTTTGTTTCAACCGGAAGCATCACGCTTTAATCCCAGACCTGAAGTAGATAGACAGATTAAACAGATGAACGAGTAAAGCAAAGCAAATATGGAGGTGACTGCAGGAATATTTATTTAAAAATACCAGTGCCATTTGTAATGGCAAAGATAGAAAACAACACATATGCTTGCATAAAGTGCAATACATGCACACAAGTATTCAACCTAGTAAAGAAAAAAAGCAATGAGGAATATTCTCTACAGTGCCATGAATTGAGAATAGAAGCAAAGAAAAGAAGTATAATCTGCAAGTCTCTAAATGGAAAATATATAAAAGTTGTACTTTTTGCTTATTCTTTAATAAAATAATAAACCAAAATTGTAATTTAAAAGACAATGGCCATGCAAAAAGATAAAAGTATGGCGCATAGGGGCAGAAACCAGACCTCTCAGGGCATACTCTGCTTTACAGACTTGACTTTAGAGGCTCACATTTAACATATCTAAACAAAGCGACTATGTAATTTGTACAAAATTAAATTTTAAAAAGTAATCTATAAATATTAAGCATCTTTGTCATACAGTGGCATAAGTACAACTATTTCAAGTGCACTTGAAACATGTCTTAACCCTGCATCCTCAGGTGTGTACGCTAAGGACAGGGCATTTAAGGACAAAGTCTTGAACTCATTCAGTGGTCATCTTATCAGTAGCAGAGCTGAATTATGAGGCTGCTAAGGTGTATTAAGGGATAAAGCAAGTCATTATGTTGATGTCACTTGGAACTGGGATTTTAGACATGAGAAAGATGAAATACAGGTATAGGATTAATGAAATAAATAAATTTTTTGCAATTTTAAAATATAAATCCAAATATCTGTACAGTTAACTCAGGGTATGTTTTATCTCTTAAAAGTTTTCTACTCAGCTGGGTGCAGTGGCGCACACCTGTAAGCCCAGGGCTTGGGGAGGCAGAGGCAGGCAGATAGGTGTGAGTCTAAGGCCAGCCTGGTCTACAAAATGAGTCCAGGACACCCAAGGCTACATACAGAAACCCTATCTCAAAAACCTAAAATAAAAATGAAAAGTTTTCTATTCGTTTTTTTAGGTAGGCTGACAAAACTCAACTATGCTACCTGGAAACACTGCTTAAATGAGCCAATTGATAAATTACCCCGTGTATACATTATAAATACCTAGTAGATTGTCATAACTACTGATTCACCATTGAAGAACATACAGGAAGCTATGCTCTTGGAGCTGTTTCTATGGGACACAGAGGCTTCTAGGCCAGCACACCTCTTGTACTTGTCATAAGTGAACTTTGTTTCCTGATACCTGAGTTGTCCAGACCTGCCAAGAGAATTATGATAGCTGATGCCAACCTGCCATTGAGTCAGGTGAACTGTCTTGTATCTTTCTAAGTGAACAGGATGCCATACGTGTCTTACGATTGTACTGTGAGTCCAAACACAACTTGTTGAACCTAATAAAACAACACAGTTCACCATACTCATATATATAGTGACTTTTAATATCAAAAAGTTTAGAAATGGCTGCCTACAAGTAAGGGCAACCCAACCCAGAGGCTGAGGTTTCTAATTATAAGCTTTCCATCAGAAAGAAATAATCACCTCTTGAAGACATAGTCAGTTGTAGGTATGGGCCATGAAATGATATGCCTGAGTATTTGTCCTATCAGAGAGCCGGGAAATTGTCTCAAAGACTCCAGTAGTAATGTCAAAAGATTTGGGAACACATTTGAAGAAGTTTCCCATGTCAATGATGGAACAATAGAATATTGGACAGTAGTCATTGCACAGGATTAAAATACACTGAATGTACATTTAAGTTCAGAAGCTCATAGCATATTAAAAATACAAATGAGCCGGGGGTTGTGAAACACACCTTTAGTCCCAGCACTGCCCAGAAGGCACACAGGTGAGGCCAAGGCAGCCAGGGCTACATAGAGAACCCCTGTCTCAAAAATGAAAGAAAGAAAACAAAACTAAAACATGATTTTCTAGTGGTTACTTTTGGAAGATCCTAAGAAACCAACTCATTACCATCGGAAACTGCTGAACAAAAAGGGACTAAAAGGCCAGTCATGGTGAGGTACACCTTTAATCCTGGACCTTGCATACAGTCTAGCTGTGGTCTTTGTATTTTTTCCCTTCTGCTGCAGGAGGTGTGTGTGTGTGTGTGTGTGTGTGGGTGTGGGTGTGGGTGTGGGCGTGGGCGCGCGCGCGCGTGCGCGTGCGCACACATACAAACATGCATTTGAAGACCAAAGGTACAACTTGTTCCTGAGATGCAGTCTACCTTAGTTGTGGTTTTGGGTTTTGGGGAGGGGTTTTTATTTGTTTGTTTGTTTGTTTTCTGTGATACAGTCAATAAGGCCTGGGACTCCAGGATTAGGCTAGGCTGGCCACCAATGCTCAGGGGTCCACCTGTCTTGACCTTGTCTGGGGTTACAAGCAAGGGCCACCACTCCCAAGCTTTCACTTGGGTACTAAGGATCTAACTCAGGTCCTCTTGCTTGTGCAGCAAGCACTTGACCAGCTCATTGGTCTCCCATTTTTAGTCATGCCATTTTTAATTAGTGCATTTGTCACCATAGAAAATGAAGGGTTAGCCAGGCATGGTGGTGCACACCTGTAAATCTCAACACTCAGGAAGGCAGAAGCAGGCAGATCTCTGAGTTCAAGGCCAGCCTGGTCTACAAAGCAAGTTCAGTACAGCCAAGGCTACACAGAGAAACCCTGTCTTGAAAACAAAAACAAACAAACAAAAAAATCAAGAGTTATTTTCTGGTTTTCCTCCTACATTAAATAGACTCCCTCTTACTAGATGAAACAAACTGCAGCATTTCCCTTAGGAGGGATGTCTTAAGTTAGCAGGAAGTAAGGAGGAAAAAAATTTACCAAAAAAGTCTATGTTTAAAAAAAAAAAAAAACAACTGCTTCAATATGAATTCCTCATCAATGAGAGATTTCCTTTACTTTTACAGCAGCAGTGTCCACTGTCTTATAACTCACCTACACTGATAAAAAAAATCAGCAACACTTTTGTTTATTTTTCTAAATCATCATTATGGGGTAGAAATTATTTCATGTTCTTAGTTGTGTAAATGAATATTGACTACATAACTCAGGTAACTATATTCTTGGAAGGTACCAACACATAAGCATTATGTGATCATGAATTTTCAGATGTGCTCAAATCAATTTCCTTCCTCATTAGTCCATACTTACCCACTAACACAGTGATGACCTTATTGCTGGCATACTGTTCTATCTCCCGCAACCACTCTGGAAGGCAACGGAAGGACTCCTCACAGGTGATGTCATAGGTAAGGATCAAGGCATTGGCGCTTCGGTAATAACTTTGGGTGATGGAGCGAAATCTCTCTTGACCCGCAGTGTCCCAGATCTGTAACTGTAGAGGCATGAGACGAGTCAGCTTGAAAAAGCACAAAAAGCATTTCCTCGCTATAGCTCAGAAAAAGGCACACCAGCCACACAATATCATGGTTCTTCTCTGCCCTGAAAAGCACTTTTTGCTGTCAAGTATTTCTGATTTGCTCATAGGCTACATACATTACAACAGAGCACGCTGTTGTTCCCTGGTCACTGGCGTTTCACTCAGCGGCCAAGGGAATGAAAATACAACCTCCCTAGCTGCCAACTCTTCCAGTTTAAAATTCTAATAAACACATCAAGGCATTATCTCTGTTAATGAAAACAGAAATGGCGCCATACAGCCATGTCCCTCCAGTACACTAAGATCTATGACCTTAGGACATATAATCCTCTTGGACTTCATTTGTTTAGATAGATGATAGGTAGGTAGGTAGACAGACAGACAGACAGACAGACAGATATTTTAATAGGGTTTGATAAGTCTACTATTTCTAAACCTAGCAAATGTATGGTTTAATGAGAAAGGAGGAAAAATACTCCCCAAATCCCCGCCTCAGCCTCTCTGCACACATCACACAACCAACGAGTGGCCTGGTCTCCAGACACAGCTCTAAATATAGAGCAGAGCTAATTTTATATTGTTTGTGTTCTATATTGCACCCACAAAGCTGGAAATCAGACTCCACGTCTTCTATTCCCAGTTCAGAACTCAGCCCGGCAAACCCTGTTGCTTTTGCCACTGCAAGCTCATTTAAATGGATACCTACGTCCAGCAGTCACCTGGTGTCACCCTGTCCCCATAGCAATTTAGATGAAGACACTGAGTAGTGACCAGTAGCTCCTGCCGGGACCCAGCGCACACGTTCTTTGATTTGAAGCTGCAGCAGCTCTCTGATTATATAAACTAAAGTCTATGTGTGTAAAATACAAACATACACATGACAGTTTGTGCTGGAACAAAAGCTATTTCTCTCCTCTGCCTCAAAGTAGGACCATAGTTCCCTTCTGCCAAGATGTGCTGTAAAATAGCAGACTATTGTTGTAAAGCCCCATTCAGCCTCTAAAATACTTTTGACTAGATTTAGATACTGCCAATCATAGTTTGTTCATGACTGGAACATATTGGGAACTGCTTTAGGCATCAAAATATTTTCTAAAGGAGTGATTGTATGGCCTTGCTAAGATATATACCACCCTCTCATAAAGGACTGCCTGTGTCTAGCCTGAGAATTGATTATTAAGGATGCTTATATTCCATCATCTATTACTCAAATTACTTCCATCACCTTTCTCTATAATCCATTAGTTTCTTTTCATCCATTGTAGGGCACCAGATATAAGACCACAAAGCACAATCCCTGATCTAAGAGGCCATGGTCTACAAAGAACCCAACTCTACAACTAATTAGCAATGTCCTCTCAAAGAGGCACCGGAAGCACAGAGTGTCTCCAAGTGTTAGTCTACCACCTACCAATGTGTCCTTAACACTGCAGCCATGGGTTTCCTCGCCACGCTCACCTATAGCACCTGTAGCTACTACACTGCTCAGCTGCTCTCTTAATGCACCACTAGTGCCTCACTACCACAGCAGTGCCTTGTCATCCACTCTCCTAAGCTGTCCTCTTTCAGGGACTGAGTTCTCTGAGGACCAAGCTTGTCTCTTTGACTTCATATCTTTGTTTCCTTCCTAACACAGTATGTAGTGGACACAGTTGGACAATGGTTAATGAGCATAAGGACTGTGGGATCACAAAGGAAATTTTCATTAGCTATTCTTAGGTTAATGGAGTTTGAAAGAAAACAAAACGTTATCTGAGCTAGGTATCAGTAAGTTCCAAAGGTCAATGATGCTTCACCTAACCACAGTACTCTGCACTCGGCATCAACTGTAACACAAGATGGAAAGACAGACAAATCAGCAAAAGAATAAACATTTGAGCCAGGCATGGTGGTGCACACCTTTAATCCCAGCCCTCGGGAGGCAGAAGCAGGTAGGTGTCTGAGAGGTCTAGGCCAGCCTGGTCTACAGAGCTAGTTCCAGGAGAGCCAAGGACAAACACAGACAAACCCTGTCTCGAAAAAAACCAAAAAACAAAAAAAACCAACAAACAACAACAAAACCTTCTTCTTTTATAATCAGGCTTAGGTTAATAAATAGGCTGACCTTATATTTTTATTTACTACTCATTATTTTGTGATAGACTGAAAAAATCAGTGGGCAAGGTTGAAGACCATCATTCTTCATCTTTTTTCTTTATGCATAGTTTTCTTTTTTATTTTTACATCTCATTCAACATGTTGGGTTAGAATAGAGTCACACGCAGCTTGAGCTGGACTAGCCAGCCCTCATTTCTTATGAAATGCTAGAAGTCTAAAGAGTTGTTCATGGAAGCAGTTGAGCTGTAAATATAAAGATGAGTAAGATGAAAGCCCTGCTCTTGAGGAGCCTGTAGTCTTGTGGTGTAGCCCAACACCGAAAAAGATGGAATTTTAGTTACATAATAAGCACTTAAAAATGAGGTCAGGCTAGCAAACGCCACTGTGGGGAAGGGACAAGCTTGATCCCCAGACTCCACACGGTACAGAGAGCTCTTATAAGTTGTCCTTTGACCTTCACATGCACGCTGTGCTCATGTACACACACATACATACACACAGAGACCCGAGTAAGTAAAAACACTTAAAAAATAAAGCCATTGTTTTCTTTTTCCTTTTTTGCCCCCCACTCTCTCTCTCTCTTTCCAGAGCTGAAGGCTGAACCCAAGGTCTTGTGCTTGCTAGGCAAGCACGCTACCACTAGCTAAATCCCCAACCCCGAAGCCACTGTTTTCAAAAATAGAAAAAGAAAAAAAATGGAATGCCTAAGCTTGAAATTCATGAATGGAAAAAGAGTCTGTTCTATAACCTTTGGACCATTCCTTATTTTTTCTTGTTCTTGGCCCAAGCCATGTACATGGTAGGCACCAATGTTTCAGGTCAAAGAATGACCTCACAGGTACATATGCAAAAGGAAACTCATATCTAGGATGGAAACTCATGAAAAAGTGCTTGTCCTTTTTGAATTCCTTAGGTTGACAACTACCTCCTCTAGAATAAATATTACAAAAGGTTCCTCTTGTAGACACCTCGTCAGCCTGCTCCTGTCTCCTGTCCCCACCCTAGCTCCTTCTCTTGATTTCATAGAATTTTTCTGACCAGGTTGCCGTTTATGTAGATTTTACAGCCTGATTTTATCTTCCAGTATCCCAGCTTTCTGTGCACCATTATAGATGTTTCTATGGTAAAGAACTGTTTTAAAGAGATAAGGCAAAAAGAGATAGAGAAGGTTCCTATCTCTCATCTGGAGATGAGAGGAGCCTTGTGTCGGTCCTTGATTGTGATGGTATCTATGAACTGCTGAAAAAATGCCAGGAAGCTTCTCTACCCTTTCCAAGGCACTCATAAAATGTGAAAAAACATTCAGCTAGAAGGATGCAAATAACACAAACCAAACGCGGGATGCTTAGGCTGAGACTTAGCTACTACTCTATTTCCACGGGATGTGACTCTGAATATCTAACCAAGAAGTTTCAATGAATGAATGGTAGTACTAAACAGCAGTATTCTTACCTCCTTCCATACAACTTAGTTTTACTTTGCAATTTTAAAGTGTGTGTGTGTGTGTGTATGTATGTAGGTAGGTAGGTAGGTAGGTAGGTAGATGTACAGGTGAGTATAGGCCAGAAGAAACTGTCAGACCGTTGTGATCATCCCTACATGGGTCCTGGAAACCAAATTCAAATCATACACAAGCACAGTATACACTCAACCTCTAAGCCCTTCACTTCATATTTCTTCCAGGCATCATGTTCCTCCTTTTCTTGCTGCACGGCAATGAGCCTATTGTGCTTTCATTACCTTCGTTTCCCGCAGAAGACCCCACAGAGTTAGAAGAGTATAGGTTAGCAAGTGAGGCTCGCATTCTGCTCATCTCCCTTCCAGCCTACCACCGTGATTCAATAAGTTAAAGTAACCCCTGAAGCATGTACAATAGGGATGGTGCCATCTGCTTCCCAGAGATCATACTAAGAAAGAAAGCAACAATGCTCAGAGACACTACTTTACAACACATATTCAACGAACACACTACCTCCTGCTTCTGGACACACTATACTTCTTCTAAGTGCCAATCCTTTGAGAAGCCACCATGTGGAAGACAAAGCAGAGGCCAAAGGTCCTTACTTGGACATCTAGAGCTCCAAGATGAAGGTATAGTGAGAGACAGAATAATTTTAACAGGCAATTCATGTGACTGAATTACCTACAATGAAATGTGAGCATCAGGAGGCTTTCTCAAATGGGCCTTTTATTTAGAAGAGAAATGTTATTGGTCCAACTTAGAAATCCAAAAGGAAATTCCTACTTTGTTTTCATATCACTTCTGCTTTGGTAGAAAATGTTGATTCCTCGCTGTCTTCATATCTATAAACATAGGATCCCTAAATTCATTCTGTATTTTTCTTTTCTTTTGAGATAGGTTCTCATGTAACCTAGGCTGGCCTCCAACTTGTTAAGGATGATCTTGAATTTACTATAGATCCACCTGACTCATAGAGCAGATTACAGGTGAACACCAACACACCTAGTTGTATGTGGTGCTGATGGTTTAATCCAGAGCTTCTTGCATGCTAGACAAGTATTCTACAAGCTGAACTCCACCCCACTGTGCCATTTTCAATGTGGGTTTAAATAAGACAGTTTAATAAGTGTCATGAAAACATGGCTGTACTTCCTCCTCTAAACTCTTAGAGAACACAACAAAGCTGCATTATTTATTATTTAGCTTCTTACCTTGACTTTTTCACCATTAATCTCCACTGTCTTAATCATAAAATCAACTCCAATTGTGGCTCCTTGACCTGGGGGGAAAAGACCCTAAGGAAGAAATAATGGCAAGTAACATTTAAGTAAATCTTCATTAAGTGGCTTCTCCTCACTCCCCTCCCCCCACTCCCATCCTTTGACTGAGGTAAGAAGAGAATACTGAGGAAGAAGAGAGTGCTCTGCCTAGTGCCATGTTTGGAGGGGAGGAGAGTGGGGGTCTTGGAGGGAAATGGAGGGAGAAATGCTGACAGACGCAAACAGAAAGGAATGACAAAGCATGAGGCTGAGTGTAAAGGAGAGAATCTGAAAGGGGCGCCTTCAAATAGAAAACTAAGACACAAGGATAAGACTGGGGAGGAATGAGTCACCAGAATGACATCGGGATCAGAATGGGGAAAGAACAGATAAGACTGGTTAAAAACAAACAGGAAAGTAAGGTGTAGAGAACCTCCACTACAGAATCGCAATGAGAGAAAGACACAAAGCTCAGTTTTCCTGGACCCTCAGGACAACCACCAGCCTGAAACATACTGTACCACACACACACAAGGGCACACAGTCCAAATAAACACATACCAGAACACATAGTCCAAGTGGGCACATACACAATTACACACAGTCCAGGTGGACACATACACAATTACACACGGTACAGACAGACAATTACAGTACAGACAGAAACACACACCATGACACACAGTCCAGATGAACGATAAATGAAGGCATCAGAAACACAACAGAGTGGTAGCAGCAGCATCAAATCAGTAGGGAGCAGGTAACCCGAGACAAAGCAACCTCCCCCCCCCCCCGGCCTAGGCCTCAAACTCATTTGAGTCTGAGGTTGCTGTAAGCATGGAACAGGAGAAAGCTGCTTTACGTTAAACTGGAAACATGATAGTTTCAAGAGAATAGAGACATTAGCAAACTCTCAGGTATGATGCAGTATGCTTTTTCCTACAGGAGTAAGCTTAGGGAGAGGGTTGGGATAGCAAGGACCTCTACCAAGAAAAAAAAGTCTTTGCCTAGGGTCTTCCCTCTTCAGATGGCAGAATTCCAGGAATAAAGCAAGATGGGATTTATTAGCTCTTGCAGCTAAGACTGGGACATCTTTAATTAAATCCAGTCCCTAACAAGAGAGTTCTTTAATGAAAGTTTGAACTCAGAACACTGAGCTTCAAACCAAAAGCTTCATTGCATGTCTGCAAATGATGTAAATATAAACATTTGTAACTTTATTTACAAATATTGAATCAATTTTCACTTTTGACGTGGCTCAAACAGAAGGCTGCCAAACTTCAGGTTTATAGCTCTAGCTGTTTGCAGACTAGCAAAAGAAAAACAAAACAAAACAAAACAAAAAAAAACCCCCACAAATCCTTCCCTATGTCCTCTTCTCCGCACTTTGTTCCCCAAACCTTTATGCCTCAAAACTAGCTGAAATCAATTCATTTTAACTGCTTAGTAGATAACAAAAACATACATAATCCTGTCTATGAAATATAAACTTTATGGAGAATTGAAGGGATAGAGAGAAAAAAAGTAGACAGAAAAGAAAAATAAGAAACCCATGCTTGTGGATAAATTACTGATCAAAAGTAAAAAACACGTTCATCTTTCATGGGCGGATTCATCCCATGAATTTAAGGAGAATGGTCCCAAAGGATAGGGAACTGTGGAGAGATACTGAGCCAGGGAGCAGGAGACAGGGGCCCAGCTTTGCCAGTTTCATGCCTCAAGATCGTAACAAGCACTCCACTGGGCCCCTCTGGATCTGTATGAGAGGACTGGATGGAATAATCTCTACGAGACCTTTCAGTAAAGACACACAATCAAGCAAATTGTAATAACTCACTAAAAAGCACAACCTTTCTATATGGAAAGTGAGTAGGTATGTCCTCCTTACAGAGGCAGGAAAGACCGCTGAGGTTAGGAGATGTAAAGCCAGCTGGAGTGTCCTGTAACTCTCCACAGCATCTGACTGAACTCCAGGTGCTGGCTGATTATATGCTTTCATCAGACCAAGACTTGGTGAAAACATGGGCTCTTGTCTGCGGCCACTCAGCATGTGAAAAGCCTTGACATTTCCAGCAACTGTGGGCCCTAAAGTTGTTTGTGTTGTCCAAACTGTCACTCCAGTTTTCCACAGACCCACAGACTGCAGTGAAGGGGGGCTTGACGTTCACCAGCTTGTCATGTGCAGTGCGGAGACCTGGCAAGGGCAGGTGCGCAGCAGAGCCAGGACGAGCACCTGGACAAGCACCTGGGTTCCAAACCTTGAGTCAATGCTCTTTCTATGACACCAGGTCATCTTAAGCCTTAAAAGAGCTCATCTCAACGTTCCCAAGGTGCCTGTCACAAAAACATGCCATTTTCATAATAATCCAGAAAAGGGCATCATTTAGATTTTTACAGTGGGAAACAAAATCAACCTCAGAATGATTTTTCACTAATTTCTGTCCAAAAACAAATATGTGATCTTGACCAGTGATTCTTAAGAGGCCAACCTAGTAGGGGACTTGTACTTTCAGTTGCATTCAGGTTCTTTGCTGCCCTCAGCAAAGAGACTTAGACAAGCAGAATGCTTGGTTATAAACCAAAAGAGTTCACTTTGGATTTGGATGAGAACAGACATAGACAGGAAACTTGGGGTTTAATGTTCACTGGGTTTTTTAAATGAATATTTAGACTCTGTTTAATGCCCAGCCTCATGTGTTTAGATAATTTCTTAATCATCTGATCTATTTTTCACCCAAATCTATTTTGATAATGCACACTGAAAACAAAACCATCTGCCTCTTTTGTAAGAGGAAGCAAGAGGAGGTGTGGGAGAGAGGCCTCAGGACCATTCTACCTCAGGCAATTTAGAAAACCATTGGCTATAAACTCAAGGGAGCTTTCAAAGGATGCTTTAAGAATCTGCAACCTAAGCCAGGCATGGTGGTGCACATCTGTAATCACAGCATTCAGGGAGGCAGAAGCAGGTGGATCTCTATGAGTTCGAAGCCAGCCTCATCTAAAGCAAGTGTAGGACAGCCTGGGCTACACAAAGAAACCCTGTCTCGAGAAACAAACAAAACAAAACAACCTAGAGGTTGGCACTGGACCCAATCACCCATCCAGCAGATGGCCGCTAGAAAACAGGAGAGACAAACAAACCCAACCCCGGATTCCAGATCCCCTTACCTGAGTGAATCGCCGGACTAGGCACGTCTTTCCCACTCCAGCGTTGCCTATTAAAACGATTTTGAACAGGAAATCATAATCTTCCATACTCATTTACACGGCTGCAAGCAAACACAGACAACGATGAGAGCCTGAGGTGCCCCAGAGGGTCAAGCGGCACCAGCTCCTTCCCCACAGAAGCAAGAGGTCTGACTCATTTGCAACTTAAGGCTCCTCTCCGGTGACGCTGCCAGCGAAAGAGGAACACAGGTGTTTGGTCACGGGTGGACTTCACTCTCCCTGTCTACCTCGTGCTACGGAAAGTAAATAGTCCACAGGGCCATTCGCCTGGTGACCTTTGCTCCTCCAAGCAGTCAGGTCAGATCTTCAAGTGATAGATGTGTTTTCTTTTTATGTGGGAAGTCAGCAGCCAGGCTGAGCAGGAGTGCAGACAAGTAGGGAGAGACAAGAGCCACCCAGAGACTGAGGCGGTTAGTACGCTGTATATGTACGCCACTTGGGGAAGAAAACGACAGTCCCTAGGGGGCCAAAGGAAGGGGAGGAGATTAGCAAAGGCCCTCCAGTCTCATGCTGGGTTCTTGAGCACCGTACCAGTGGGAGGCCGTCTGTCCCATTTCCAGCTATCTGCTACCAGCCACGCTGGTGCTAAGCACCCTCTGATGGCACCTGTCTCCTGATTGCAATGAGCTGTGCTCTGTCCTCTCCTTTGCTTGGGATGTCCTCCTTCCAGATTTTTCTTCAAGATCCAAGTGTCCCAAAGTCCAGTGCAAACCTCTCATTCTCTCTGAATCTTTCACTAATCTTCCTCAAATAAAGTGATAAAAATAAAGTGATGACTTTTCAGAACCTCACTTGCTATACATGCTTGTTTAAATGTCTGCTTTATCCTTGAAGAAAAGGGCAATGTCTTTTAGCTCTACTTCCGAGCCCTAGGACAGAGTGACACTTAGTAAATGTCTACTCTATAGACGGAAAGAATTAACTAATGGGCATATTGCTTAGATGTAGGCATTTGCTTCTCCAGTTGTACTAAGAATATTACCATTGTGTAACTCAGAGGGTCACCAAGATTAAAAACAAAACAAAGAGTCTCCCAGAGAGCCTGATACCCACCAAGGCCCATTTGAACAAAAGCCATGATAATCCAAGTGGCTCCTATACCATACTGCCATTACCTGGACACATCTGACCCTAAGACCAACATGGAAAAAGCTTAAATAACAGCTATAAAATAAGCTGGGCATGGTGGTGCATGCCTTTAATCCCAGCACTCGGGAGGCAGAGGCAGGTGGATCTCTGTGAGTTCAAGGCCAGCCTGGTCTACAGAGTTGAGTTCCAGGACAGCCAGAGCTGTTACACACCCTGTCTCGAACAAACAAAACAAAACAACTATGAAGTAAAGGAACATCTCAGTACTCAGGAGACTGAGGCTAGAGGAACTTTGCCTTTGAAGCCAAATAGCTACAGAAGGAGAGTATCTCAAACAACAAATGAACAGACAAGGTCAAGAATTAATTCTACCTAAGAGCTGAGATCACCGTCTTAGGCAGAAGAGGCAGGATAGGCTCTGGAAGGAGAAGAAAAAGGCAGTGAAGCCTGGAGAGAAGGGTTCTTAGGGAAGCATCAGGCTTAATCCTACCAGCAGACTTGCACGTGCAGACCCCAGTGTGTGGAACCTACCATGTAAGGTGATTGGTGTGTAGATTTGCACACTCCATGAAAGATGACTGGCAACCAAGTAAACACAGAGGCAACTGCTCATAGGATTCTGTCTCGTGTCAATGGAACTGTGAAGGATGAACATGTGTCTGTGCGAGAATCTGAGCCCATAAACAGTGGCTCCATGGCTGTATGCCTTGCACTATAGTTGGCCCTTTAGGTATATTTCCTCATTTTCAGTAGTCCACGGAGCTAATGTTGACTAGTGTAATTTGAGTAAACTGAGGGGAAACCAAGGTTGGCTCCAAATCATAACACAGCCAGACCTCAAGGGAATTCTAACTGTAAAAACCAAACAGACCAAGGTTCAAATCCTGGCAGTTGTATTTTCTCAGTCTGTGCCTTTGGGCAAATGACTGTCTTCCCCACTAACACTTGCCCACTCGCAAAATGGAATGCATAGCACTATGTTATGGGATTGTGATGGCTGACGAAATCAGAGGCCTCAGGACCTGTCCTTGTCTTGCTAAAGCAAACTCCTTAAGATCGTTCTCAAGTTTCCTGTCATGTGCTTTCTGTCTCTATTGCTAGAGTCCCATGTCACCACCACCTCACAATCCTCACGACATGCACTGCGGTCCCCCCGCTTCCAGACCACCATGGGCAGGCCTGCTTTTTCTCCTCAGACTTTTCTGCCAAGAAGAAGAGTCCCACAGCCTCCTGTCACCTCCCCCAACCCAGCTAACTTTCACTTCTGCTTTAGATCTCAGCTGAAGCATCACATCCTTTAGCATGGTTCTCTGGCCTGAGAGGGGGCCTGGGCCCCCTGACTTCTACTTCCATAATGCCTTCTTCCTCTTACACAGTGTTACGCACCATAATTTACTTATGTTAGTGATGTATATCTATCTACACCTGTCCACCATCTCCCAGCATCTCAAAAGCGTGTGTGCACGGTATGTGTGGCTGAGCCACGGTCCCATGATCAACGCCATCATCACCACCCTCTCCATCATCACCACCCTCTCCATCATCACCATCCTCTCCATCATCACCACCTTCTACATCATCACCACCCTCTCCATCATCATCATCCTCTCCATCATCACCATCCTCTCCATCGTCACCATCCTCTCCATCATCACCATCCTCTCCATCATCACCATCCTCTCCATTGTCACCACCCTCTCCATCATCACCATCCTCTCCATCATCACCACCCTCTCCATCATCACCATCTTCTCCATCATTCCCATCAGCTCACAATATTAACTACTTAACCTCACGACAGTCCCTGAGGCAGGCAGTGTTGATGTTTTTGAATTGACAGATAAAGATATGGAGGCATAAGAAAAGTTTAAGAAAAATATCATGAATTACCTCTAGATTTAGTGTGACATTCAACTGAAACTGCTTTAAAATATTATTCCTTTAGCTCCTTCATCTAGTGTTCCTGGTGATGACAGGTCCCAATATGAATTTTTAAGGAAATTTCTTTGTGAATACTTTTTTCTCTAAAAACATTTAAGAATGTCTTCTTTATTTGATGGTCCATAGTATAGCATATTTCATGTATTCTTAATTTTAAATTTTTAACAAAATAGGTTTCCAAATCATAAGCACACAGCACTGAGCTCCTACAGTTCATAACTAGAGGAACTGAGAGTCCAGTTCAAGCTTGGCTCAGTTGCCCAGTGGTGACTTTCAGGAGGCCCAGTGCATGAGAAGAGCTCAAAAAAAGATGAGATGGGTTGAACAATAAAGGGTGGACCCTTCACACTCGAGCCTTCACTTTCCTAGTCCCCCTCCGATTCCAAGGTCAAAATCCTTTCTTACTATATCATACTGCTTAAAGCAGAATCAATGCTAAACTCCTGATAAATCTTAGGGAGATAGTATGCCACGTAAAAGCTTGCCATTAAAACCCAAAAGAAGGCAGCATATAGTAATCCCAGAACTTGGAAGGCAAAGGCAGGAAGATACCACTGCAAGTTCAAGACAAACCTGATCTAACATTGTGAATTCCAGGCTAGCTAGCCAGGGCTGCATACAGAGATTCTGTCTCAAAACTGAAAAATTAAAAGAGGAAAAGAAGCCTCAGCACTGAGCACAAGATAGCAAGGAGGCCTGAAGCTGCGCGGACCAGGCATCATCACATGCATAAGTCATAACTGGAAACACGGGCTGGGCTACATCTGTTGCCTGCGCATAGATGGTTTGACAAACTTATTTCTAATTTTTGCCAGATATCAAAGAAACAAAGCAAGCAATACTGTGTGTATGTGTGTGCGCGCGCGCGCGCGCGTGTGTGTAAATACAGAGACCTGAAAATCTACGCTCCTGAAGGACGATTATCAATGCCGAATTTATATCCTTCTGTTATGAAGGAAAGAGAGGCCCAATCACATCATTCTTGGCTCACATGATTACCACCAAACTACAAAACAAAGGTTAAGACACACTTTCTATAAGAAATTAATTTTACAAGACGGCCGTGGTGGTGCATGCCTGTAATCCTAGCACTCAGGAGGCAGAGGCAGGCAGATTGCTGTGAGTTTGAGGCCAGCCTGGTCTACAGAGTGAGTCCAGGACACCCAAGGCTACACAGAGAAACCCTGCCTCAAAAAACCAAACCAAAACAAAGAAATTTACTTTATGCCTTTAATTCCAGCACTTGGGAGGCAGAGGCAGGCAGATCTTTGTGAGTTTGAGGTCAGCCTTGTCTACAAAGTGAGTCCAGGACAGCCAGGGCTACACAGAGAAACCCTGTCTCCAAAAACCAAGGTGGGGGGAACTAACTTTAATGCTTTGTTAAATATTTTTATTTTGTGTATTTAGACTTGAATCCCGAGTCTCATACATGTTAATTATATGTTCTACCACTGAGCTACATTCCAACTCTGAACATTTTGTTAAATGAACCTCTTGAGGCAAACAGGTTTTGTCTCTGTACAGTTGCAAGCTTTGTGTGGTTAAGACAGGACTGTGCACTCCAAGTTACAGGCTCGGGTGACTGTCCCATTTCTAAAAGAAAACTCCTTATCTCCCTGGGGAAATCCTCTCTTTATTTATTTATTTATTTATTTATTTATTTATTTATTTATTTATTTATTTTTTGTCCGTAATATAAACAGCCAAGGCATTGCTAATCACTGTGATGAGACAGTAAGGGGACACCCCAGAAGCAGGTTGCCCCAGCCCAAGAGTGACAGTCAATCATATCCTGTCTACAGAACAAGCAGGTTGCAAGATATGCCACTGACCAAGCATATTATAGCAAGTTTCCATTCTGCTAACAACAGCAGTAATAGATGACTGACACTTGTGGCTTACTGTGGACTGGGCCTTCTCCATGTATTTACTCACAGGATTCACATAACAATGTTCTGATGTAGGTACTCTTATCACCTAAGAGCCATTTGACTCAAAACAGAACACTGCTGCCTCCACTCTTGTGATTGGCAGCGTCTATATATCTGTCTGAAGTTCAGGTGAATGGTCCCCATGCCTGCTGAACACAGTGGTCTAGAAAGCCCTTGCTACTAAAGCATCAATCCCACACTCAGGGGTCTGCACGCTGACTCCAGACCATATGCTGGTGTTCACTATAGCTCCCTCTCCCAGCACACACTCCTCGGGAGCTAGACTTGGCTCCCCTCAAATACCACTCCCACAGCTCATTTGTCAAATAACAAAGTCCCCATTCACCCATATAACTAAGTGCCAGGCACACAAGGATGGGGAATTCTAAACAAATGGATGTGAGTGTGAGATTCAAAAAGGAAAAGAAAATGGATGAATAAAAAGAGGAAGGAACTGTTTAAAGATACAGGATACTAAATTTAGTGTGGTTTTAAAAGTTCAAAAGAAGATCATCCTGATAGATTTTGCAACATATATTATGTTTTTAAAAGTATCCTTTAAAACCCTATGCTCACTGGTGCCTATCCATGTATTTCCCTCTTTCTCTTTGGGGTTCAGTAAAACAGATCGTCTCAAAAGCCATGCTCCTTCCTCTATATTCAAAACCCTAGAGCTGTCCCCAGATATTTTGAGAGGACTTGTCTTTGCTCAAAAACTGTGTTCCTAGGGCCCATGGTAGATGACACCTGTAAGGTCACACCTGGAGTGCTAAGGCAGGACGCACACCAAAAGTTCAAGGCCACCCTAGGCTAAATAGTGAGACTTTGTCTCAAAAGAACTAGAAGTGAGAGGAAGGAATGGAGATAAAAAAGGAAAGAAGGAGAGATGGAGGAAGACAAAGAGAGAAGGAAGGAGGAAGGGGAAGGTAAGAATGTAAATCACATCTATAACCAAGCACTATGAGGGCTAAGGAAAAAAGTTGTCAAGAGCCATCCTGGGCTACATAGTTTAGGGCTAACCTGAGCTACAGAGTGAGCTTCTCAAGAAGGAAAGGGAGAGATGGAGGGAAGGAAGAAGGGAGGGAGAAAAGAAAAAAGGAAGGAGAAAAGAAAAGGAAAGAAAACTGTGTCTCAGGTCTTTTTCCCTTCCCAGGGCCTCAGCTCAGTCTATATAAATGCAGGAGACTGGTGAATAAGCACCAACCTCTATTCCCGAAAAGCATGTCTCATGAAATTGAGATGACACTCAAGTCCCTATCATTGAGTTGCAGAATAATAAATAAAATATGGGAAAGTATCCCTATACATGTTTTTGTGTTAACTCTTCTGTAAGTGCAGACAATGCAGACAGAAAAGGAAGGGGGAGTGCCTATAACCTCTTTCTTCTGGGTGCAATTAGTTAACATTTTATATACACTTTCTTATTTTAATTTGTTTCATTGTCAAATTGTGGACTAAGAAAGCAACAGTATCACAACAATATAGAAAGGTCTTTGGAGCCAGGCGTGGTGGCATACACCAGCACTCGGGAGGCAGAGGCAGGAGGATCAATGTGAGTTCGAGGCCAGCCTGGTCTATAAAGTGAGGCCAGGAAAGCCAAGGCTACACATAGAAACCCTGTCTTGAAAAACAAAAACAAACAAAGAAACAAAAGAAAGGTCTTTGTTGCTTTTGTTACTTTCAATTTGAACTAATGGTCTGCAGATGGAAATGGCCACCAGAGACACCCAACACTCGCCCAGTACTGTGAATGCTCAAGGTGAGAGGCAGTGTGTAAGGTGGCCTCCCAGTGACACCTCTGAGAAACTGTCAGTGCTGTAACTCAACCCAGAAGCATTAGATATCCTAAAAACTGACATAATTTAAAAATAAGAAACAGTAAACAATCAACATTGCTTAACCCTAGACTTACCAAGCATGACATAAGCTGGGAACTCTTTCTTCACATAAGCCTTTTAATATCCCCTGACACTGGGGTGCCATGGAACATAAGGGTGGTCAATGCTGTTTTATAGAATTTGAAATCAAAACTGCCAGATATAAGTCTGAGCCAGAGATGGTTTGGAAAGATGGCTTGTAGGTTAAGAGCACTGGCTACTCTTCCAGAGGTCCTGAGTTCAATTCCCAGCAACCATATGGTAGCTCACAACCATCTATAATGAGATGTGGTGCCCTCTTCTGGTGGGCAGGAACACATACAGGCAGAACGCTGTATACATAATACATCTTTAAAAAAAATACAGCAGCAAAAAAAAATAGAAAAAAAAATTTAAAAAAATTAAAAAAAAAATACAGCAGCAAGCCAGGATACCACTTTAATTTCCATTTCAGATTGTAATAAATATGTTTTATTTTCACACACATAACTTAATGTGTGCCTCCCAACAAATATTGTATGAGACACATGCATAAACTTCTGTATGTAGTGATGGGATGAGAGCCCAAGGCCCTGCACATCCCAAGCTACTTCTGCATAGCAATAATATTTTGAATATAAGTGTGGCCCAAATGTTATGAAGGACATTACACTAAAAACAATATTTCTCTAAGACTCAAAAGGGACAAAGTATCCTTTATTTTACTACCCAGGAAAGTGGGAGTGGTCAGGGTATCCTAGAAACAACCCTGTAGGTACAACACTCTAGGAGCTGTGTAGGAGACAGAGGGCACGGACAGGGCACGATAAACAAGAGATCGCTGGCAGATCCAAAAGTACTGAACACCAGAACAAAGGGCAACGAGTAGAATTTCAAGATGGTATTACTAGGCTGGAGTTCTCGAGACTCAGGGTGAGATTTCTGGGAGAGATCAAACTGGCAGCCTGGCCCTGCAGGTGAGGCCCCATCTCCCTGATGGCCCCTGAGCAGTGAGGATGTTGGAGAACCGCAGCCCACCAGTGTGTCTGCTGAAGGGCTCTGCTTCACAGGTCCATGACCCTGCTGCCCTTAAGGACAAGGGCTGTGCCTCACCAACTTCTTCTTCTTTGCTTAACCTGATACTGTGTTCAATGAGTATACATTAAACTGAAGGCTTTTGATCCATCTTACACTCTAACAAGATTCTGTCCCAGGGAGCTCATTATTGCTTAATTACAAGGATGCAATTACTCACCATTACTATAATCAAGGCTGCAATCTCGCTTGCCTTACATTGGATGCTAATTTCGTATTATTGCAAGTTAATTATTCTCCTTAGTCATAGATGTCAGACACCCACCTGTGCTGGGGTTCTCACTCCTCTTGCATCAGGACAGACAGTCCAACATTTTGTTATGTAGCCTTCTACAGCTTACAACATATCTTAACACGTGATCTAATAGGGACCTCTGTCAACTTCATGATCTAGACTGGATCATCCATCAGGTGAGGAAAGCAGGGGTTAGATAACAGAGTGACTCACCCTAAGTCTCACCGGTGAGTCACAAAGCAACTACTTCAGCGCCGTAGAACTTGTTTTGCCAAAACCTGGATGTTTTATCCAGTTTCTGGGTATTTAGGCCATGGTCTTAACACTGTTTCAGGAGTAAGGCTAGATTTTTTTCCAAATAGAATTTCATTTAATCTTCTCAACTGCCCATTGTTATTTTTCCACAATATACAGATATGGAAATTGAGGCTCCAAGAGGTTAATTTGATTAAAAAAAAAAAATCATAGAGTTGAGAGATGGCTCAGTGATTAAGATTGCTTCCTACTCTTCCAGAGGTGGATACTCAGAAACCACCTTCCTAGATGACAGGGCCAAGGGGTAGCTGGACTCAGAACACACAATCTCCTTTATTTCTAGCTCCAAGCAATCCAATACTACTTCTGGCCTCTGAAGGCACCTGCATACACCTGACAGATCTTCACACACACACGCACATGCACACTTTTTTTTAATCTTAAAATTATACAGCTAATGAGTAAAAGGGTACCTACACTCAACCCAGGCCTTAGCTGTGTGTGATGGTGTACTCTGGTCCCAGCACTCTAGAGACCAAGCTGGCCTACAAAGGGAGTTCTAAGCCAACCAGGACTACACAACCATAGCATCTATCAAAACAGACAAATAAATCCTACATATTTCTGGAAATAAATGAAATTCATATTCTGTCTTATTCTTCAAATAAATTCCAGATGAACTCAAGGTTTTACTCTAAAAAAAACCTGAAAAACATTTATATCTGCATAAGATAGTAGGAAGGACTCAGCCACTCAAAACCAAAGTTGTAAAAACAAAAATTAGCAAAAGTGAGCAAACGTGGCCACTGTTCTCCCCAAAGAGCCAAGTTCGATTCCTAACATTTTTGTCAAGTGGCTCATAGCCAAGTGGAGGTAACTCCACCTCCAGGGGATCCATCGCCTTCTTCTGGTGGCCTTGGGTACCTGCACATTCAACTGCATGCATACTCACAACACACAACACTCATAATACAGACACATACACAAATAGAAATAAAATAAATCTGTTTTTAAAAGAAGTACGCTTGTTTAAATGCCTGTATGACAAAATAAATGAAAAAAAATGACTAAAGCATCCTGAACCATATGATTATGTCATTAAATGTAGTGTTAGAAATCTGTCACATCTGCGTACTTATATCCATAAACAATGGCACATGGCGTTTTGCCTTCATGTATGCCTGTAAGTCAGATCTCCTGGAACTGGAGTCACAGACAGTTGTGGGCTGCCATGTGGGTTCTGGGTACTGAACTCTAAAAGAGCAGCCGCTGAGCCATCTCTCCAGCTCCTTCAGCTTGCTTCAGCAGAGACAGCTGTGACGTACCGCACGAGCTAGAAAAGGCAGCTCCGGAGGTCGGGTGGGATGCTATTTTTCCTTCTTACAGCTCAGTCATATGAAGGGATGAAGCAGGGAAGATGAAGAAAGAGTGAGGTGCATATGTTTGTGGTGTGTATGAATGTGGCATGAATTTGTATATATTCTCTTGCCTGTGTTTGCATGTGTGGAGGTTAGAAGGGGGTATGAGCATGAGCAACCAATTTATTCCTTCGAGACAGAGTCTCTCAGCGTATTGGAAGCTATTCTGGTGGCCAGTACGCTCCAGAGATACTCCTGTCTCTCTCTGCGGCAGTGCTGGGATTTCAGGCACATGTGGCAGGTCTGGCTTTCTACACGCGTTGGTCTATGAACGCAGGTCCTTAGTCTTGAGCAAGAAGCATTTTTCAAGACAGTGTTTCTCTATGTCACCGTGGCTGTTCTGGAACTAACTCTGTAGACCAGGCTAATTACACTCTGCCGTGGCGTCTTCATGAGGAAGCAGAAGGAGGAAGTCATTTCTCTCCATTTTCGAGAGGCAGTACTGGAAACCAAGTGACTAGCCAAGTGACTTCGTGATATTACAATGGTCCCCTGGCAGGAGACAAAAAAAGGTCTCCAAACATAAAACCCTACGAAGCAAGGCCAGGGGCCACTATGAGGGCTGGCTGGATCCACGCCATGGATCTGAAGCAGGACAAGGAGATTCTAAAGCAGATCTAGGAATATGGGGCCTGGGTTATAGGTTGGGAGATAGATAGAGCCCTTACCTAGCACACACCAAAGAAATCCTGAGCTTGAGACCCAATACCACGGAAAACTTGGCAGGGTGGTAGGCACCCCTGTAGCCCCAGGACAGGGGTTCTTCTGAGGACAGAAGAACCAGAAATTCAAAAGCAACTTCTCATACTCAATTGCAAATTTGAGGCCAGAACAGATTATGTCTTTAAAAACAAAAACCCAGTGGTGGTGGTGCATGCCTTTAATCCCAGCACTCAGGAAGCAGAGGCAGGCAAATGGATCTCTTATGAGTTTGAGGCCAGCCAGGTCTACAGAACAGTTCCAGGATGCCAGGGCTACACAAAGAAACCCTGTCTCTGAAAGAAAAGAAGAAGAAAAAAAAATGTAAGCCTAATAAAAAGAAAATAAAGCAGGCCTAAGATCTCCACAACACATGTTTTTTTAATCAACACAAAATACCACCTTCTTCACATACTGTATAAAAGTATGCTCTTAATCCTTAGAAATAGGAAATAGATTTGAAATGAAACATATTTGAAAGATTTTTTTTTTTTTTAAATCCACAAAATGGCATTTGACTATCACTCAAACAAGCAAACCGCTGGCTTTCTCGGTGCTCCTTGACCCGCACTGTGACAGGCTGGAGGGCACCACACATGGGTCTCATTTTCCACCAATAGGTGGGAAGGGAAGCGAGGAAGGAGGGGGGGTGGCAGGGAGTGCTGCTTAGAGGGACCCTGGATACCTGGCAGAACTCCTCTGTTTCCTGGGAGGCAGGTGCTTGACAGGGGCTTGCAGCACCCATAAATCCTGGCACCCTGCTTCCTGGGGAAGAGAAAACAGAGCCTCCTGCTCATTAATCTCTAAGGCGGGAGCTTCTGTCTGTAAAACAGGTTTGCTGAACAGACCTGAAAGAGGTCTTTCCAGACCCAACTTGCTGTTTCTGGTATTTGTACAGACAGTTTCCCTCTGTCGTCCTCCATGCACAAAAAAGCAACACCACCACCCAATCTGGCGTATGCACCACAGAACTAGGGTTCGAGTTCTCTGAAGTGAGGCCAGTGTCTACTCTTTTCTCTGCAGAAGCCTTCCTGTGCCAGTCTGGTGGAGGGGAAGGGCTTCCTTATCAACCTCTTCAGTCTCCTACCTCACCCTCACCCTCACCCCGAATCCTCACCTCATCCCCCACCACCACATCCTACCCCACCCCCACCCCCATCATCCTATAATGCAGGCTGGTCATGCAGCCATAGGTCAGAGCTATTTTTCAGAATGAGCCCCAGCATTCCCCATGGTGTTCCCCCATCCCAGAGACCAGAGCCCTACCAAACAGACACATGTCCTAGCTGCTGGATGAGTGTCATGTTAAGCTGACCCTTATCTCCCCTATTCAGAGTCCCTTTTCACTGGATGCAGGAGTAGACTTTAATCCCAGCACTGGGGAGGCAGAGGCAGGTGGATCGCTGTGAGTTCGAGGCCAGCCTGGTCTACAAAGCAAGTCCAGGATAACCAAGGCTACAGAGAAACCCTGTCTCGAAAAAGAAGAAGAGAAGGAGGAGGAGGAGGAAAAGGAAGAAGAGGAGGAGGAGGAGGAGGAGCCGCCTCTATGCTCCAGAAGCCAAATGGATGAGGATAAAACACAGAAATTCCAAGTCTGTCTCTCAAGATCAATTGTTTGCCTAGCACCTAGAATGCTTTACACACTGGTTCATTTCATTCATAGAACAGTCCCCTGGGGAAGGGTTTCTTACACACCATCACTATCAATAAATCTTTATAGCTAAAATGGATAGAGAAAATATGATACATGCACAATGCATGAGTTTAGTCAGCCAGAAAAAATAATAAAATGTATGACGTTTGCAGGAAAATGAAGGGAACTAGAGATGATCAAGTTTAAAAAGAAAGAAAGAAAGAAAGAAAGAAAGAAAGAAAGGAACCCAGACTCAGACAAATATTGCATGCTTTCTCTCATGTGCAGAACCTGCATTACACATTTGTGCACATATATGCACGCATGTGACATGAAAAGAAGGGGACTAGTGGGAGGAGACAGGAGAATATAAAAGAGGTGAATATGGCCAAATAAATGAAGTATTTCCATAAAATATCATTATGAAACCCATCACTTCATACAGCTCAGCATACTAACATTTTTCTATCATTGTGTGTGAGAAAGAGACAGAAAAGTGGGGGAGAGATGAGAGCACAGGTCTCACAGGCACAGGTGCATGGGCTATGTGGCATGTGTGCCGGTGAGAAGACAGCATTTGGGAAATGGTTCTTGCCTTCCATTGTTTTGACACAGGGCTTCCCTCTTATCTCTGCTGTGTGTTGCATAGGTGTCTAGGTGTCTAGCTTGAGAGCTTCGGGGAATTTCCTATCTTCATCTCCCAGCTTGCCACGGGAGTACTGGATGTACAGATGCAAAGCACATCTGGCTCTTTACCTAGATTGCAGAGAACAGAGTCAGGTTGGCAGGCTTGCCATGCTAGTGCTTTTACCCACTGAGCCATCTCCCTGGTACAGTAGGGGGAAAATTAAGTTTTTACATGTGTAGAGCACTTTCTAGGTTGCTAAGTGCTTTCTCGTGTATCGTAGCAAATGCCTATGGAACACATAGGGTATAGATTCTCCCAAACACACACACACACACACACACATACACACACACACACACACACACACCTTGCCTGAAGCCATATGTTACCTGCAGATTTTCTGTCAAAAATGTATCTTGAACACTACCTCTGCTCTTGTCCCTCCCATACCATTGTGGCTCAAGCCTTCAACAGCTTTCATGCAGCAGTCTACAATAGACGTATAGCCTGGCTCCCTGTTACCTGTCTACCAAGTACTTTTGCTCCAAGAGCCTTCTAACTCTCAGATGGATTGAGTTTAAATTCCTTAGATGACTTTAGTAAGACTCTTATGTGTGTGTGTGTGTGTGTGTGTGTGTGTGTGTGTGTGTGTGTGTGTGTGTTTTGAGACAGGGTTTCTGTATGTAGCCTTAGCTGTCCTGGACCAGGCTGGCCTCAAAATCACAGAGTTCTGCCTGCCTCTGCCTCCCTAAGTGCTGGGATTACAGGTGTACACCATCATACCCGGCTATAATAAGACTCTTTGGTTGGTTGGTTGGCTGGTTGGTTGGTTGGTTAGTTGGCTTTGTTTTTGAGACAAGGTTTCTCTGTGTAATAACCCTGGATGTGCTAGGACTCTCTTTGTAGACCAGGCTGGTCTCGAACTCACAGCCACCTCCCTGCTTCTGCCTCTCCAAGCACTGGGATTAAAGGCATGCGCCACCACACCCAGCTTATAATAAGGCTCTAAGTGGGGGATGGAGAGATGGCTCAGAGGTTAAGAGCACTAGCTGCTTTTCCAGAGGTCCTGAGTTCAATTCCCAGCAATGACATGGTGGCTCACAACCATCTATAATGAAATCTGGTGCCTTCCTCTGGTATTCAGGTGTACATGCAGACACAACACTGTATACATAATAAATAAATCTTTAAAAACAACAAAAAAGACTCTTAAAGCCTGACCCATGTGCACATCTTTCTAATCCCCACAAGACTCAAGGCACCATGATACAGGTTTATCCCTTTTCTCCAAATAGCCACTACCCTTTGGACATTTATTTTTGCATGTGTTCCTCCTCCCCTCCTTGGCACAGCCTTCCACCTGCTGAACTATTCTTTATCCTCCCAGATGAAACTCCAAAGTGTGCACATGCAGTGTCTTCTTTCTCCATATTTCTCCAGCCCTCTGTAAGGACAAAGCCCTGCCATCAGGACACATATTATCCATATGTAATTATCCATTTTCCTTAAACGCTGAGTTTCTCAAACTAGAATTAGGTGGGCGTTATTAAAGACATAAGTTAAAGCCAGCAGTATCTCTCTAGGAGTTCTAGACCTCAAGATGCCCAGTTAATCAAGAAGCCCAGGAAAGACACTGCAGGACACAGCTAAGGGTCTGTGTGGAAGATGTAGATGGGTTAAAAAAAAATCACCAAGGGATACAATCTGAAGAAAATCCTAAATAAAAAATAAATTCTCAGCATTTTATCCCAGGAACAGAATGTCTGGGGAACAAAGGCAGACATCCAAACCTCTTTTAAGATAAATAGAAAAATAATTGGCCACTGGCATTTCACTAGAGAAGACAGGGGTGACATCCAAACACCAAACGAGGTGCAGAGTGCACAGCTTTCCCCCATATCCATCACAAGCCTCACAAGAGCCATCCCCTGACCCTGCACCTCTGCTTCTGGGAATGCTTCCAAGGAACGATTGCAAGCTATGCACAAGGATGAGAAGGTTCATCCCAGTATCACTCTGACTAGGCCTTCAGATGGAGGGGAGAGCGAGAGTTCTATCCTGCATTACACAAGTCGATACACTTCCAGATAGCCCAATGATGCCACAGGTGTGATGCTTTATATTGACCCAGACCTAGAAGAAAGCCTTTGGGCGTGTCTGGAGTACTTAAGGTGGGAAGACCCACCTTAAATACTTAACCACATAAAAAGTAAAACTGACTGTGAATCCTATGTGGCTGCTGTCTCACACTCCTGCTAGCCATAACTTCCCCCCACACGGAGGACTGCACCCTCAAACCCTGAGCCAAAACAAAACCTTCCTTCTCATCTTGTTACTTCTGTCAGGTATTATACCACAGCAGCAAGACATGTAACTAACACATTATGAAATATATACTTGGGGAAAAACACATTTTTAAAATCTTTACCTCAGAGTGGTGGTATTAGGTAACTAAGTAGGCATTATCAAGCTTGGAGGCCATTGAAGGTAGAATTCCCCTTCGCTGTAGGCTTTGGACCCCACTTCCCACTTGCCTGATAACTCTAAAAAGGGAAATATCCCAACTTCCCCTACTTAAGATTTAAATTATGATATGGAAATGTATAGGTTTCAAGGCTTTGGTGAGACCCATTAAGGGAAGGCTGCTTAGTCCTGGTCAGAAGAACAGAACATACATTCTACCTCTGGCCCTTGGTAGAAACATGACATCCTGATCTGCTCCAGAGATGAAAACATGGGCTGGAGGGATGGCTCAGCAGTTAAGAGCACTGTCTACTCTCCCAGGGGTCCTGAGTTCAATTCCCAACAACCACATGGTGGCTCACAACCATCAACACTGGGATCTAATGCCCTCTTCTGGCCTGTGGGTGTACATGCAGATAAAGTACTCATTAAATAAATAAATAACTCCTCCCTTAGAAATTAATCCAGCTAGGCTTGTCAATAACCTGCCCAGGACAGCACTCCTTGGGAAAGCTGATTCACCTGAGGACAAGCTAAGGCGACAGGAGGAATAATTATCCTCCCTGTGAGCAGCCACTTACGTCTACTTCCATGAGCTCCACCTGAGCCTGCCTGCTTTCTGTGTTCTGGCTCAGAGGTGTACCTTCTCCTTTTCATTTTTCCTGACTCTTTTGGATGCTGGCCAACGTCTTGTGTTTCCCCTGACACTCTGGGCTTTCTCTGCTCTTTTTCGGAAGCCCCCTTCTCCACTCCGTCAAGTAGGTGCTTACCAACCCCCGTGGCTAAACAAGTGGTGTTCTCAGACCCAGACTCCAAGTTCTCTCTTCCTCTTCTCCAGCTCCCTCCTCCTGGCAAGCTGCCAAGGTTCACTGCCTGCCTACCTTGTTGGCTTTTTCCTCTCAAACGCTAATAAAACTGTTCTTGAGCTTGTTTTCCAAGTCCGTTTCTAAACTGTTTTACTAACAATGTTAAGAATCCAGAAGGGAATCCTAATTTCCCTGGTAACAGTAAGATTAGGAAACTCGTTTTCTTGGTTATACGTGTATGTGTGTGTGTGTGTGTGTGTGTGTGTGTGTGTGTGTGTGTGTGTGTGTGTGTGTTGTGAATACACACATTTATATATGTATTTGTTTTCTTCAAAAGATTGGGAGGCAGAGGCAGGTGGATCGCTGTGAGTTTGAGGCCAGCCTGGTCTACAAAGCAAGTCTAGACACAGAGCCAAGGCTACACAGAGAAACCCTGCCTCGGAAAAAAAAAAAAGGAAAAGAAAACAAACAAACAAAGAAACAAACAAAAATGATAACTCACTGAATAAACAGGACTTATTTAGAAAAGATGAACATTATTAAATTATCACGGAGCTCAGTAGTGGTAAAAGAAACACAGGTGGACACACAAGCACAATGCTAGTGACCACTGACATTCAAATGGGTCTCTACATCACAATCGAGCCAAAGCCACAGCAGGCACACCTTTCATGCAGGAAGTCCACTCCTGGGAACTCACAATAAGGAAAAACTAAACAAATGGAAAATGTTAAATCAACAACAAGAACAAAAATGCTCATTCCCTCTTAGCTAACAGAGTAAAGAGCTAGGAGCAATGCAAATGTCCAAGGAGGGTTAGTGCAATAGAACATGCACCATGTTAGGCAGGGCAGCCAGTAGAAATGCCAGTTATGAGAACTATGAAGGAATATGAAGTAATGTGAGAAATTAAAATAAATGCACAGCACTGCATTGTTAGGATTACAATTATGTATGTGAACAAGGGAATTCTGAAAGCCAAATATGTGCTCTGTTAGAATTATGGGACTCCAGGCATGTTAGGTTTTAAAGCATGTCTTTTTAACACCAAGCATGTATATTTCTAATGTTAAGGAACAGGAAAATAAATTGACAATAGGAGCACAATCACTGTCAGCATATGACAGGTCCCTCCATCTCTTTTTCTTCTTTGGTGTCACATATCTTTAGTTCCAGCACTTGGGAGGCCGAGGCAGGTAGATCTCTATGAGTTTGAGGTCAGCCTGGTTTACAAAGTGAGTGCCAAGATAGCCAAGGCTACACAAAGAAACCCTCTCTTGAAAAACAAAAACAAAAACAAACAAACAAAAACCTCAGCACATGCTGTTGTTGCAGAGGACCTGACTAGCCTTGGTTCCCAGCACCCACATCAGGTGCCTGACAACTGCCTGCAACTCAACCTCCAAATGATCTGAAACCCATTTCTGCCCTGCAAGGGCACTGGCACACACACACAGACAATAAATAAAAATAAAATAAAATTTTTAAAAAATGTAAAAACAAAACAAAATAATGTCAAAAAAAATTTTAATTATTATACAAAATTATTTCAATGTTTTAAAAACAGAGAATGTAACACAAGTCCTAAGTGAAAATATCCTGGTGATTTTTTTGAAGGTCTATAACGAGACGTCATATAATGTTTGTCTTTAAGCAAAGAACAATAAGTATGCCATTGTGACAAAACAGATAGCTTGACCAATGTTTCTAACACTGCAGATGATGTCACTATCCATAGGCCAAGGTGGAGGACGCACTGTCACTAAACGTGCAGCTGGAGAGCAGAAGGAATTTTACAAGACTCTGGAAAAAGGAAGATTCCCATAGTAAATGCTCAGATCACAAAAGGCTTGAAGGGAACAGATCCAATTAGTTGCTTGTCCAGAATATTTAGCCTCCTGTACATGGCTCATGTCCTTAATCTGTTATTCCTCTACTCTGACCTTCGCTGAGGCCAAACTGCTCTGAACGCAGGAGCTGTAGGCTGCTTCTCCCTCCTGCCTCCCCCACCCTGCGCTGCGTGCAGTCCATGCTGTGCGCTGCAGCCTGCAGCCTGCACCACAAAGTACACGTAGCCCTAACTTGCAACTGGCATCCTTGCCACTCAGAATTGTCCTACAGAGAAAAGCAAGAGGACATGCACACATGTGTGCTCAGACACACAACACACACACACACACACACACACACACACACACACACACACACACACACAGGCTGTGTAGCTTGTAATGCAAAGGGTCTGCCGACAAGAAATCAATGTGGCCTGAACAGTGACAGTACTCTGAGTGCAGTTGCCACAGGGGGGGTCCATTACTGCAGAGCCTTTTGTGCTTCCGAACAATGCGGCCCACAACAGAAGCCTACTATTCATCTCCTGTATGCCTTTCTGCCTGCAGCGCGGCCCTCTGTTCCTGTGGAGGAAAGCTGTTTTTGTTGGACTGGCTGAAATATAGCACGTCACCAGCAGAGCAACCAATATCCCTTACAGTCAAGGAGAAACAACCTTGGCATTTGTTGCCTGTGATGTTGGGTTTAGAAGTCAACCCCTGTTCCAGATGCAATGTGACTCCACCGCACCCTGCTAATGAACTAATCAGATCCTCTCATTGCAACTTGCAAATCTCCCTCGGGGCTCCCTGCTGCCTTCACAAAGTCATCTGTAGGGGGAAATGCAGTGCCCTGAGTGAGAAAGGACAGTAAATTAAAACTGCTTCAGTCAGGAGCCCATCTCTGGCCTGAGTTGGGAAAATTTCTTATCCCCCTCCCTCTCCCTCTGTGTGTGTGTATATATGCATGTATGGCTGGGTGCACTCACCTCTGCATGCATGTGTGGATGTCACAGGGCAAGTTCAGATCTCTTCCTCCACATTCCCCACGCTACTTTTTGAGACAAGGACCCTCACTAAACCTGAAGCTTGGTGTTTTTCTAGGCTAGCTGGCCAACAGGTCCCCAAGATGTACCTGTTTGCCCCCATCTCCACCGCAAGGCTGGAATTACAGAAGCATATCAGCATGCTCGGCTTTTCCAGCTGAAGATCCAAACTCGGGTCCTCGGGTTTTTTTGCACATGTACCTCATTTGCTGAATCATCTCCCCACCCTGGTACCTATGTTGCTTTATTTGCAAATTAGAATTGTACTGATACCTACCTGTGACTGTACCTACCCAAGAGCATGGCATTCAGGGACCGCTCAAGAAATGTGTAGCGCTCTGATTCTGGGTTTTGTTTTTTGTTTTTTGTTTTTTTTTCCTCGTTTGAATGCCACTGCTGTGACTGGCGTCACAAGCTGTAGTGAGCTCTTGGAGGGTAAGCCAAGACAGGTTCATTCCACCACACGCTTCATCACAGGGGCGGGCATCTTCTGCTTGCTGGCTGCTAAGAGGGCTCTCTGAAGTCCCTCCCCTAGTGAGTTAGCCACTCCCTCCTCTGTGCCTCCTCTAAGTTCCACATCAGTGTTTCTCACCCTGTGGGGGGCTGACCCCTTTGGGGATCAAATGACCCTTTCACAGGGGTCGAATATCAGGTATCCTGTGCACCAGATATTTACATTACAATTAGTGACAGAGGCAAAGTTATAGTTATGAAGTAGCAATGAAACTAATTTCATGGTTGGGGGAGGTCACCCCAGCATGAGGAACTGTATTAAGGGGTCACAGTGTTTGGAAGGTTGAGAACCACTGCTCTACAGGGACATTTTCTTCTACTTCCCAGTTTACCGCCTGCTTCTTCCACAGGGCTGTAGGACGGAGGCCCCTGTGAATTTCTGCCTGGATCTTCATACCCTCATGCTCCAAGAGACCCTAAGCAAATATGTATTCAGTAAATGGAAGAGAAACACTGATCAGTCTTCACGTAAGTCAGGGATGCTGCTGAGAGCAAGTAAACACTGGGGTGAGGATGCCAAGCCTTGATCCGGAGAGAGTTAATTGGCAAAGATCACATCACCATAGAGAAGAGCACGTGAGTTTGCCAGGAGGGGGCCATGCCTTGTTATGTCTCTGTGCTAGGGGGGAGGGAACAAAATGCCATGAAACCAGATGCTGCTGACCACTTAGTGAACAGGGCTTTTAAAACCTTCCTTGGGGAAAATAAAACAAACTAAAATAAAATAGGACAACAGCACATCCTTTCTTCAAGAAAAAAGTCTACAACAATAACAAATACACACAAACACAAACACACTTTTTTTTTCAAGATAAAAAGATAATCCTAAGTAGGAAAATGCCTCACTTTGCCCAAAGTACAAGTTATTTAAAATACTCCAGAAAACCCAGCCTTCATACATATGCAGGAAAAAAAACTCATAAAAAAATAGTTTTTTTCCAAAAAGGTGACATAAACTGATTAATGTTTATTTTTTTATTATTTTTTCTTTATATGTGTATGTGCCTAAGTGTAAGTAGGTACACATGTGTGCAGGTGCCTACAGAGGACAGAAGAGGGCATCCGATTCCCTGGAGCTGGGGTTAGAGGTAGCTGTGAGCCACGCTCAGTGTAGGCGCTGGGAACTGAACTCCAGTTCTCTGCAAGAGCAGCCTGTGCTCTTAACTACTGAGCCATCTCTCCAGCCCTAGATTAACGCTTTAAAGAGATTCTTCGGGTCCCTACAAGAGAGGGTGGTATATGTGCAAGAATAAACAAGAAGAAAGTTAGGTGGCTACTCAGCCTCCCTGAGAGACTGTGTGGTCCGGGTGAGAGGAAGGATGAAGTGGGGTTCTGAAGATAAAATTGCTGGATGCCTGGATGAAGATGGGGAAGAAAGGAAAGGTTTGAAAAGCAAGGGCCAGATGTTCTGGCTTGAGAGTGTGGAATGGGTCAAGTGTAACTGCTTACTGAGGGGAACAGCAAGTCTGAGGCGGAGGCAAGTTTAAGACTCTCAAGTTCCAGAAAGACAGAGGCTGAAGGTCACTAGCAAAAGGTTGTTATTTATTGTTATTCGTTATTTAAAGGGATTGGATTAGGAGAGGATAACTGTAAAAGTGAGAAAGTAGAAAAGTGAGGTGATGGGTTCAGAAGAGGGTGGGGCTGGGGGTAGGGGCTCAAGATGCACACTCGGAGATCCTCAGAGAGGTGGAACAAGGCCCAGAAAAGTAGAGTTGCAAACGCCATGGTGACTGAGTCTTGTCAAATGCTGCTGAGAGTGCTGGGGAGGTAGCTCAGTCAGTGAAATGCTTGCCATGGAACCTCAGGGTCTGAGTCTGATCCCAGCACTGGAGAAAGGCAGAGAGAGGCAGAGGCCAGACCAGAAGAGACTCTCACAAACTGAGGTAGAGGGGCTGGCGAGGTGGCTCAGCAATTAGGAGCACTTCTGCTCTTGCAGAGGACCTGCCTCGATTCCCAGCACCCACATGGTGGCCCACAATTGACTATCCCACATGTGCTGCCCATAAAGCTGTACAGGCAAACATATAAATAAAGAAAAATAAGAAGATGTGATTGAGGAAGATACTGGTGTTGACCTCAGGCCTCTACAGACATGCATGCATATCTAAACACACATGTGCACCCACAAACCGGGCACAAAATAAATCAGCACATGCATGCATGCATGCATACACACACACACACACACACACACACACACATACCTAAAAGAAGTGACCTTAGATTGACATGAAGGTTACTGGGTAATAGAAACAAAGGCAGTTCTGGTGAAAGTACGGGAGATGATTAGAATGAGAAGAGAGTAAAGCTAAACCTATGGGCAACTTAGAAGTTTCTAGCAAAAGTGAGACATAAAATGTTAGAGCTGGTGGTGGGCTGGGCTATCATATGGACAGGTCTTTAATTAGGAAGGGAATTTACTTTGAAAAATCTAAGAGATAAAATTAGAAAAGTTCTTAGGAACTCCCAGGAGTTGACTTATTCCTGGTTGAGAAATACTGGAGCACATTTATTCGGTACTAAGAATTTTCTGCATCATAGTAGATTTAATGAAGGAACATAGCTACAAATTGCAAAGGCCACATAGTAAAACTTGAAAGTCCGTAATGTCCCTATAGTTAAGAAAACAAAACTAAGCTGGGCTTGGTAGCACATGCCTGTAATCCCAGCACTCTGGGAGACACAGACAGGTGGATCTCTGTGAGTTTGAGGCCAGCCTGGTCTACAAAGTGAGTACAGGACAGCCAAGGCTACAAAGAGAAATCCAGTCTCAAAACAAAACAAAAAACTAAAGTGGCACACAGAGGTCTGTGCTGACCCCAAGCACATCCTGTTGCAGCCACGGCATCCACTCTAATACACAAAACGAATTCTTGGGAAAGATCCCAAGCCCAGGCTCTGAGGATAACCACAACAAAGCTGAAAGAATCTTCAGCAAGGCTGAGCCAAGCCAACGCAAACACACAGCCCTTTCTTGTATTTCTGTGGGCAAGCTGCGTTCTTCATTACAGACTTCTATCACTGATTTTTAATGGCATTGATATTTGCAATATGTCAGTGGTTGGACTAACTGTCCCACCCTCGGTGGTTGTTGCCTTTTTATGTTTATGGCTGAGAGCAGACAGAGACACAGAAAAAACACATTTCAATGCCAGTGGAAAAACTAAGGAATTAACTCTCCAGAGTTTAAGAAAGCATCAAAAAGACTTTCTAATGTCACTTTACATTCAACAAGACAAAAAATGGAAATGAAAGTCCATGATACTTTGAATTTTTTTCTTTTCTAACTATTTTAAACTGCAAGTGGCCGCATATTATAAGAAGTGGCATTTCATAGGCAGCTCTTTTCATATCTGACCTGTCTGCCATGTGGCTTCACAAAGCCACTCTGCTTAGCCATATTGCTATCTAGCTCATCAACGCCTGGTCCTAGCTATTGGTACTTTTGGGGCAACGGAGAGTCATCTCCCCCAAAGAGTCCTCCTGGGCTCTCCTTCTCTGAAACTTTACAAAACCAGGTTATATAAAGCCTTTAGCTCTTGATCTATCAAATCTTTTTATAATTTATTTGTTTTTATTTTATGTGCATTAGTGTTTTGCCTGCATGTATGTCTGTGTGAGGGTGTCAGATCTTGGAGTTACAGACAGTTGTGAGCTGCCATGTGCGTGCTGAGAATTAAACCCAGGTCCTCTTGAAGAGCAGTCAGTGCTCTTGACTCCTGAGCCACCTCTCCATCCCCTTATCAAATCTTTTTTTTTTTTTAAGATTTTATTTTATTTATTATTGTTTTTTATTTTTAAGATTTATTTATTATAGTGTTCTGCCTGCATGTATACCCACAGAGCAAAAGAGGGCACCAGACCTCATTATAGATGGTTGTGAGCCACCATGTGGTTGCTGGGAATTGAACTCAGGACCTTTAGAAGAACAGCCAGTGCTCTTAACCTCTGAGCCATCTCTCCAGGTCCCCTTATCAAATCTTAAAACTATTATCTTGTTCAAGCATCAGAGTGGGAGGAAGAGGGCTTTAGGTACCTGGCAAATAGCAAGTGTTCCATAAATATCAATTCCTTGGCTCTAATGACATTTTAATGCCAGGTCTTCAATAAGAAGTTCAGAAAGACCAAGCACATCACTCAACACATTTGTACGCCCTTAACTAAGCAGTTCTTAGTTTGATCTCAAGAATTACGGTTGCAGATGTGCCTTATATCAAACCAGGAAATGCTAATACCATGTAAATATAAAACAAACATGCTATATAACTTTCCAAGAACTCTGATTAAAAGTCTGCTCCACTTACTTCCATAAGAAGACTGGGTGGGGGCACACGCCTTTAATCCCAGTAACTTGCAAAGGAGAAGTAGGCAGATCTCTGTAAACTCAAGGCCCACCTGGTCTACTTAGAAGACTCTACCCACTGCCCAACACTCACCAAAAGACAGGGCTTTCAATTTTCACTGATGTTTTGTTTCTGTTTTTGTTTTTTTTTTGTTTTTTTTTGTTTGTTTGTTTGTTTGTTTGGTTTTTTTGCTTTGTTTGTTTTTCTTGTTTGGTTTTTTGAGACAGCATTTCTCTGGAACTCACTCTGTCCAGGCTGGCCTCGAACTCCGAGTACTGGTATGAAAGGCACGAGTACCACCACGCCCAGCAAGTTTGGTTTTTGTTTTGTTCTGTTTTCTTTTGCTGGGGGTGGTTTTTTAGTTTTGTTTCGTTTCGTTTTTTAACTTTCTGTATTTTTATATTTTTATAAGTATGCTTTATTTTATAATTTTAAAATAAGACAAGAAAGCTTACCAAATTCAGAGGTGGAATTTAGACTATTATAAAGATTTCTTCAACTAGCTACATAGACTTTTTTTTAACTAATATGTGAAAACATCCCCCAGCTAGGTATGATTCATGTCTATAATCAAAACACTGGGGAGGCTGAGGCAAGATGATTGCTGGAATTTGACCCCAGTATGGTATACAAGGCAAGTCTTAGGCTGTCTAGGAGTACACAAGGAGACTCTGTCTCAAATTTAAATTTTGAAATGTTCTTCCTTTCCCATCCCTGCCTCTCCCTCCCTCCCTCCCTCCTTCTCTCCCTCCCTCCCTTCCTCCCTTCCTATCTTCTCTTCAATTAAACCCAGAGCCTTATACACGCTAAGCAAGGACTTTACCCTGGTTCATACCACCAGCCATGATATTTACAATTAAAATTTGTGAGGCACTTGCCTCACGTGTGCATGGTCCTGAGTTTAACCTCCAGCATAGAAAAAAATACAAACAAACAAATAAATAAATGAAAAATATACTCTTGGTGAGTCTGTACCACCAGGAGGGGTTCCAAATAACAAGTTTTGAAACAAATAGCATAAGTGCTCCTATGTCAAATGGCTTTAAAGAAATTACATGTCACCATCTCCATAAAGTACTATCTCAGAATAAGTCATTCCTAAACCTACATTTCACATGGGGTTTGTCAAAAGCAAAAGCTCAGAGACAAGTTAGTTAAAAAAAGAAAAAAGAAAAAGCCTAGTGTCGTGCACACCTTTCATTCCAGCACTCCAGAGGCAGAGGCAGGTGGATCTCTGTGAGTTGGAGGCCAGCCTGGTTTACAAAGTCAGGGCTATACACAGAGAAACCGCGTCTCAGGGAAAACAAGCAAACAAACAGTATACAAGCCTAAAGCCTTAAAATTGAATTTGACTCGTCTCTGTTCCCTAATTCCTAATACTAGCTGAATATTTACCAAACTGATCCTCTTTCGATCCCTCTTAGCCTCACCCCCATGCAAGGCTCAATTCTGCCTCACTGTGCTACTGTGGAGAGCTGCTGTGGGTCTTTCAGCCTCTACTCATACCCAGCTCCAACCCATTTTCACAGCTTGGTATCAAAATGCTTGCTGGACACAGTTCACTTTTCCTCTGAAAGAATCTTATGATGGCTTCCCATTGTTTTCAAAGTCAAGTCCAGAACTTTCCAATCTGTTGACAATTCACTCTCAACTTCTCCAGCCTTACTTCTAACTCACACTTCATGGCCCAGGGACCCCAAGGCATCATGGTAACTCTCACTCTTAGGCTTCCTCATCAGCCCCTTCAGTCTCTGTACTCTGGTTCCAATTTGCTTAGTCACCACTCCTTCTCTCCCAGGAATTGCCACCTTCCATGCCCCATGCATTACTTAGCATCTCCTAGCTGGTTCTCCCATAATACCTAGTATATCATCCGAATTACAACTGTTACCCAATCGTTCATAATTATTTACTTAAAGGACTTCTCAGACTTCCTTTTTTTGCTTTTTTGTTTTTCGAGACAGGTTTTTCTGTGTAGCCTTGGCTGTCTTGAAACTCACTCTGTAGACCAGGTTGGCCTTGAACTCACAGAGATTCACTTACCTTTGCCTCCTGAATGCTGGGAATGGCTTTCTACTATATAAAAATTACAATAGGCTGTGGATCCTGTGAGTTTGAGGACAGCCTGGTCTACAAAGCAAGTCCAGGACAGCCAGGGCTACACAAAGACAAACCCTGTCTCAAAAAACAAAAAACAAACAAACAAACAAAAAATTAGGATAGATAGATAGATACATAGATAGATTGTATATAACCTAATACTTTTATGGTATTTCATACTCTATTTAATATTCTATGAAATGGTAAAACTACAATCTACTTGAAGATTGGGATTAAGCTGAAATATTCAGTGATTACACAGGTCTGGAACATGTTCAGTTTCTATTCCCAGTATCTCCTTTCAGGATCAGCTTCCTGTACTGATCCTGCATCTCGACTGGGAGTCTGCCTGCCACCTATCTAAACGCCTGAGCAGTAAGGGTCTGGAGCTCCTGAGCTCCCTTGTGCTCTCCTGCGAGCACATTTCCACTGGTGTCCTCTGGTCTTTGAGGTGGCTCTCAAAAGCACGCAGTGCAGTGGAAAGAAGGCGATATGACATGACTGAGCAACACACGCTTTCCCAGAAGGTAGGAGAGAAGTGGTAGAAAACAAAGGCAGTGCGATGGAAAGAGCTAAGGGCTGGACATATCTGGGGTCGGCCAGGAAAGCCTTGGATAGAGTGGCATTAGACAGGCAGATCACTTTGTGTTCCAGGCCAGCCTGGTCTACAAAGTGAGTCTAGGACAGCCAAGGCTACACAGAGAAACCTGTCTTGAAAATCCAAAAAGAAAAAAAGAAAAGAAAAAAGATTGACTGGAGTAACAGAGCTTTTCCTCCTGGGACGTAGATGCAAAGTAAGGCCAGTTGCCTACCATTCTCCCCTCCAAGAAGTCTGAGGAACACTGTGTGACTATTTAGCCCTGAACTCCAAGTTTGTTCCACTAGTAGCTTTCATCCTGAGGGGTATGTCTAACATTTGTAGGAACATACTTTAAGAGACGGCGTACTGTTTTCCTTTCACGGTTACGTTTTCACTTTGAACAGGCCTTCAACTCAGATAACAACCCTAACATTGGATTTTTCAAGAATGCATTGAGCAATTCCCAAAACTCTACTGATGTTTTTGTCCAAAGAGAAAAAGCAGAGGAGCGTACTGCATGTGTATCTGTCAACATGGAAGAAACCCTGTCCTTCTCGAGAGGAGCGTGGAGTGCAGACCCTATCCTATCAGGGCAGGAAGACCCAGATCGGAACGTCCCTGATGTCAGACTTGAACACCGAGGGGATGGCATTTCATAACAAGCCCACAAAACACGTTTTGCTGTTTAATATTTACCGCATGGGAAGATGCCATTCAAAGATGAGAAGGAGCTTGGCACAGTGACACACAGAGACAGGCGGAGCTCTGTGAGTCCGAAGCCAACCTGATCTACAAAGCAGGTTCAGGGCAGCCAAGGCTGTACACAGAGAGAGAAACCCTGTCTTCAAAAAACCAAAACAAGCAAAGAATCAAAAAGATGAGAAGGGCCCATTGTACAGTTGCCTGTCCCACAATGCTGAATTCTCCAGTCTTTGAGTTAAGAAATGTATTCAGGGAATAAGGCGTTGTAATTACAATACAGAGAAGAATAAGACTTGCTCCCCAGGCCAATGGGACAGACTGACAGGCAAACTAGCGGCAGTGCAGCAAGCAAAGCACAGACGGATAACTGAACAATTAGGAGGTGAGACGAAAAGGCCAAAAAAGCAAGAAAGCAGGGACTCCTCGTTGTGCCTCAGAAGATCTTCCAATGTCCTGAAAAGATAAGAAAGCCTCCCAGGCAAATAAGTACAGTAAGTAAAATAGGGTTGGAAAGTTGACTAGTGTAAGTTAAAGCAAGATTGAAAAGGAAAAGTAAGGAGCCAACTTCCAGAGAAGCTGGCTCACAGAACGGAGTCTAATCTTGCATAGTCTCAAAACCACATAAAAAAAAAAAATGCGGTAAAACGACCTTGTTTCCCTCTAGTAACAAAACCTTGCAAGTACAGACACAGGTGAGAGAATCGAATGGTGTCAGATCCGGGGGAGGTTGGGAGGAGAGGAACAAGGGGTGATGACTGGAGAAACTGGAATCCTGAGACGTTTGCAGTGAAAGTCAAGACTCAGCGGTCTACACGCCAGCATCCTCTGAGAGGCCAGGCCATTTCTCCTCTCAGGCAGTAGGTAGGATGCCAAGATTAACAACACAGGGGGAAGCTGTTCAAGGACGCACATCTGCAGCTTCCTCCTCACTGACCAAACTCTGGAGGCCTAGTCACTAGGGAGCATCCATAAGTACATCTAGCATTTGCTCCAAAGGATGCTGGGGAGGAAGAGTCAAGGCTAGAGAGGCAATGGAAGCATCCATAGCTGGCCGTGGGAGCACCTGAGCAAAGAGGATTCTGCACCTCTTCTCTACTTTTGACATCATCACGATTTCCCACAGTAGGAAGGCTACACGTCTCAGCCTGGAAGTATCTAGAGAGGTGGAGTACGAGGCCTATCACTGTGGCCACCGAAGGTACAGTGGATAGGCCCTCCTACTCCTCCTCTTGTCTACCCTTGTACTCCTCCTGACAATGCGCTCATTGGTGATGGAGTAGGAGGGTAGTGATGTGAAGGTAGCCAAGAGAAAACCTCAAGACGCTGACATCAGAGGTCCTCACAGTGAACCCACAGCAATCTCCCTACAGTTAGACCAGAGCTAGCAGTCTGCATCCTACATTTGGAATCTCTGGACCACATCTTTATATAGCTTTATTGAAATAGAATTCATGTACCATACAATTGATCTTTTAAAACATATGACTCAATATTTTAAAAGTATATTACAATCCATTTTAGAACATGTTCCTCTCCCCGAAAGAAGCCCTGTCCCCATTTGCAGTGACTTTGCATCAGCACACATCCTCCAGTTCTGGGCAGTTACTAATCTGCTTTTAGTTTCCATCAGATTTTCTAGTCTGGTCATTTCATAGAAATGAAGTCATATTCTATGTGGGCTTTATTGAATGCCTTTTTTCACTTACTATATATATATATATATAATGGCAAGACCATGACAGCCTCCCTGCCCCCACCTACCCACACACACACACACACACACACACACACACACACACAACCAAGGAGTCACATTCAGAGGGATTTCTTAAGAAAAGTACCTTAAAAAAAAAAAAGTTGGTACTACATGGAGGACAAGGAAGGACAGCACTACTATTCCTATTAAAATAATTAAATAAGCCAGGCAGTGGTGGTGCATGCTTTTATCCCAGCACTCGGGAGGCAAAGGCAGGCAGATCTATGGGAGTTTGAGGCCAGCCTGGTCTACAAAGCGAGTTCCAAGAGATGGCTCAGGAGCTACAAGTGCTTGCAGCTCTTACAGAGGATCTGGGTTTGGTTCCCAGCATGCAGACAGTGGCTCACAACCATCTCTAAGTTTAGTTCTGAGGGATCCAATGCCCTCTTTCAGCCTCTGGGGCAGCAGCTATACATAGGTACACATACATACATACAGGCAAGCAAAACACTAATACACAGAAGAAATTTTAAAATCTTGCATTCACAAAATAAACAGGACAGTTTAGGAGAAAACACTCTGAGAACAAAATGAGTTCTTAGAAATTGACAACATAATAGCAGAAAAAGTTTAAACTCAATGAAAGGATTAAAGATAAACATGAGGAAATGTGTAAAGTGAAATCAAAAGGTAAAGATGTAGAAAATAGATGAGGGGAGTTATTTTTGGGTTGCTTTGGAGGTTTTTTGTTTGTTTGTTTGGTTTGGTTTGGTTTTTGAGACAAAGTTTCTCTGTGTAGCCTTGGCTGTTCTGGACTCACTTTGTAGACCAGGCTGGCCTTGAACTCACCAGCCTGCCTCTGCCTCCCGAGTGCTGGAATTAAAGGCGAGCGCCACCACGTCCGGCTTGACAAGGGAAGTTATGAACATTCTGGTTGACTGGTACAATGGGCCTATAGTTTAATAAAATAAACTCCCAAGAAGGGAAAAAGAGAAAAATGAAAGAAATATTGTAACAATGTTATTCAACAAAATGTCAAAGAACTAAAGGATTCAGATTGCCATGTTGAAATGATTCAGCTCACCAACTGCTGTAACGATTTTATGAAGTTTCAGAAAACAGCAGAGAAAGAACAGATTCCTTCCATAAGCTGTCACTCGGCTGGGAGAGGGGGGAGCAAATAGGTCTTATAGAGAGCATGAGAAATGTGAACCCTCCTGACTTCGCTCTCCACAGCAGCAAGATGACAATGGAGCAATACCTCTAAAAGGCAAAGAGAAAACGACTTCCAATATAGGCTGCAATATCTACGTGTGATGGCTTATCTTCACTGTCAAGGTGACTGGGTTTTGAATCACCATGGAAACACACCTCTGGGATGTCTATAAGGGTGTTTCCAGAAAGGCTTAACTGAAGATGTTGAGGCAAGGTTTCTCTGTGTAGCCTTGGCTGTCCTAGACTCGCTTCGTAGACCAGGCTGGCCTCAAACTCACAGCAATCCACCTGCCTCTGCCTCCAGAGTGCTAGGATTAAAGGCGTGTGCCACCACGCCCAGCAGCACTTCATCTTTATGTATCTCAAAATCCATTTTTATATCACCTCTCCTTCAAAATACTATTATCACTCCTAAAAATACGAGTAACTCATATTTATCACCTAATAATCCTTGATAAAATTTCCCCAAGATCTGTTTTTAAGTGCCTTCTTGAAAAAAAGAGGTACATGTTATGAGCTCAACTGTGTCTCACCTTCTCCCCCCAAAAAATTCATATTGAAGCACTAACCAACTCCCAACCCCTTACAATGCAGCTATAATTGGTGTCAGAGCTTTTAAAGAAGTAATAAAGTTAAAGTGGCGTCAATCTGAGTGGTATCTTTACAGAAGAGGAGATAGGACAGAGAAACAGGGGTATTTCGGAAGGAGACAGCAAAGAAAAAGGCTTCGGAGGATGCCAGTGTACAAGTGTGTTCACATTGGTCTCCCTACTTTCAGAACTGAGAAAAGTTTTTGTCCAAGCCACCCAAGCTTGTGGTATTTTGCTACGGCTGTCCCAGCAAATGAATACATAGTCTATCCCAAATCAAAGCAAGATCCACATACTTATCTGGGCCTGGTATCACATGCCTTTAATCTCAGCACTCAGGGAAGCAGAGGCAGGTGGATCTCTGTGAGTTCGAGGCCAGCCTAGTATACAAAGCCAGTCCAGGACCACCAGGGCTGCACAGAGAAACCCAGTCTGGAAGGAAAATAAGATTCACAGACTTCTGCTACTTACACTTTCCTCTTTTAGATGGGACCTGGGACCTCGCTGTGCCACCACTGAATTCCTCGGCTCAAGCAATCTTTCTGCCTCAGCCTCCAAGCACCTGGAGCTATGGGTATGCCCTACTGGGTGCAGCTCTGGTTACAATTCTCAAGGCGTTATTTCTTCTTATGTCATTAACTTGTTTCAGAAGCCAAGCCTGTTGTCCAACAGGATGTGCTACATCCTGAATTTATGTGTTTGCTTGCTTGGAGTACCATTTAACCTGCCATCTCCCCCTTGTTTTCAGGAGATCTAAGGCTTGGGGCCTGACTAGTTTTAGGGGTCAGGACAGTCCATGAACACTTCTGCATAGTTTCCTTAAACTGACAGCGAATGCCCCGAGAAATGTGGCCCAGGTTGCTTTCTGCTCCTCCTTGGTGCCTGTTGTGGTTTAAGGATGGCACTCACTTCTGCTTGCAGGAGTTTAACTCTGAACTACTTCCTAAGAGCTGAAGGAAGGCCAAGGGGACGCAAAAAGACAGAGCAGTCCACTCTGTGACCACAATGTCACCCTCGAATACCCAGCAGTGGGCACCCTTATGTCTCCCACACATACTCTCAATGCTGCCCTCTTACTTCCTCCTTGGAACCTTTTTCATGATCCCCAGAAAGATAAGAGCCACAGTGACCCAGGGTTCCATCCATTAGCTTTGTGCTTGCTTCTTACACACACACACACACACACACACACACACACACACACACACACACACACGAGCACATATTTGAGTAATGCATACATGGCTGGTTAAACCACAAAGAAAAGTAAAGGAAGAGTAAACACAACAGTCAGGATAGTCACCGTTTCTGGGAGGAGAGGAACAAAAGCCATTTCTAGGGAATCAACAATTTCAACTTAATTAACTGAATGATGGATACATCATCTTCAGTGTAATCTTAGAGCGGAAAGCACTCCTGAGTTTGTGTTATGTTTCAGGTTAATTTAGTTTTTCGGTGAGCGGTCCACCGCGGCTAGACGAAGTTACAATGAGAAAGACTAGAGATGGAGTTTACGAGAAGGGCAGATGGGCACCTGAGGGATGCTCTTCTGGGAGTACCATCAGGAGATATTTATTCCCAAGATCAATTAAGGCAGCTTTCTCAAAATCTACCCATCAGGAATGATTAAAGAAAAATCCTTTCCTTCTGCTAAGTCACCGAAAACATCCGACATCTTAAACTTCTCCTTGGGAAAGCCAATAATACGCTAGCTATATTTTCCCAGTAAGAAGACATCGAGCTTGCCCCCAGGGAATTCGTTTGCCTCACATTCATAAATGGCATAAAGCTGGGAAGGAGGCAGAACAAACGCTTCAGATGACAGAACTGGGGTACAGCTTGGTGAGCTGGAGTGACAGGGCAAATCTAGCCCAATTTATAATAACATCTACTGCTTGTTGAGAATATAGGATTTGCCAAGAGCTTTACATAATTTGTCTCCTTTAATCCTTGGAAGCTCATAGCAAAGACCAGGCTGGGGCTGCAACTGGTCCAAGGTCACAGAGCAAGTTAACCACAGAATCACAGGTCACCCAGCTTCCCAGGTTCAGGAAGCATCTCAAGTGAGATTCCCTCAGCAGCCAGAAACTGACATTTAGAAAAGCTTGTCACCCTTAAAGACCTGGTCCCAACCCTGACCCAGACCCCTTTGGGCACACCACCAAAAAAAGCTGATTCCGTTAATGAGGATCTCCATTTGCCCCCAAGAGCTAGCTACAACCCACCCATCCTCAGCTCGGCCATGTCTGCTGTCTCGTGTGTATTTGGGACACAGCAAACTCAAGCTTTACAGTTTAGGAGGTTCCCCCTCCGCAAAGACCTCTGAGCAAAACCCCTCTGCCAGGCTGTTTCCCACCTTTGATTCTCTCCTCCTGGGGCCACTGGTATTTGATGAGTGTGAAGCTGAGAGGACAGCACACGCAGCTACAGCACAGTCATATCCAATGGAGCAATCTCAAAAGACAGCCCAGGAATTTTAATGAAAACCAGAAACCCCCTGGCTGCGAGGCAGGACTGCAGTCCAAGACCGAATGCCCCTCCCTCTGCAGCTAAGAATCCCTGAGCCAGCTTCCTCCCGGAGTGCAGAGAAGGGAAAAAAAAAAAAATCCTTTCTGCATTCAGTACTGCCTTTTACAGCAGCTGCTTTCTGGGATTTTTCAGGCTAGAGCAAGGCACATGCTGACTGCAGCAGGACCCAGGACCCTGAGATGCACAGGGTGTGGCTGCAGCAGATCTGTGCCAACAGATTATGAAACGGTCTTTCTTTTTTTTTTTTTTTTTTTTTAAGGGCTTCTCTTTCCTTCTGCCAAAGCTGCCTGCCTGCCCACAGCTGCATACAAAGCTAGCAGGGAATCTTAACAAGCTTAAAGGGAAGGGATCAGATTTCACAAACTTGAGAGCAGGAGGGGAAAGAAGCCTGCATCTGTCTAGAGCACTTGCCATCATCAGTGATGCTGAGCTCAAGCTTTTGCTCCCTATGAGCTGAGAGCTGTGACTTGTGTGTGATGGAAAAGACCACCATCTCGGAGAGGTTGGGCAACTTCTTTGAGGTACCAAGTGAGGGCTAGTATGAGTAAAGCGTATCACTAGTGAAACCTACAGGTCTTGGGCTGCAGCTTGCTTCGAAGACTGCTTGCCTAGGGTGCATGAAAGCCTGGGTTGGATGCTTAACACCATATACCCTAGGCATGGTGGCACATTCCTGTAATCCTAGCACTTCGGTAGTGGCAAGAGAGCAGCAGTTAAAGATGAATTTGAGGCCAGGCTATACAACATGAGTCCCAGGGGAGAGAATGACTGAATACAAACTGAAGCCTGCCTCACACCTTGTAGTCCCAACACTGGAAAGCTGAGGTAGGAGGGCTGCTGTAAGCCTGAGGCCAGCCTGGGGTTCATACTGAACTCCAGACCAGACAGAGCTACACAGGGAGCCCCATCTCAAAACCAAACCAAACCAAAACTGTGCCTGTGAGGCCATGGGTTTGAGCCTCTCCACACTAGGGTAAGGAAGAATCAAACTCGACACTTTGGCCTGCCTCCACTAATGAAAAGAAGCGGGGGAAGAGAAAGCTCAGTAGTCCAAACTGGCTACACGCCTTACACTAAGCTAATCTCTCTGACAGAATTCTATCATGTAATCCTTAGAACAATAAAATAAGATAGGTCTCACTTCTAGCCCCATTTTACCATGAGCAAACTACAGCTTTGATGTTAATTGGCATCAGGATTTTAACCCTAGGCTACCTAATTTCCACCTTAAACACCCCAGCAGCCTACAGAAGGAAAAAAAACTTAGGCCGCCATGCCAAGCAAGCAAGTCACAGAGACTGCTCCTACCCAGTATATTCCAGCTTACCTTCAGTGCCCCCTGGGACCCTGCAGCAGAGTGACAGTACCAGTGGCAACTCGAGAGGCTGACCGATAAACCTCTTCCTTCTCAACCACATGAGCTCTGCTGACTGTGTGTGTGTGTGGAAAAGGAGGCTGCCACCATTAGCCAGAGACCCCCATGTGTGTGAGACAGACAGCTCCACCAACCTCCACAACCTGACAGCAGCCTCCACCCCACCACGCACAGGTTCATTTTGTATTCTTAATAGGAGACCATGTGCTTCTACCTAGAGCAACTGTGATTTCCCAAGAGAAAGGACTGTCTAGACAGAGCATCCCAATCCATCTTGACAAGATCAGAAGCACGTGTCGCCAGGTTTGCTTACATACATCTCACGTACTGTGTCCCGTGCCCCATTGAAAGCTCTGTGCTTGCTATTCTGGGGTGGTCATTCTGAGCACCACCGAGTGCAGCAGTTCATACACCGAGTTAGAAGTGCCTTCCAAGCCAGGCAAGTGTCTCTTGAGGAGGGCGTTTGACAGAAACATGACACCCTCACTGTGGGCCATGCATACACAGGCACACCATACACAGTTCCATGAAGCAGGCTACAACTTGAAAGAACTTTTTGCTGCCAACAATGAGGCTTCATGATGGCTTTGAGATACACTAAGCACACATATGCCAGGCAGCTGGTGTCTTGTTTTGGTTTTTCGAGACAGGATTTCTCTGTGTAGCCTTGGACTCGCTTTGTAGACCAGGCTGGCCTTGAACTCACAGAAATCCACCTTTCTTTGCCTCCCCAATGCTGGGATTTTACAGGTGTGTGCCACCACGGTCACCATGGCAATTAGTGTCTTAACCTTGATAATATCCTGTGAGGCAGACAGGATTACTTTTGGGTGGAGGCAGCATCTGAAGTCCAGAGAGGTAGTATAATTTGCCTAAAGTCACACAGGAAGGGTTAAAGCGCACGTTCAAATCTGATTTTTTTTTTTTTTTAGTCTGTTTATTTGATTGGTTTTTGTTGTTGTTGCTTGTCTTGTTTGTTTGTTTGTTTGGGGGGCTGTTTTCTTTTGTTTTGTTTGCAACAGGGCATTGTGAAGTCTATGGTGGCCTAGAACTTGCTATGTAACTGAGACTGGGCTTGACCTCATGATTCTTGACTCTGTCTTCCAAGAGGTGGGATGACAGGAATGCCCCCACCACATTCAGCCCTTGTGTATAATTCATGCTGGCCTTGAGCTCAGGACCTTCTTGCCTCAGTTTCCTGCATGCTGGGATTAAGGGCCTGCACAGCCTTACCTAGCCTCAAGTGTGTTTAATGTGACTTCAACACCCTTTCACTCTGGCTATGAGGTGAGAATCAAGGAAAGCCTTTCTGAGGAGTCAGCCACTTACCTTAGGGAATGAGGGGGTGGGGGTGGGACAGTGGGCAGAAGGGGCAGGAAGTGCGAAGACTAATGACAGGAAGAGGCTGGGGAGACTGCCTGGAAACACGATGAGAGAAGGCTCAGAGGAGGCAGGGCCTTCATAATCATGACCAATAGTTTGATTGTATTGTAAGGGCAATGGTAGATAAAAGGCAAGTTTAATGGGGGAAATGACATGACTGTGATTCCTGTTTTAAAGAGATAATACTGAGCCGAGGCGCTCAGTCAGTAAAGCATTTGTTTTGCAAGGACAGGACCTGAATTTGATCCCTAGAATCTGGTGGGGGGTGGGAGGAGGAGGGGAACAAGCCCTGATGATCACGCCGTTATGAGATCATCATTGTGTATGCTGACCTTAAACATAAATTAAAAGAATATTACAGCTGGAGAGATGGCTCAGCAGGTTAAGGCACTCGCCACTAAGCCTGCCACTAAGGAGAGAGACACTAACTTCTATCCCCAGAGACCACTGACTTGCCGCTATACCCATCTACAATGGTGCACGCACAAACACACACACATATATGTATATGTATATAAATGTAATGAAAAAGTTAAAGATTTATTTTTAAGAGACTTAAAATTACAACAATAATAATTCTGGCTGCTGTGTAGAGGGAAGACTACATAAAAGAAGCAAGGGTTGGAGAGCCACAGTGAGAGTGGTAGAGATGGGTTTTATATTTGAAGATATGTGGGATTAAAAGCACTTGCTGGTGGGTTATATGAGAGCCGTGATGGAGCTACAGACAAACTCATAGGTCTCTAGCTTGAACAACTGGGTGAATGGTGGTAACCTCCCTGTCACTGGGCAAGTGCAGCTGGGCTGCTGGGCGTGGTGATGCACACCTTCTATTCTAGCACTCAGGATGCAGAGGCAGGCAGATCTCTATGAGTTTGAGGCCTGTCTGGTCCATACAGATAGAGAGTGCCAGGCCAGCCCACTTGTTTCCCAGAGGCACAGAGATAGCACATTGAGTGGCTTATTGGCCACATGAGTATCAAAACCTTAGTTCAGATTCCCAGAACACATGCAAGCCAGACACAGTATCATATGTCTGTAATCCCAGTGTCCCTAGAGTAGGAAGGAAGCTAGAGCTAGGAGAATGCCCAGGAGCTCATGGGCCAGCTGGGCTAGCTTGGCATACACAGCAGTGTACAAGAAACCCTGACTCAGACAAGATGGAAGGGAAGGACCAATGCCCAAGGTTGTCCTCTGACTGCTACACATATTGTGGCACATGCACATGTATACATGTAAAGAACATGCACACATACATACACAGAAGTGGGGGTGGATTTAAAAACAGAATCAACTAGATGACCACTTACCTAGATGATTAGAAAGAAAGTTTCTTTCTTAGTTAGAAAGGATTGAGTTAAAAACAATCCTAACCTCTTGGTTTCTGAAGACTAGTAGGGGCTGGAGAGATGGCTCAGAGGTTAAGAGCGCTGTCTGCTCTTTCAGAGGTCCTGAGTTCAAGTCCCAGCAACTACATGGTGGCTCACAACCATCTATAATATGATCTAATGCCCTCTTCTGGCCTGCAGGTGTGCAGACAGAGCACTGTATACATAATAATAAAGAAATAAGTCTTATAAAAAAAAAAAAGATAGGACTAGTCTATTCCTCATGGCTGGAGTTTCCCCAACAGGGCAGAAGTTCCTTGGTATGTCTGGCTTCTCAGAATACATGTGAGGCCATTAGCTAGTTTCAGTCATTACAGAAGGAACCCTGGTTCATTTGTGTCATTCAGATGCTGAAAAGTCCTCTGCTGTAGGTAGAGGCACAGTTAGGGAATTGGATAGCCCACAGATGTAATGTACTAACTAGTTTTATATCCTCTGGGTAGTTATTAAAAATCATTTGTAGCTCCATTTTCTCTTTGAAATATGGAGACTACATAGGCATAGTAGCGCACACCTGTAATCCCCACACTAGGCAGGCTGAGGCAAGAGGGTGGCTATCAGTACAAAGCCAGCCTGAGCCGCAGGGGAAGAACCTCAGCAAACAAACTAAGCAGTGGAAAGAGGACAATGCAGGGTGCTAGACCAAAGCCTGGTTCTGACACATCATCATCAGACTCACGATAGCTAACAACTGTCACATGGACACTGAGACCATGCTACATCGTGCTGTGGGAATTGTGGGACTGAACTTCTTTCAGCCACCAGAAGAGCATCCACTAGTGTTATCCCTGTTTGGTTTTTGTTTTGTTTTGTTTTGTTTTTCAAGACAGGGTTTCTCTGTGTAACCTTGGCTGTCCTGGACTCACTTTGTAGACCAGGCTCGCTTCAAACTCACATCAATCTACCTGCCTCTGCCTCCCAAGTGCTGGGATTAAAGGCATGTACCATCATGCCCAGCCTTTTTATCCCTGTTTTAATATAGTGAAATCAATATTCCGTGTTTTTAAAAGAGTGAGTTGAGAGGCATAACTAGTGATTATGCAAATTAAGAAAAAACAAAATTTTAAATGTCAACAAAGTCTGAAAAAAATAACAAAATGCCCTATATAGATAACCTGGGGGGAGGAAGCAACTAAGTACTGAATTCAACATTTCAATATTGAATGTTTTACTTTTTTAAAAAGAGTACATTTTTACAATATTTTCTGGCTGGCCAACCATTTACTTTCATATCTCTTGAACAGACAGGTGAACAGTTGTGTGAATGGTTCCAAGCAAACAAATTGAATTCCTGTCAGGTAGAGGACTAAGAAACTAGCATGAAAGAGACGTCATGGCCCAGTGAGATGGCTTAAGAAGTGAGCGTGCCTGCTGTACAAGCTGGATCACTTCACTCTTGTCCCCAGAACTGACTCCTGAAAGCTGCCCACATGTGCACCACAAGACACACACACACACACACACACACACACATGCCCCATGAGACACACATACCCCATGACACACACATGCCCCATCTACATTACATCTCAAAAAAGGTTTCAGTAAGGTTTTTGTATGTACTGGGGATTCTCTACTGTCAAGCCAGTCTTCAGCATTATAACTCCCTCCCTCCCTCCCTCCCCCTCCCTCCCTCCCCCTCCCTCCCTCCATGTGTGTGTATGTGTGTGTATGTGTGTGTGTGAGATTTATGGTGAAAGGAAGAGATTCATACCCATAAGTTGTCCCCTGTGCACTGTGTCATACATATATGCACATACATACTTACACACATGAAATCCACAAGTGTGAAAATATCTATTTGAAATTTTTAATAAAGACTCATCTCTACTCTGCCTTTTTTTTTTTAATTCAAAAGAATAATTCCAGGTCTGGGGATGCAGCGCAGTTGGTAGAGTGTTTATCTCATTTCCGGCATTATTTAAACTGGGTGGGTGAGATGCTGTCATTGTAATCCTGCACTGGGCAGGATGAGTCAGGAGGTTAGCCTCAACTACATTGCAGGTTGGAGGTCAACTTGTGTACACGAGACCCTCTCTTAAATAAATAGCTCAAGAAAAACTACATATTCCTCCAGTCAGGCAACACTCCCTTTATATCACCACAAACTGAATTAGACATATTACATACAAAAGTATATAACAAATCTACGTTCATGCAATTGGAAGAACATTAACTCTAAAAGTCCAAACAAGGGGCCGGGTGGTGGTGGCGCATGCCTCTAATTCCAGCACTTGGGAGGCAGAGGCAGGTGGATCCCCATGAGTTCGAGGCCAGCCTGGACTACAGAGCGAATTCCAGGACAGCCAGAGCTGTTATGCAGAGAAACCCTGTCTTGAAAATCAAAAAAAAAAAAGTCCAAACACATCCATCTTAGGGTTACTATTGCTGTGATGAAATACCACTACCAGAGGCAACTTGGAGAGGAAAGGGTTTATTTCACTCACATTTCTACATAACAGTTTATCATGAAAAGCAGTGAGGCAGGAACTCAAGCAGGGCAGGAACCTGAAGGGAGGAGTTAGCACAGGAATGCTGGCCACGGAGGAAGATGGGTTTACTGGCTTGCTCCCCATGGCTTGCTCCCCCTGCTTTCTTATAGAACCCAGGACCTCCAGCCCAAGGATGGCACCAACTACAATGGGCAGGGCCCTCCCACATTAATCACTCATTAAGAAAATGCCCTATATGCCTGTCTACAGCCGATCTTAATGGAGGTACTCTCTCAAATTGAGTTCACTGCTCTCAGATTACTCTACCCTGTGTCACAATAAAATTTGTCATCACAGCATCTATCTGTAGGACATGGTACCCCATGATTGTGAACCTTGTAGACTCCCACTTCAGCCAAATGACACTAAGCTGGATAAATACTATCACATGCCTTGTCTCGTGATGCGGTGAACAGCAAGACATTAAAGATACATAACAACTAAACTCAGTACAATCCTAGTTACACACCAGCCATCACAACTGAGACCAATAAGAATAAATAAGCCGTATAGGATCTGACAGTTGACTGCAGACCTAGTAAGGAACTGGCCTATCAGGAGATCCTCATCTACTTTAGAAGAGCCAGCCAACTGACCCTCCTAACTATAAGCATAACAGATTGAAACTGTTTCTATGATTTGTTACATAGTAATACGAAGGTGACCAAAGGCGGAGTTAAACACAGACTGTATAACAAGACAATATGGAATCTTTTACATTTCTAGAGTATAATAATAATATTGTAGACATACTGAAGGAAAAAAGTAAATAAAGTATGATGTCCCCACAGTTTAAGTATGCATTTATAAAGAGGCAATCCAAAGGCAAGGTAGAATGGTAGTACATTCCTGTAATCCTGGGGCCTGGGACCAGGAGTTCAAGTCATCCTCTGTCATATAGTGAGCTCAAGGCCAGCCTGCAGATCATGAGATGATCTTTCTCAAAAAGACAAGGGAGGGGTGACTGACATAGAGATGGAGACATGGCAAAGCAAATGTAGCAAAATGTTAAAAAATTACTAATATCTAAGTGAACAGGACTTGAACTTTGTTATACTAATTTGTTTTTTGGTTGGTTGATTCGTTGTTTTTGTTTTTGGTTTTTGTTTTTTGAGACAGGGTTTCTCTGTACAGTTGGCTGTCCTGGACTCAATTTGTAGAACTGGCTGGCCTCGAATTCACAGTGATCCATCTGCCTCTGCCTCCCTAAGCGCTGGGATTACAGGCGAAGTTCAGCAGAGGGCTGGGCAGATAGCTCAGTGCATAAGTGCATTTGCTGCTCAAGCACAAACACCTGAATATGCAGCACCATGTAAAAACCCATGGGTAGCCACAAGTGCCTATATCCCCAGTACTGTGGGAGCCAGAGACAGGAAGGTCACTAAAGCTTGCTGGCTGGCAGGAGGAGACTCTGTTTCGAGGAAATATGGCAGAGAACAATAAAGCTGAATACCTAATGCCACCTCTCACCTACACACACACACACACACCTACATCTGCTGCACTCACCCACAAACAAAGTCAAACAGAAAAAAAGTACACAGCTGTCTCCATGGTGACATTGAATCTTCACTTCCAAAAGCAAGAAACACCAGGCAGAACCAGGCCCTAGCCCCTTCCTTTATTACTGAAAAGAAATATTGCTGCTGAAGGGTAAGGGGAAAAGATACAGTTAGAGATAATGGTTTTTATTAGTTTATGCATATAAGTGTTTTGCCTGCATATATTTACATAAATCTCATGCATGCCAGGTGCCCAAGGAGGTCAGGGAAGGGCATCAGATCAGATCTCCTGGGCCTGGGGTTACAGACAGCTGTGAGCTGTTGTGTGGCACTGAGAATTGACCCCTGGGTTCTCTGCAAGAGCAACAAGTGCTCTTAACTGCTAAGCCAATGCTCCAGCCCCAACTGACACAGCTATACAAAAGATTAGTTAATAACTAAGGGATGTTTAAAGGTAGATGTTAACGGCAAGCAATCAATGAGGGAGGTTTGCTTATTGATATAATCAGAAAAAAAATCATGTAGGCTTGGATGAGGTGTGAAAAGAAAACAAAGCTCTGGCAAGAAAGGAGGGCATGTCACCAAGCTATTTTGTATTTTAAAAGAAATGTTTACACCTTTCTCTATTTTGAGGGATTTCTTAAATGCCTAGACTGAGAAAACCATCTCACATTCCATTGCTACCCTGGAAGTCCCTGAAGAGTCTCACCAATGAAATATAAATACCCTCCCAGGCCTAATAAAGCCTCTTTTATTTAGTTTGGGTTATCCTCTGAGTGATATGAAATAATTATTAATATTAGCTTATATGAACAAACCCCAAGGGCCTAAGTTCAAAGGATACAGATCTGTGAACTCAAAACCAAGGGCCTTGGCCATATAGAGAACCTCTGTTTATAATGAACAGCAAACAAAGTCTACATCATTCTTTACATTTAAAAAAAAAAAAAAAAAAAAAAAAGGTCTGGTGTGGTGGCACACACCTTTAATCCCAGTACTAGGGAGGCAGAGGCAGGTGGATTGCTGTGAGTTTGATGCCAACCTGGTCTACAAAGTCAGTCCAGGACAGCCAAGGCTACACAGAGAAACATCGAAAAAAAACAAAACAAACAGAAACAGTAATCTGGATAGGTGATTATTTTCAGGACAATATCAGTAGATCTAATTTTAAGTCTTTGAGTTAGATAGAAATTAACACATAGACCCACAACTGGCCAAAGCACTAAATAAATAGATAAGATTTCAGAATGCTCAGTCCTCAATAAAACATATACTGCACCACTCCTGCCAAGGATCAGGGACCGTTTCGGAAGAGGGAGCAGAAGACTGTAAGAGCCATAAGTGGTGGGTATTAGGTGGTTTTGTGTGTCAACTCAACACAAGCTAGAGTCATCAGTTGAGGAAACTTTTCTTCAAAGTTGCCAAATACCTTTTGATTAGACATTATGTATGTAAGTCTTACCTATTGGTGTTTATAATTTTTCATAATTGTTCTTACTTTATATAAAAAGAATGGTCTTTTTATTTAGACAGAAAAGGGGAATTGTTGAAGGTTGGTCTGATGTATTTTGATGCTAATTACTGCTTGCTGTCTCTGGGGCCCACCTTGCCTAAGAGCCTAACCTGTTTGACCAATAAAAGGCCATCACACCTGGGCAGGGCAAATGGGATAGGCCTGGCTAAGGTTCCCCGGGCTTGAAGAGACAGAGAGAATCTTGGGAAGAAGAGGGACTGGAGGAGAAGAGGAAGAAGGAGGCCATCGTGGGTTAAGTGGAGGAGAAGCACATGGCCAGCGTGGATAGAGACTTGGCAAGTAATTAGGATTATGCATGGGAGGTAGCATGATAGAAATTATTAGAAACAGATGCCCCACTATGGGAAGTAGTTTAGGGGATTAATATCTGCCCTGCCCCAATTTAACTAAGGCTATATAAAATATAACAGGTGTCCGTATCGTGATTGATTGCTAGCAGATTAGAAAATACTGCTGTAATAATAATTATAGGCCTAATGATAAACATTATTAGACTATACTGATAATTTAACCGCAACACAAGGCTCAGGGATCCTTTTGGAAGAGGGAGCAGAAAGACTGTAAAAGCCATAGGAGGTGGCTATTAGATGGTTTTGTGTCAACTCAACACGAGCTGGAGTCATCAGTTGAGGAACTGCCTCCGTGAGATCCAGCAGTCAGGCATTTTCTCAATTAGTGATTAATGAGAGAGGACCTAGCCCATTGTGGATGGTACCCTCTCTGGGCTGGTGGCCCTGGGTTCTAAAAGAAAGCAGGCTGAGCAAGGCATGGGAAGCAAGCCAGGAAGCAGCACCCCTCCATGAGCTCTGCATCAGCTCCTGCCTCCAGGATCCTGCCCTGTTTGAGTTCCTGTCCTGACTTCCCTCATGATGAAGGAAGTGGAAGAGGAAGCTGAATAAGCCCTTTCTTCCCCATCTTCCTTTTGGTCATGGTGTTTTGTTGCAGCATGGATGACTACAAGCAGTGTTTTCTGGACCCAACAGGACATATGAACCCACAGTGGTTGCAATATCATGCACAAAACCTATGCAAACCCAAGCCAGACCAAACCCAAGCATGGAGAGTCTCATCCCCAGCCTAGGAGCTGCTGACAGAGGGAGAGTGTTGGGGGTTGAGTAGGAATGCACCACCATCATTGTCTCATCTATTTGAAAGCTTCATAGTTAGGGAGTAGCACTACTTGACAGGGATTAAGAGATGTGGCTTTATTGGAGGAACTGTTTCATTGGGTGTGGGTTTGGGGATTTTAAAAGCTCAAGGCAGGCCCAAGGACTTTCTCTCCCTGCTGCTTGCAGATCCAGATGTAGAACTCTCAGCTGCTTCTCCAGCACCATGTCTGCCTGTGTGCCACCATGCTTCCCACCATGATGACAATGGACTAAAGCTCTGAATGTAAGCAAGCCCCAGTTAAATGCTTTATCTTATAAGAGCCGCCATGGTCATGGTGTCTCTTCACAGCAATAGAAACCCTAACTAAGAAAGAGAGTCAGTTTTTTCTAAGAGTATTGTCACGGGTACATCAATCATGTTCCAGTAGGAGGCCACACATCCACGAATACTTGGATAGCACAAATAGGTCTTGTTGAATTTTTTTAAAAGGACACACAAAGTTGTGTGGATGAAGAAGTGAGGAAGGATCTAGGAAGAGCTAGGGGATGAATAAGAGCAAAAACACATTGGAAGAAATTCTCAAAGAACTAATAAAATATTTTAACTATACATTACCAATTTTTTTTTCCAAGACAGGGTTTCTCTGTGTAGCCTTGGCTGTCCTGGACTCACTCTGTAGACCAGACTGGCCTCAAACTCACAGTGACCTGCCTGACTCTACCTTCTAAGTGCTGGGATTAAAGGCATGCGCCACCATGCCCGGCTCCATTCATGTATTTTAATATATGAAAAGTGGGAGACAAAAGAAAGTCACTGCAAGATCCTGTGCATTTAATAAGTTGGTTGCACCTATCTGTCAGAACTAAATAAATTATGCTACAAGTATATTTGTTTTAGGCATTATTTGGCATAGGATAACATCCATGTCTGATTTTTCTTGCAGAATTCCTTAGTTCTCTGGCCCACAAACCCCAGGATGCCTCAGAATATAGTTTGAAACAACAGCTTTTAAATGGCTATGCTAAAAGGTAAATCCTCCCTCACTGGCAAAGAGAACCTCCCAGCTGCCCACACAAACTTCTTTGGGTTCAGAAGCACCAGCCCAGGCTGTCACGTCTTCAAGAAACCTTTGATGCTCAACAGAGTTCACTGTGCACATTAACTTTTGTAAGTGTTCAGAGAGCATGGAGCACAGGGGTGCAGACCTGTCATCCTAACACTCCAGAGGCACAAAGCCTGCAAGTTTGAGGCTAGCCGTGTCTGTGGAGTGAGATCTTACTAAATAAATAACCAAATAAGTAAGTATCGGGAAAATGGTAAAGACAAGAGCATAGCCATAGCTTTCCTGGTCCATGTCTACAGGTTATCCTTTCTGCTTCATGAAGAGACTAGACACCAGACACAGGTCTGGCTCAGCCACCGAGTTCCTATTCCTTGTCACCAGGAGTATCAATCATTGAAAGAAATACAGACTTTCTGGCCCACTTACCTACACATGGCTATTAGGTAAACCGTACCTGTAAAGGGCAGAATGAGAAAACACTGATGAAGAAAGGCATGGTGCCTGCATACAAGGCCCCATACACTAACAGAAAAACAGAGGCAGAGTCACTGTAAGCACTCGGCCAAGATGGGTAAATGGTTCTAAGCAAGACAGCTCTTGGGCCTGAGCCTGAATCCTGACTCTACCACTAACTAGGTAGAATATCTTTGGCAATTTTGACATAATCTCTCCAGATTTAACTTCCTCAGCTACAGTACGGGAATGCAAATCACACCAAGCAAACTGAGCTACTGTTGGAATTTAGACAACGTGTATTACTCTGCAAGCTACAGTGAACTTTGGATAAATCTTGGCTACAGGTATTAATTATATATGATTCTGACCCTGGAGTTCTACAAAATGTACATAGCATCCATCCCTCAGCCTTGTGCTCTTTATCTGTCACACTAGAGGAGAGAGCTTAGTGACCCTAAAATTCCATCAATGTCTATAATACTAGAAGACTCCATGATCCTGCTTGCATGGTCTCTTATGTCTCAATGTCACTGCTCACATAAAGTGGCACTAAAAAACAATTGTCAAATAAACCATTGTTCTCTTGTGTCTGACTGTTTTTTTCGTTTTAGTTCCCTTGGGGGAGGGAGGGGTTGATTTTGTTTTGTTTTGTTAGTTTGTTTTTTGTTTTGTTTTATTTTTGAGACAAGATTTCTCTGTGTGACCCTGCATGTCCTGGACTTGCTTTGTAGACCAGGCTGGCCTCGAATTCACAGAGATCCACCTGCCTCTGCCTCTGCCTCCCACGAGCTGGGATTCAAGGAATGCAACACCATGCCTGGCTCATTTTAGTTCCTTTAACCTCATTATCTACACATGCATATATGACATGTATCTTCGAAGAAGGAAACAAGCACTTGCTGGTGGGAAGCTAAGCGTCTGTCCCATTCCTTAGTGGCTTCTCAAACTTACGTGTGGGAGGAAGGTAACGAGTGGATGCAGGCAGGTGTGCCCTTGGGTGCCCCAGCACGCATTACTCACCGCTACATCCCCCTTGCTGAGATTTCGTTGTACTTGATTTTTGAACCCTCGACCCTAAAGAGTGCCTGGGCATAGGACAGACACACAGCACTACATCACCCAAGAGTCATATTGTCTCCAGATATATTTGCAAAGTCCGCAGCATGGCTTCTTCATGATAAGTCACCAACCCCACTCCGCTAGAAACGAATTCTGACACGGGGGAAGGAGGAAGCAAGGATATTCTTCTCGCTCATTGGTAAAATGAAAGAAATCTATTAGGTCGGGGTGCGAACTACAGCTTGCGGGCCACAAGCCTAAGCCTCGACGCCTAGCTTGGAAGGACAGTTTACATTTTCAAAAAACTTATAGATACCATACACAGTAGATACCATATGTGGTCCCCGATGCTCATTATATTGACTTTCTGGCTTTTAACAGAAAAGCCTGCTGAGCCCTGGATTCAATCATCTAAGTTTCCTTAAACCCCTGATGCATTGGCGCTCTTATTCTGCCCGGCTTCCTTACATCCCAGTCTGACTCTGACCTTCCACATGGAGCAGTGCAGAGTCAGAATGATACTGGAGACACAACAGAAGTCAAGCTGCTATTTGTTTAATTGCCTAAATGGTCTCTGAGGCAACAATCCCAAGAATTAAATCCCCCTCTAATACAGTAAGTTAGGTCAGTGTGCACCAAAAGATTCCCTGATAAACGTACACCTCCAGGGAGGCCACAGCAAAGGGAACAAAGCCAAGGAGCTATTGACTTCATGGGTAGGACAGAAGCAAGAACACAGAGCTCAGACAACCAGGATCAAGACTCACCTTGTTCCATTAAATAAAATAAAATAAAAAATATGCAGGCATCCCAGGAACAGCCCACGTCCAGCAAATTACAAAGCTCCCCAGGACACACAGATCATCTGAACAGATCATCTTAATAGTCATGGACCACAGTGCATAAATCCTATCTACAACAGAGCGCATAAAATAACTTAGCTCATAACATTCCGTTTCTGTTTCCCCCTGTTGTTGTTAAGGATATATAATACGAAAACAAGGAATTCAACCATTTGTGTCAGGGCAGTGAGCCAAGGAAAGCCTGGGATATATGGTCCTATTAACACTAATGGAAGTGTGAACAAGGTAGAAGAGGAAATAAAGCTCCCTGCCCTGACTCAAAGTGCACACAGCTTTCCAGAACAAACAGCCGGCAATTATTCTTTTAATGTGCCTCCTCTGCACACTGGTAAATCACCGCACAGCATAGATTTTTGCTGATTTCAAGAAAGAGCTTACCATCTTCCTCTTGCTCCTCCTCTGCTATGTACACTTCCAAGTTCTGAAGAGGCCTGCGGTGCCACCCCCCCCCCACCCCCACCCCCCCCCCACGCCACCCCCCAGCCCACCATCAAGCTTCTCTTTTTATGTAAGTACATTAAGTGACAACCACGTAATCACAAAGTTGGTCTAGAAACATCGTCCCCTCCCACACACACACCCCATTTCTGCTGTCCTCTAAAGAAGCTAGAGAGCACTGACTGGCTGCTCTTCCAAAGGGCCAGGGGTTCGATTCCCAGTACCCACACGGTGGCTTACAACCATCTGTAACTCCAGTTTCAGGGGATCCAAGGTTATTTGGCTTCTGCAGGCACCAAGCATTCAGGTAGTGCATACACATACACACATAAAATTTTAAATGTATTTTTAAAAAGAATTCCCCTCTCAGAGGACCAGAGATGTCTCTTCTCCATCAGGGACCCCTGTGCCCAAAGGCAAGGTAGATTCACATTCCTTTTTTTTTTTATTAGTTATTTCATTGCTATTGCTAGTCTTTTTTTTTTTTTTTTAATTCATTCATTTTACATCTCAATTGTTATCCCATCCCTTGTATCCTCCCATTCCTTCTTCCCTCCCGCTTTCCCCCTACTCCCCTCCCCTATGACTGAGATTCAATTTCCTTAACCCTGCCGTCTCTCCCCTAACCATCACCATGGCCAAATACCCTGATCTGGACAAGCTGACATGGAAAGATTCAAAACAAAATCCTGGCTATGTCAGTGTTCCTGTCAAGTCTTTTCATAAGCCAAAAGAGAGAATAATTGAAACTTCGTTTTTGTTTCTGACTCATTAAGTAAGCATGTTCTAATAGCCAGAACAGAGAGATGGGGTGTTGGCCCTCCCTGTGGATCTCTCTGACCCTCCACCAAACAGTCTTTTTTTATTTTCTTTGTGGTTTTTCTAAAATGGGGCCAACCTCATCGACGTCCTTGCTTGAGGGATAAGGATCCCACACAGTTTGCGCTCTGGAGCTCTAGTTTTGTGAGGCGCTATCAGTAATCCTTGATCTCAGCCCAAATAGCCTCACCCACATGTTCTCCAAAGTGCTTTCCCCGAGGCTGGGACACAGCAAGCACAAGTTCTGCACATGGCCCCTCTTGGCAGTTCCTCCCTTCAGCCTGTTGGGACATGTGATCTGCAGAATTCATTGGGGCCGGGAAAAGGGAAAAAAGCCACACAGTTTTTTTAAAAAAAATCTTGCATGCGTGTTTACATTCATGCATGTGTGCACATGAATGCATGTATGTATTTGTATACATATGCACCAGATGTTGTCATGTGTGCCAGAAGGTGTCTTACTCGATTGTTTCTCCATCTTATTTTTGAGCCAGATTCCATGCTGGGTAGCTCTGTGTCAACTCGACACAAGCTAAAGTCATCTGAGAGGAAGGAACCTCAATTATGAAAATGCCTATAGAAGACAAGCCTGAACAGCATGTTTTTAATTAGTTGATTGATATGTGAGGGCCCAGCCCACTGTCAGTCAGGCTATCCCTGAACTGGAAGTCTCAGGTTCTATATGAAAGCAGGCTAAAAAAGCACAGAGGGACCAAGCCAGTAAGCATCACCCCTCCATGGCCTCTGCATCAGCTCCTGCCTCCAGATTCCTACTCTGCTTAAGTTCCGGTCCTGACTTCCATCAATGATGGCCTACAATGTGGAAGCATAAGCCAACCCTTTCCTCCCCAACTTGTTTTTCGCCATGGTGTTTCATCACAGTAATAGGAACCTTAACAAGGACAGGGCCTTTCACTGAATTTGGACCACATCGATTGAGCTGGAGTGGCAGGGCAGAAAGCCCCAGGGACCCTCCTGTCTCTGCCTCCCCAGGGTTCAGACTTCCTGCACACAGCCAAGCCTGGCTTCTCACATGGGAACTGGGGATATGAACTTGGGGCCTCATGCCTATGTGACAAACACTTAGCCAACTGAGCCATCTACCCAGACCAACCAAAGGAATACTTCTAAAGGAATTAATTAATGTTTCTCTCCTCAAGTGCAGACTGCCTCCAAAACAAGACAAATCTGATTCTTTCCTTACTTTATATCTATAAAAGGTTCATTAATGTTTGTACAAAGAAAGGACACACATGTGCCTCTTGATCATGGAGTTCAGTGGGAAGTTTAAAGAGATGCACACAGGTTTTGAAGAACATTGCAATCTACTTAGTTACTGTTATCAGGTATCTATGGGGAAAAAATTCCATATTGACACCCAAAGGAGACTACTGAATCTTGTCTTTATAAGGCAGAGTCATTTTAACAGTAAACACAGCATAACCATTCTCACTTTTCCATTTTCAAAACTGGCCCCTGTCCTGCTTGGGAAGGCCAGGCACTCTACAGACGAATAATAGGAACTGTAACCTTCACCAGCTCATCTGTTTACAGACGGTCTTCGCACACTTGCAACCTTACTACCCCATGACGATGACATCTTATTCCTTCCTGAGCCCTTAGTGTCCAACAGAACACCTGCTACATAGCAGCTGGCGCTTCGTAGTACTGAGAGAAGTGGCTGATGTGGTTTAGATACTGTCATCCTAAAGGTCCACAAATTAGATGCTTAGTCCCAGGCTAAGGTGGGACCACAACCAGATATGGTGGTGTAGCCCTTTAATCCCAGCACCTGGGGTGCAGAAGCAGGCAGGTCTCTGTGAGTTTGGGACCAGTCTGGTCCACATAGTGAGTCCCAGGAGAGCCAGGGCTACATAGTGAGACCCTGTCTCTCTCTCTCTCTCTCTCTCTCTCTCTCTCTCTCTCTCTCTCTCTCTCTCTCTCTCTCTCTCCCTCTCTCTCTCTCTCTCTCTCTCTCACACACACACACACACACACACACACACACACACACAGAAATCTAGAGGTGGGGCAACATGGAAGGACTTTAGGCCACTGGAGCTACCGTCATCAAAAGAGAATGTTGCTCTCCTGGGGTGAGTTCTCGTGAGAACAAGTTGTATAAAAGTCTGAGCCTGATCTCAGAGTCTCCCTTTGACTTCTGCTCACCACGTGCTCACGTGCTCTCTTCCTGCCAGCTCTCACTATTGCCATCAGCCTTGGGACCTGGCAAGAGCCTGTGCCACGCTTTTGGACTTTCACTCTCCAAAGCTGCAAGCTACATGGAGCTTTTTCTTCATAATTGACTTGGCTCACCAGGTTTTTGTTACAGTAATTAAAATTAAAAAAGAAATAGAAGAGAAGAAAAAGAAAAAAACTCTAACCCTGTCAGGCTAAGAAAAGAAGAAACACAGGGGCTGGAGAGATGGCTCAGTGGTTAAGAGCACTGGCTGCTCTTCCAGAAACCCCAAATATGATTCCCAGCAACCACATGATGTCTTACAACCATCTGTAACTCCAGTGCCAGGGCATCTGACACCCTCTTCTGGCCCCCACAGGAACCTTTGTGATGCACACACAAACACGCAGGAAAAACACCAATGCACATAAATTTTAAAGAAAAAAATTTGAAACATGAAAAATAGTAGGAGGGAAGGCATCAAAACATTAACACACTGTTATCTGATGCACAAACATTTTGTAGATACATGAATGGGGTTTGGGGGTAGTAAAATGAGCAGTGGTACCAAGCGATGAAAGTATAGAGCTTTGCTGTAGGATTAATACCACTTTTCACCAGCTTTAAAAATATTTTTTTCTTACACTTTAGCAGCTTGGGAATTAGAATACATTCCACAACAGATGACATCTTCACTCCACCCTGCATTCAAAACTGATTTTGTCTTTCTTTCTCAGATATATATATAAAATAAAAGTGCATGCTGGAAGTCATAGTATCCACAGACTCAATGAGTTAAACTCAGTTGGTTCTGGTAAGGGAGGTTGGAAGGGTGGCTGTAACACTGTACTGACTTTTTCACTAGAGTGTAAATAAAGGGAGAAGCTAGATCTCATTCCTGGCTGGCTTCTCTCCCTAAGTGCAAAGTGGGGTTCCCACTGGGTACTAAGTGATGCTAAATCACTTTGACTTTCTTTCTTTCTTTTTTTTTTTTTTTTTTGGTTTTTCAAGACAGGTTTTTTTGTGTAGCCTTGGCTGTCCTGGACTCACTTTGTAGACCAGGCTGGCCTCGAACTCAAAGCAATCTGCCTGCCTCTGCCTCCCCAGTGCTGGAATTAAAGGCATGTGCCATCACACCCGGCCACTTTGACTTTCTACTGGCCAATGGTTGCCCAAGTGATGGTCACATGACCCAAAGTAGACCAATCATTACTCTTTGAGATATTCTACCAGGGTACAATAAGAGTATAGGTCAGTCCTTATAACAGCAGTGAGATTTAAAGGAACTGGAAACATAATTTAAGTTGCACTCATCTTTCTGAAAGACTAGAAATAAAGATGGGAAACCAGTGGCTTTGACTCTTCCCACTCAAGAGAGAAACAAAGGCAAGGGACAGACTCTGAACAGTGTGGAGAGCCCAGTGTTCTTTAGGTGCCCAGCTAACCCATTTCCTCCTTCTCAGACACAAACAAGACATTCCTTAGCGTTCTTTGCTGTTCAGTGAGAGAACACAGGAACACTACCACCTCTTGCTCATTAAAACTTTCCACAGCGGACCTTCCCCCAACTTCACACTCAGAGGAAAAAACTTAGAATGTGGAGAAGGCACAGGAAGGAGGGAGCCTGGTCTCCTGGAACTGTGACGGCAGCCTAATCAGAGCAACTAGATCTACCTGCTTAACACAAATCACTAAATTTGGGGTCTGTTCTGCAGTTAACGGCTCTAATACCTCCTGGTTTCATTTGATTCTCTGACAGTTATAGATTACCTCTGTGTCCTTCCTTGAGCAAAAAACAGAAGAAGGGGAAAAAAAGGTTCCCTCTTTGCTCAGCTGAGAGTTGGGTTTGTTTCACTCATAGCTTCAAGAGTTCTAGCAGCCAGGAAAAATAAGTAGCAATCATCTGAAATGCCAAGGGGATACAAATAAATATACGACAAATCCTCAGATGTCTAGGGAACACCTAAACATTTCCTCAGACAATTCCAACAAACTGAAGACAACACACAAAGAACCCTTTCCTACTTCCAGGGGGCTCCTTGCTTTGAGCTCACTGCTGCAAGCTTCCCTTGTCCATGCATGAGGTTATAACAGCCCTCCCTGGCTTGGCACTTTCCGACTTCGATGCCGTCAGGAGCTCTCATCCAGAATTCTAGCAAGCACGGTAAAGCTTACTAACCATAAGTAGCCTCTGCCGCTGTTCCAGAACTTGCTAGGAAAGAGACCCAGACACAACTCCAAGAATTTGACTCATGAGGCTGGGGTAAACAGTTCTGGGAATGAGTATTGGAGCCCACACAGTGTTTGCAAAGATGAGTATTCACGAGTCACCAAAGCTTGGTAGTATTCATAAGACAATAAATGAACAGGAGAGTGATGCCTGAAAAGCCGTGCTGGCCAATGAAACAGCTGTCAGGACTTGGGCAGTGGTTATAAAGTAAGTGTGCTACAGAGGGTCCAGAATGATCTCTCAAGGAATCAAATTTGGTCTGCGCTAAGAGGTTTGGTAATGCAGCACAATACACTCTGCGGGTTTGTTATTAAGCCCTTTAATACTATCGTGCTGAGTTTTTTGACTTCCAGAACAATGGAATGAAGCTGGGTCGACATTGGCCTTCATTTGCAACTAGAAAAACGACTGCAGACAGGTTGATGGCCACAGCCAGAGAACTTGTGACTTGAGCCATGTCTTGGCTCTAACCTCCTGACCTCAGATCCTCTCTCCATATCACAGCAGCCCACACTACAGAACATGAGAGCACAGGAAAGCCTGAGGGAGACTGTGCAACACTCGCAGTCCATCAACATGCTGACAGTTGGGTTTCAGTGTTCCATCAAGCCACATGTCAGAACTTTCTAGATGCGCGGCTTGCCTCCAAACCTGGCTAGGAAAACATTCCCTGACTAGATAGCAGGCCCATCGAGGATGTTTTGTTTTGTTTTGTTTTTTGAAATAGGGTTTCTCTCTGTAGCCCTGGCTGTCCTGGAGCTCTCTCTGTAGACCGAGCTGGCCTTGAACTCAGAGATCTGCCTGCCTCTGCCTACCAAGTGCTCGGATTAAAGGCATGCGCCACCAATGCCCAGCTCCTTCAAGGATCCTGATAAGGAAGAAGAGCCAAAGGACGAAAAGTGCTGAGAGCTCCAAGTGGTCCAGCCAGAATCTTGTTCGAGGTCTCTGAGGTCAAGCAGACAAGGCCTCTTAGGAACTAAAAGATAAAATCTGGAGAATACATGGAAATTACGCTTGGTTGAAGAACCATTACACCTACCTCAGCTCAGTAAGTGTTCTCTCAGAGGATTTATATGAGCTAATTATAAGACACTAATTGGCAAATACTAACTAGGGAAGACAAAAAAAGAAAGATATTAATGATCTAGTAAGAGCAATAAATCCATGGGCGCTGGTGACCTACCACCTCAGAAGATAACACAGAAAACTGGAGAAACAATCCTTTCCCTTCAGTGAGTTAGAGAACATCAAGAAGTTGTGTCCTGTGACTACCATTGCTCTCCTAGACTCCGTGAATAAAAGGGGATGCATGGTTTGGCTCACTTCCTTGAGAAACACGAAGTTGAGGTCCCCGAATAAGCACAGAGTAGAACAAACACTTTGTCAAACTCGGCCTTCAAGTACTGCTCAGTCTCCTGTTAGCTGTGACCTCTGTGAGCCTCGGTTTCTGTGCCTGTAAGGAGAGGAATGCAACTACCTTACAGGCCTGGGGGCAATAAAATAAAATTGTGCATGTAAAGAAAGAGTATAGCATGGGGCCTGGACAGATGCTTCAGTGGTTAAAAGCACTTGTTGCTCTTGCAAAGGACCCAGGTTCAGTTCTCAACACCCACATCAGGCAGCTCACAACCAGTTGTTAACTCCGGTCCCAAGGCATCCAACACTTTCATTTAGCCTCTATTGGCTCCAGTACAAACTTACATGAACTCACACACACACACACACACACAAATAAATAAATAAGCAAACTAAGCAGGGCAGGAGAAGTTGCTCAGCAATTAAGAGCACTTGCTGCTCTTTCAGAGGCCCTGAGGTTCCATTCCCAGCATCCACATGGAAGCTGACAGCTGTCTAGAACTCCAGTCAGGGGCTCTAGCACCCTCTTCTGGCCTCCATGGGCCACAGACACACATGGGCTGTACTTATGTACATTCAGGCAAAGCACTCAGACACATAAAATAAAAACTAAATAAATAAATAAAATAAAACTTTTAAAAATAAGTAAAAAAAAAAGTAAGTAAATATTTTTTAAAAATATTATAACACAGTGCCTGGTTTGCAGCTACTTAGTAAATGCTAGATACTCACTATTCCCCGCCCGTAGCATTCACTTTATTCCTTTGGTATTATAATTCCAATACTCAGTAATTCTTAGTACTTCACCAGTCCCCAGTATGAAAGGATCATGCATTCTACCCAGTATCTTGGGCATTGCATTAACTTTCATGAAACACAACCATCTGTGACTTTAGTTGTGAGCATCTCAAATAACTCCGTGCCCTTGGGCCTTTTATCAATCTGCTCCATGCTTCCTAAACCCTTTTAAAAATAATTTAATTACCGGATATCTCTTTCAATTCTATAATCCTTCTCCAATATAAAAGAAACACTTCAAGGATACTGCTCTTTGTGTATGCATGTGTGTGTGTGTGTGTGCGCGCGCGCGTGCGTGTATGCGAGTGACAAAGTCTCTCACTGAAGCTGCAGGGATCTGCTTACCCACTGAGCCATCTCTGCACCCCCAAATTCAACCAGACAACACAAGATAAAAGGGAGTTCAGAGTTTAACAAAGCTTATTAAATAGGTACTACTTTTGTTTGTTTGTTTTTTGAGACAGGGTTTCTATGTGTAGCCTGGGCTGTCATGGACTCACTTTGTAGACCAGGCTGGCCTCAAACTCAGAGATCTGCCTGCCTCTGCCTCCCTGAGTGCTGGGATTACAGACGTGTGCCACCCTGCCTGGCTGCTACTATTTTATGATAAGAACAACAAGAAGGGTGAGGTTTTGTAGCCTCTCATGTCACCCCACCTATGTGGGGTCATTTCTTCAAAACATCCTCCTATCCAAAAAAGGGTCTGGTGCCCCTCCTCTGTGTCGCAGGCCCGGTGTATACACCATTGGTGGACCCATGACCAAACTGTGTAATGTGTCTCTTTTGCTAGCCTCAAAATGCCTTAGAGGCAAGGTCCTGCCAAATCTCAATTGCTACTGTCTATGGTAGCTGGAAGTATAACAGCTATTAGTGTTATGTGGTGATGGGATTAGTGGTGATGGGACACAGACATTCAAACCATAGTGCCCTTTACCATATGGTAGAAAGCAGTCAGTGAGAGCAGGAGAAACTAGAAACCATCTGTTCTAGGACAGATCATCTGTTCGCTGGTGTGGAAACTGAGTCTCAAAGATGGCAGGTAACTCAATCCAAGCTGCCCTCAAAAGCAGTAAGATGACAAGTGGTGGCAGTCACCTGCCATTGTGACAGAGTTGAAAGACAGCCATTAACTCACACTTAGCCCAGAGAGAGGCTGTGTAGTGTACCAGATGCCTGGGCTCCAGGTACCATCCTGTTTCCACCACCTGCCAGACATGTGACTTCTAGCAAGTTACTTCATCTGAGTCATAATTCCTGTACCTGTTAACTGGGCTATTAATAACTCCAGGGTTGTTGGGGTTACTAAATCTGCCGACATACATAAAGTGCCTAGCAAAACAAACGGTTACCGCATGAGTCAGGAGAGAGTGCCTGTCCAGCATAACACAGCTTCACAAAACTGCTTTAGACTTTGCTTTTAAGTCTCTGCCAACCTGGAAGGTGGCAAGGTTATCTAATCAGAGGCACACAATTGGAGATACCTCCTTAATGGAGTTAGGTCCTTTGAACCCCTATTCTGATCTACCCAATGGACTGGACATTCTCCACAGTTATGTGGAGAGCGGGGACTGACTCTAATATGAACTCTGGTGCTCCGTATTTGACCACCTCCCCTTAGTGGGGAGGCCTGATGGCACTCAAAGAATAAGCAGCCTACCAAGATGAGACTTGATAGCCTATAACCATATAGTCCGGGGGAGGAGGTCCTCCTCGGACTTAGACCTAGGGGAGGGGGAAAGGGTGAAAAAGGGAGGAAGGGAGAAATGAGAGGATACAAATGATGGGATAACAACTGAGTTGTAATCTGAATAAATTAATTAAAATTACAATTTTAAAAAAAGACCTGTTTTTTTAAAAAAATTGAGTTAGGTCCTAAAGCTGCTCTTCAGCTTCATCTCTTACAACCCTACTCACTGTTCCCTTCATCTGAGTTGTCACCCCTACTGTCCTCCTGTCACATGAAAACTACCTGTCCTCTATCCATGCTTACCCTGTCATAGGGTATGATGGATTGAATAAGAAATGTTCCCCGGGGGCTCAGACATCTGAACACTTGGTCCCCAGTTAGAAGTGCTGTTGGGAGAGGTTTAGGGGGTGTAGCCTTTAGGGGATGCAGCCTTGCTGGAGGAAGTGTAGTTCATTCTCGGCTTCATGCTTGCAGGAAAGGATGTGTGCTCTCAGCATTTTGCCCCAGCTGCCACTCTTCCTGCTGCCTGCTGTCCCTGACACTGGGACTCTAACCCTCTGGTACCCTAAGCCAAAGCAAACACTTTCTTGGTTATGGTGTTCTAGCACAGTAAGAGAAAAGTGACATACACAGGAGGAGGGTGGCATATCTAACCCATGTGACCTCATCAGTCCTTCCTTGTCTCAATGGTCACTTTCCACTACACAGGGAAGAGTCCTACAGTCAGCATGTCTGTGTCCCCTCCAAAATTCACGATGAGACTGCAGACCAGGTGCAGAGAGTGTTAAGAGTATTAACGACTAATTCAGCTCTCATAAATGCACTCGTGACCTAGAAACGTATATAAAGGGGATGGAGAGATGGCTCAGTAACAAAGAGCACTTAATTGCTCTTGCAGAGGACCCAGGTTCAGGCTCCAGCGCCCATGCCAGGCAGCTCACAGTCACATGTAGCTCCAGCTCCAGGGGATCAGACCCTGTCTTCTGGCATCTTTGGGCAACTGAACTCATACACACACATACCCAGCAGGCACCTTACACTCGCAGTCACACACACACACACACACACACACACACACAGAGAGAGAGAGAGAGAGAGAGAGAGAGAGAGAGAGAGAGAGAATTTTTAAAAAATAATAATAAATAAGTCTTTTTTTAAAGCCTCTGAAGGGCAGGCTCGCCCTCATGGCATATGAAGACACAGAAATATATATCATCCTGAAAGGAGCCACCAGCAGATGCCTGCCAGCGCCTTACCTTGCCCTCCCAGCCTGCAGTGCCCATAGACATAAGCTTTTATTGTGAGGTGTGGTGACATACATTTGTAATCCCAGCCCTTGGAGGCTGAGGCAGAAAGAATGCTACAAGTTTGTAATCTACTTGGGCTACATCATTCTGGGCCAACCTGAGCTACACAGCAAGGCCCTGTCTCAAAAAGAAAATAATGATAACAATAATAATATTTTTAGACAGGGTTTCTCATTGCAGCTCTGACTGTCTTGGAACTTGATCTATAGACCAGGCTGGGCTTAAACTCAGATTTCTGACAGCCTCTGCCTCTCAAGTGTTGGGATTAAAGACATGCACCACCACCACATGCCATTATATTTTTCAGAAGATCACATTAAAGAAATTTTTATTGTTTGTAAATGTCTCAGTCTCAGTCAATTTGCTATATCAGATCAAATGTGCCAAGAGAAAGTGTATCATCTGTTTTTTTAAAGATTTATTTATGATGTATAGAGTGCTCTGCCTGCATGTACACCTGCACGCCAGAAGAGGGCATCAGATCACATTATAGATGGTTGTGAGCCACCATGTGGTTGCTGGGAATTGAACTCAGGACCTCTGGAAGACTGTCAGTGCTCTTAACCTGTGAGCCATCTCTCCAGCCCTTTGTCTTTGTTTTTGTGTTTTTTAAGTAGGTACTCCCAGTCTAAAATGTATCATTTTAGAAATCAGTATAATCAGTCATTTGACTAGTAAAAAGCAGATCTAGTAACAGAAATCAAGACTTTGAAGTGATTTCACGCATTCCACTGAAGCGCTCAACATTAAGCTTCCTCTTAAGATTTTTGTCACCAAAAAAAGCCATAATTTGTGCAGTCAGTACAGTGCTTGGAATATCATAACATTTTTAAATGTAGTCAACATTATAAAATTATAAACATGGCTTATTGCCCCATACAACCATTTCTTAGCCATAACTAGGAAAGAAAAAAGTAGACAAATTTTTTGTAGTAACATTCAAAACAGAATTAAGTGCTGCAGAATTAGCACTGGATCCAGCATGACATCACTGAATTTGTAATCGTAAGTTACACAATTATAGCTCTATCTCAGCATGGCAGGGGCAGAGGCAGATGGATCTCTATTAGTTTAAGGTTAGCCTGGTCTATAGAAGAAGTTTCAGGTAAGCCAAGGAAGGCTACATCATGCATCATGAAACTCTCTTTCAAAATAAAACAAAAAACCTAACATCTCCAGAAGATGGAGACTTCACCACCTTAAAGAGAAATGCTTAAGTACTACACTATAGATTGTCTAAGCATCTGGTCTGTCCAAAATCTCACAAATATTTTCAGGTTTTATTCTTTTAACTTTTATTTTATGTGCGTGGGTGTTTGCCTGCACATATCTGGCGCCTATATAGATCACAAATAGGCATCCTAAGCTGGAGTGACAGATGACTATGAATTACTGTATGGGTGCTGAGGACCAAGCCCAGATCCTCTGGAAGAATAGCCAGTCTCTTAACTACTGAGCTCTCTCTCTCCATCCCTCTCATAAATATTTTTAATAAGGACTATTTGAGAGTCTGTGCTTCTTTTTGGTACATGAGCTAAATCTGTTTTAAATTTATTACATGTATTTACTGAATATATGTATTTGTTTGTGGGGTGTGTGTGTGTGTGTGTGTGTGTGTGTGTGTGTGTGTGTGTGTAGATACACATCTGCCATGGTGCACATTTAGAGACCAGAGAACAATCTGCAGGAGCAGGTTCTCTCTGTCTACCACGTAGGTCTCAAGGATGGATGGCAGGCTGGCAGCTAGTGTCCTTACCCTCAGAGCCATCTCACCAAAATTGAATCATCACATATAGGGGCTTGGAGAAGAGACAAAAAAGAAAAAATTATTTCAGATAGACATATTTCTTTCCATCTTTCTCAAAAGCTTAGTTCCCCACTTCACTCCCAGTTCCTCAAGAATAAAAATTTCTTCTGAGGTCTTGAATTTTCCAACTAGTGGCATTCTTGCCAAGGTTAACTTCTGTTTTGTTTTGTTTTGTTGGTTTTGGTTTTTCGCGAAAGGGTTTCTCTATGTAACAGTCCTGACTGTCCTGGACTTGCTTTGTAGACCAGGCTGTCCTCAAACTCACAGAGATCCACCTGCCTCTGCCTCCTGAGTGCTAGGTTTAAAAGCATGAATCACCACTACCCAGCTCCTAGAATTTTAACTCCTAGAAAGCAAAATTATTGAATCGTGACCAGAAAAGCTTATTCAGCTTTCTTTTGTTTGCCAAAACAATTAAAATTTGGCATGGCTAATTAAACTTGCTCTCTAAGATAAAATCTGGAACCTCTGTGTGTGTGGGAAAGAGAAAAAGAAAAGTCGGATGCACAAATGCTAGTACTGGCCCCAAATTTGCCCAAATGGCAGAGGTGACCATTAACGACAACTTTCCTGAGATAATCAGACTTCCATGTAAAGGGAACAGGAGACTAAGATGATTGCTTCCTACAGTGGCCACTAATGTGATTTTGTGTATGTAAAAGCTTTTCAAGTAGATGGATTTATAAATAAAGGAGAATTTCTGTCAGCCCATGCATCCCAATTTATTTGTTCGGTTGGTTTTGGTTTTGAGACAGCATTTCTCTGTGTAGCTTTAGCTGTCCTAGAACTTGCTCTATAGACCAGACTTGCCTTGAACTTACAAAGATTTAACTGCCTCTGTCTCCAGATTGCTAGGACTAAAGGCATGTGCCACCATTGCCCAGCCTATTTATTTTTAATGAATGATTTGTTTTTTTACAACAGGGCTTGCTATATAGCCCTAGATGGTTTGAACCTTGATATATAGATCAGGCTGGCCTTCAAACTCACAGAGCCCAGGCTGCCTCTGCCTCCAGAGTGCTAGGATTAAAGACGTGTGCAATATTGTCATCATACGCCATAGGTAAATTTTTTTGGTAAAAATTTTTAAGATGTATTTTTATTATTTCTCTCTTTCTCCATACATACATACATATATGTATGTAAGCTTTTAAGAAAGATGGAAAGAAATATGTCTATCTGAAATAATTCTTTTTTGTCTCACACAAACACACACACACATACACACACACACACACACACACACACACGGGTCGGGGGGGAGATGCATGCAGAGGTCAGAGGCACTGATGCCTTCTGGGGCCAAAGTTACAGCAGTCCAGAAAGAAGTACTGTGAATCCTCCAGATGTGAACCCTTCTCTCTTAACTGCTGACCGATCTCTTCACCCCCAAGCACAGCTTTATGTCTAAGAGTGACCACTAGCCTTGCTCATCAGAGGATGTCCAAAATAGCCCAGGTCGCAGGCACCATCCTGAGCCCTGAGTCCGGTCGATCCTCACAACGGCATTAACACTAAGGAGTTGCCTCCCCTTCCTCCAATGTTAATCCTTTTCACCTCAAATTAATCCCAATCTTACCAAAAAATGTCAAGTCGGTTACTAAGAATTTACATAGAGACTTCACCCAAGTTACTCAAACGTTAATAGCATTTTACCACATTTTCCAAATTACTCAAATGTTAATAACAGCTTACCACGTTGCCCTTGTCATTTTTTCTCCCACAGATACTGCTTTACCTCTAAATATGTAGTATTTCCTTAAAGGCCAGGAATATTCTCTCTTATTTCCACAGCATAATTATCAAAATCAGGAAATTAATATTGACCCTTAAGCCAATCCAGTTTCAACTCTTAATTGATTTTTACCCACTGTGCAAATAGCATTCATTATGGCAATAATGGATTATATCAATAGACAAAAGAAGAGAATTCCTTTGATCAGAGAACTAATTAAGGACCATGAGTTGCATTTAGTTTCAATTTGTCCTCAGTGTCTCTTAATTTAGAAGCATTCCAGTCTTTCACACTCCGCCGTATTTTGTGAGATAGGTCTTTCACAGAACCGGAAGGCCCTGTTTCAGCCCCGACCAGCAAGGCCCAAACATCTACCTGTCTCTGCCCTCCAGCACTTGTGATGTCGTGCATACAAAACCACATCCAATTTAAGTGGGTGCGGAAGCTCCAAACTCAGGTCCTTGGCTTGCACAGCAAGGCCTCCTACCCCCTGAGCCATCTCCCTAGGCTCCTGCGCTTACATGTGGGGTTGGGATCCCACAAAGTGGTAGTATGTTTCTCTCAGAAATCTATGTGCCTCAGACTGGAGAGGTGGCTCAGGGGTTAAGAGCACTGACGGCTATTCCTAGAGGACCCAGGTTTAATTCCCAGCACCCACGTGGCAGCTCACAACTGTATGCAGCTCCAAGATCTAACGGCCCCACACAGACATACATGCAGGCAAAACATCAATGCACATAAAATAAAAATAAATAATTTATTAAAAGAAAAAAAAAACTACTTGCCTCGTTGTTGACATTAATTTTGATCCTTTAGTAAAAGGGTATCGGCTATGTTTCTCTACCGTAAAGTTTTCCCCCTTTATAACCATCTGTGAGGAGATGCTGAGTCAGGCATCCGCTGTCATAAATAGCGAGAAGTTTAGAGAAAATAGGACTTGTCCAATGTCCTAAGGCTTAAAGACGCCAAAACGTAAACGTGAAGTCTTCTGTAAGCTCCCATACTGAGGTTTCTCCTAAGGGCCCCTCTGTTTGCCACACCAGCCACCAGGACTAAAGCAGCCCCGGCTAACCCTTACCCTGTGCACTGGAAGCTCACTGAAGGACCTCATGGCCATAGTCTTAAGATCTACCATGATCACGGTCACACTGTCTCTAGGGCTGTTAAGCTGTAAGGCATCCTGAGGGCAGCCCTTTAGACCGGAAGGAAGCCTCTGCACTCTGGGCAATGAATGTGGGTGTGTGTTGGAGGAAGGAAAGCCAGGGCACACTAAAAAGCCTCACAGGAAACTGTGTGTGCATTTGCACAACCCAGCCTTGAAATGATCTCTCACACCCTGACTCTTCAACTAGCTGGCTGAAGCTTTTCTTTCTGAGTTCCTATTTCTTCCCTTTTTTGTTTGTTTGTTTGTTCGTTCGAGACAGGGTTTCTCTATGTTATCTTAGCTGTCTTGGACTCTCTTTGTAGACCAGGCTGACTTCAGACTCACAGTGATCTACCTGCCTCTGCCTCCCGAGTGCTGGGATTAAAGATGTGCATGCCGGGCTTAAACCTCCCCACTCTTTTTTTTTTTTTTTTTTTTTTTTTTTTTTTTTTTTTTTTCGGTTTTTTGAGACACCCGGCCTTAAAAAAATTTTTTTAATGAGCTGGGCAGTGATGGCACACACTTTTAATCCCAGCACTTAGCAGGCAGATCTCTGTGAATTTGGGACCAGCCTGGTCTATAAAGCGAGTCCAGAGCAGCCAAGGCTACATAGAGAAACCCTGTCTCGAAAAAAACCAATAATAATGATAGTAATAATAATAATTATCAAAACATATATCCACTCAAAAAATGTAAATACATGTTAACAGCAGTATTACTCAAAGTGGTCAAAAAGTATAAGCAACTCAAATATCCATAATACGATAAATGGACCCATGAAGTATAGGATGGCCACACAATGGAATGTTTCTGATAATAAAAACTTATGTGGCACTGATACAAAGCACACAATGGATGAACTTTGAAAACATTATGTTAATGAAAAAAGTCATTCACATAAGACCACACATGGTATAATTCTATGTATAATAAGTGAATGAAATAGGTAAATCTTTAAAGGTTGAAAGTATAATAGAGGTTGCCTTGAGCTGGGCTGGTAGGGGTTTGGAAAATAGCAAATAATTGCTAAGGCGCAAAAAGCTTTTTTGGTGATTAAAATTTCCCAAATTTGATTGTCGTAAAGTTTTTGTGGTGATTAAAATATCCTAAAGTTGATTATACAACTTGACCAAAATGCTTTAAAAAAAAAAAAAAACATGTTAAATTGTATATTTAAATGGGCAATTTGGGTGATATATGTTAACTACAAATCAACAGAGCTACTTTAAAAATCAATACTATGTACTGTACACTTGGTATGGTAGCTCCAGCCTGTAGAATCTCAGGATTCAGAACACTAGATAGAAGAATTTCTTTAAGTGTGAGGCCACCCTGGGCTACATTATGAGTTACAGACTAGCCTGGGCTACAGAGTGAGGCCCTGTCACACATACACACAAAAAAATGATACACATATATCGAAAAATCTCAGTACACATGTATACAATATACCATCCCCAATCCACGAAGTGTCTATTACTTCCTTTCTACCAGTAACCATAGTATTTTTTTTCATAGCCATCCAAGGTTCCTTTGTGAAAACTCAAAATATTCTTATCCCTCACAAAATATATTCCACATTTTCTTCTGTCGCTTAATCTATATCCTTAGAGAACATCTTAACTCTTGTTTGTAGCTTTAAAACTTTCCCCTTGTGTAAAGATGTCCAGTCCCCTGCTGTGGCACATTTGCAATCATTTTCTATCAGCAAGATGCTGCAATGATTGCACTTTATCTTTTATGTTGGTTTCAACAGATTGCATTCTGTTCCTACACAGCAGGGACTTCGTGTGGAGTGGCAGGAACCGTTTTAGAGTTAGAATAGCGTTTGCAACTGGTCTCTCGCGTTACCTAGATGGCTAGGCTCACACTGTGAGTCACTTGTAGCTGCTAAGACTTAGTATCCTTACTTTCGTGAGCATCCTGCCTGCTGTGTCACAAGCTTTTAAGGACAAATAAGATAGGTTCTTGTAGGTTATATCTGAGACAAAGTGCGTATCAGAAAGCAGAATTCTGGAGAAATGAGAAGAAGTCTATTAGTGGATTGTAATCCATTGGCGGGCAGCCAATAGGCGTATAAGAAATGGGATTTTGAAATGGCAGGGAAGGACTGGAAGCTAACTGACTATATGATAAACATAGGATGAGGGAGTTTAGAAAATATTAGATGAGGGGAATAATGGGAAAATGGGGGGGGGAGGAATGGGAGGATACAAGGGATGGAATAAACATTGAGATGTAACAAGAATAAATTAATAAAAAAAAACTGCAAAAAAAAAAAAAAAAAGAAAAAGAAAATATTAGATGAAAGTTGTTGAGGGGCTGGAGAGATGGCTCAGTGGGTAAAAGCACTGCCTGCTCTTCCAAAGCACTCGGGTTCAATTCCCAGCACCCACATGGCAGCTCACAACTGTCTGTTAACTCCAAGATCTAACACCCCCACACCAATGCACATAAATTAAAATTAAATAAAAATATTAAAAAAAAAAAGAAAGAAAGTTGTTGAGAAGCAGGATATTCACATAACCTCAAGACACCCCCCCCCATAAGTCATTTAAATATGATGCCCCTTCAGTGGGAAGGCCTGAACACAGGCTCAACTCTCAAATCACCAATGAATGATCTGACGAACTGACCCTCACATCCCTAAGATGCAAAGGGGGGGTGGGGTGGAGGAGGCGAGGGTACAGCATCACCAACAGAAGATTCCAGCCACAAATCTTTAATCCAAGCTTAATAATGAGAACATGACCAGAAAATCCCAAATCCAGCCTAAAGAACAACAAACTTAAGACGGTCAAAGATCTCAGCACCAGACAAGACAGATATTTATGGTACGCTAAAGGCAAACAGCTAAAAGGACACAGTTATTTTGTGTAAATCATACCTGACTAAATTTTGGATCAAACATCTGTTTATAGAAAGATTATTAGGGAGAGAGCTCAATTGGTAATGTGCTTGCTGTGGAAGCATGAGGGAACGAGTTCGAATCCTCAGCATCCATGTTTTTTTAAGCTGAGCTTAGCCAGGCATGGTGGCGCGAGGCAGAGACAGGTGGCTCTCTGTGAATTCGAGTCTAGCCTGGTCTACAGAACAATTCCAGGACAGCCAGGGCTCCACAAAGGAAACCCTGTCTCAAAAAAACTAAACAGACAAACAAACCCGAATGAATAAGCTGAAGCTGGGTTCAAAGGCACATGCGCCAAAAGGGAGACCAAGAGGATCCTGGAACTCCTCAGCCAGACAGCGTAAAGAAGCTTCAAGTTTATTAAAACACTGAGTCTCAAAGGATAAGCATGGGAGGGATTAAGAAAGGTATCAGACATTAACCTTTGTCCTCCAAACACATATACACACATATGCAAACACACACTGCACACACACATATACAAAAAGTTAGTAAATCGCTAGAATGGTAGAGGAAGTTGGGAAAGCACTGCTACAACATAACATCACATAACACTTTTGGTTTTTTTCAAGACAGGGTTTCTCTGGGTAGCCTTGGCTGGCTGTCCTGGAACTTACTCTGTAGACCAGGCTGACCTCAAACTCAGAGATCCACCTGCCTCTGCCTCCTTGAGTGCTGGAATTAAAGGCCTGCACAGCCACCAGCACCACCCTGCTGGTTTTGGTTTTTGGGTGGTGATGGTGGTGTTTGGGTTTTCTTAAAACAAAGTCTCACCATGTAGCTCTAGGTCTACCTCTACCCCATCCCACCCCCCACCCCCCTACTTCCCCCCTACCCCCCACCCACCACCCCCCACCACCCCCGCCCAAATGCTGAGATAAAAAGTGTGCAGCACCATGCCCTGCCTTAAGGTCTGGGTGGTGCACACCTTTAATCTCTGCACTCCAGACGCAATGGCAGGCATATCTGTGAGTTCAAGGCCAACCTGGTGTACAAAGTGAGACTGTCCCAGGAAAACAAAAAGGCAGAACCAAAACAAACAAGCACACAAACAAACAAACAAACAGCAACAACAACAAAAAGGTGTGAGCATATGCATAGAGTAAGCAAATGAATTCTGATAAAAGGAACATAAAAGGTTATAAATTTTTCAAAATAAGTTGGGGAAGGAAGAATCAAGTAAAACCTATCACCCTCCTGGAACCCAGCTAACGTTGGCACAGTGTGACTGATAGTAGCACGGACACAGTCACCAGCCAGCTAGTTCTGCCTCCGGGAAGCCTAGGCTTTCAGTCAAAAAGCAAAGCAAACAGGAAACAGCTGGACAAGTTGAGACCTCAGGCTCCAGAATACTTCCAAAGACTCCTCATCGCCATCATCATCCATGTTGTTTTAGCTAGCTTAACTCCAAGTAACAGAAAAGTTCCCTTGGACCCCTCCCACAGGCTGTCTTTAATAAGTCTACATTTGTTCTTGGGGGTAAAAAAAAAAAAAAAAAAAAAAATTACTTAACCTCGCAGAGACTTGTTCCCTTAATTACATATAAAAAAGAAAATGGAGCGAAAATCTGTAGCACATGGGCCAGTGAGATAGCTCAGCAGGAGAAAGTGCGTGCTAACCTGAGAGAGTCGGAGGCCCGGGTTCCCATGTGGTAGGAGAAAATAATCTGACTCCCAGAAGCTGTCCTCTGGTATACATACACATCATCAATCAATTAACACTATTTAAACATTTTTTTTTTTACCTGCACAGGATTGAAAGAAAGAGATAGCATGCAGAATACATCTTCACAGACCATCTACTTTTGAAGACCCTACTTAAAAAAAAATCTGACCCTTATAGAATAAAGTTGTTTCTCTATCAAAACACCCAGCACAGGACCTTGGACTTAACTTAGGCACCTGTCTGGTTGACAGAATAGAAAACACTTTATGAGAGCAAGAAGAACCTGCTAAAAAACACTATTGGAACTACAAGGAAGATGGATATGAACCGGCTTAGTAAGAGGCGCCAGCACCTTACAGACAGCATGTAGTTATGTAGTTATGTGCATGGAAATTTGTCAGAGCTATTTTACACACGCCGTAGTTAGGTTTTTGTTGCTGTGATAAAACACTGACCAAATCGAGCTTGGGAGAAGAAAGGCAAGGCAGGAGCAGGAGCCATGGGGCCAGAAACTTAGAAAAACAAGGAGTGCAGCTTGCTGACTAATTCCAAGCTCAGATTCAGCTTGCTTGCTTGCTACCTTTCTTTCTTTCTTTTTCTGAGACAGGGTTTCTCTGTGTAGCCTTGGCTGTCCTGGACTCGCTTCGTACACCAGGCTGGCCTCGACCTCACAGAGATTCACCTGCCTCTGCCTCTGCCTCTGCCTCCTGAGTGGTGGGATTAAAGGCCTGCACCACTGTGCCCGGCTCAGCTATCTTTGCTATTCCTCCCAGGAACACTTGCCTAGGGGTGGTGCTACCCACAGTGGCCAGGGCCCTCCCACATTAATCAATCAAGAAAATGTCCCACAAATGTGCCCTCCAGTTTTCCTCCTGGAAACAACGTTTAACAACACCACCTAATGGATACACTAGTATCTACACATCCAATAAGAATTTCTGTTTGGTTTGGTTTGGTTTTCCAGACAGGGTTTATCTCAACTCTTTTAACGGGAGCTAGCCTTGAACTCAGAGATCTGCCTGCCTCTGCCTGCTGAGTGCTGGGATTAAAGGCGTGCGGGATCTTAATGGCCACCTAATGTGCACCTCCCATTCAAATTTCCTCAAGTGTTTTCCTTTGTTTTTAGGGCTTCACTCAAAGATTACAAGCTGCTTTGTTGTCTTATCCCTTTAACCTCTCTTAATGTTTACCTTTCATTCTATTCCATGATTCATTCACAATGCTCTGAAGATCACAATTTACATTTGTTTAACTATTCCCTCATGATAAGATGCACATCAGACATTTCTGGCAGAGGCTGATTCCAGCACCTCAGTGCTGAGGATGTGAACTACAGCTGGTCTCATTACACCATTTCTCACTTGTCACTAGGAGTACTAATAGGCCATCACCCAGTAAATGAAACATTGAAAATTATCAATAAATGTTTAAAGTCGCTTCCATTGGGCTGCACAGATGGCTCAGTAACTAAGAGCACTTGCCATTGCACAGGATCTGGGTTCAGTTCCCAAAACCCACATGGTAACTCATAACCATCGACAACTCCAGTTTTAAGGGATCGGATATGCACCAGGCATACATGTGGTACACTCATGTGTGTACATATATGTGATACATGCATGTTGTCAAAACAGTCACACATATAAAATAAAATAAATCTTAAAGAAAAAAATTTAAGGCCCCCATGAACACCAGTTATATCAGGCTTCTGACCAGATGCTTAAAATATATTCTCAGGCTTAAAGAGGTGGCTCAGTACTTAAGAGTATTGCTACTTTCATAGAAGACCCAGGTTCGGTTCAGTTCCCTGCACCCACATGTGGTTCATAACCATCTGTAACATCTTTCAGGGGCTCTAACATCCTCTGCTGGCCTCTGAGGTCACTATACAAACACAAACACACACACACACACACACACACACACACACACACACACGTGTACAAATACGATAAATAAATAAATCTGAAAATAGAATCTCCTTTAATCCTCACAACCATCCTCCTAGGAAACACGTTCAAAGAGTTAAAGTATTTGTCCAAGAACACACATACTGAATGGTAAGAGACCTCATGGGTCCTGCCTTTCTGATGACCTTCAAAGCACCCTTATATTATAGATTTAGTCCCCAATAGTGAAAGAAAGAAAAAGAATCCCAAGTTTCCAGACGTTAGATTCCAGTGGGAAGGAACCTGAAAATAAGTTATCTGTAGATCACATAAAATTCCTCTTCACCTGGAAATGTTTACTGAATCCTGGCCACATTTCCACAACAGCCAAGAAAAGACAGCAATGACTTCCTAAGTAATTATAACACTGAGATGTTTTGTCTTTTGCCCCTCCTGTGCAATAATAAAATAAGAGGGGAAGATACATTAGAGAATTTTACATGCAGTTATAGATCTTTCCTACAGAAAAACAGTGTCAGGAGTTTACCCAATTGTGTTTATTTTGTGTACGTGTGACTTTGCTTACCTGTAAAATTCAAAAAGTCCAGAACTGGAGAGATGGCTCAAAGGTTAAGAGCACTGGCTACTCTTCCGAAGGCCCTGAGTTCAATTCCCAGCAACCACATGGTGGCTCACAACCATATAATGAGATCTGGTGTCCTCTTCTGGCACACAGACCTACATGTAGGCAGAGCACTATATACATACGACATAAAATTTTTCAAAAAGTCCATCGACTTAGGGACTACTATGGGCATCAGAACGATTTTTTATAAACTAACTTGAATTTAGGAAGTTGAGCCCCAAAAGAAACCAGAACAGAAACACTTCTGAATTTCCCTAAAACTTATCCATAAACCACTTCAAGGACTATACATTTGATGTTACATTATCACTAATTGCTTTTTCTTTTTCTTTTCTTTTCTTTCTTTCTGTTTTTTTTTTTTTTTTTTCCAGACAAGGTTTCTCTGTGTAGCCCCCTCTGTCCTGGACTCACTTTGCAGACCAGTCTGGCCTCGAACTCACAGCCATCTGCCTTCCTCTGCCTCCCAAGCCCTGGGACTAAAGGCATGTGCCACCACACCCAGCTTAATTGCATCTTCCCATATGTTGAAATTTTCCTTTATTTCCAAAGTATCCTTAGAGACCTAGGCTAGCCTGTCCAGTTAACAAACATGCAGAGTCCCCAATTTGTGCAATGCCTGGGAACCTCCTCTCTAGAACTGTTCCTTGTCTTCATTTTTATAGCTAAAGGCTGTGGGCCGCATCATTACCTCCAAGACTGGGTGCCTCCTGTGTGGCTGCGCTGTCCTACGACTGCTATCTACCCCCTCCCCACTTGCTCTCGTGTCTTTCTCTCTTTAGAGAAGTTTCTTGAAAGCAAACGCTATCTCACTGGGTGTTGCATTCCTAGCACAGTGCACATACATCTGGACATTAGTATACTGTGGTGGAATAAACCCATTTTATAGATAAGAAAACTAAACCTTGAAAATGAATATGCTGTTGCCAATATTATACATTAAATATGAGTAGTGTCCCGTCCTAGCCTCACTAGAGCCCTCTTCCTTAGACTACAATGGCACACCCTACAGAGCCATAGGAACAACCCTAGGAACCTCAAGTTCAACATAACCTCTAGTCCTCTCCCCCTTTTCTTGAACAAACAAAGTCAAGTGTCTAATCAGCTTTCTCTTTTTTTTTCTTTTTTTTTTTTTCAGCTTTCTCTTTCTCTGTAAAAGTCATCAGGTTTGCTTCAAAAGGAAAAACACAAATCATGTTCTCCTTTTTCTTCTTATTCTCTCATCTAATAAATCAACACATTTAGACAACGATAATTTTCAAGCTTAGTGTCTCTCCAGTCTCCACCAAGAGCCAACATCATCACCTATCTCCTAGTCTCCCGAAATGACCTACTATCCCACCTCCACGGACTCAACTTGTCCCAGCTGTCTTCTAATTTCCTCTCTATCTTTTAAACATGTCTGACATTTATTATTGGAGTGTGTGTGTGCGTGCGCGCGTCTGTGTATGTCTGCGTGTGTGTGTGTGTGTGTGTGTGTGTGTGTGTGTGTCTGTGTGTCTGTGTGTGTGTGTGTGTGTGTGTGTGTGTGTGTGTGTGTGTGTCCTACACATCAGCACACATGGAAATCAGAAGTCAGTCTTCTCTTCCCACTATCGATTCTAGGGCCTGAACTCCAGTCCCCAGGCTTATGCCCAAAGGCCCATCTCACTAATGCTCGGGTGTTTTAAGATATAATTCCATATATGACATTCGTCTAGCTAATTAAAGCACTTTTCTACCAAATTCACCTTGTCATTCAAAACTGCCCAGACTCCAACCTCTCCCATGTCTTCCAGTTCCTTTGTTCTACTCTGTCTACGCACCACTCTTTGTATGCTGAATATGTATTTCCTTCCGCCTAAAGCCCTATTGGCTCTACTCTAAGCAACTCCCATTGTCACCCCAAATTATTCCCTGATCACTCATACTTGAGTGCCACTTCCTATAGGAAACCTTCCTTGATTGCCCCAGAAAAGGGAACAGAGTCATATTGTACTTTCATCCCACCTTACAAACCTCTGGGAAGAAGTGTATATCACACTTGGAATAATTCAATCAGGGGAGGGGGAACAGGCGAACAACATTTCTCTTCATAGAGGTACCAAGGTGCTTATCACACAATACCTGCTCGATTGCCATTTGCTCTCAGAATAAGTTTCAGGCTTTATCATGGAGGAGTATAGTGAAAAGCCAGGCCAACCAAGAAGCAAGGGCTGGCGCCCCTTCGCAGATGTGCAAGCTGAGGCAGGATGAAATTTACAGCTCTTGAAAGTCATAAGGACAGCCGTGGTGGATCCAAAATTAATCCTCCATTCATCTCACTTCTCCTTACTAACCCTCCCCCCCCTATTCCCGTACCCACCCAGTGTGTGAGGAAGCCTTGCAGAAGGAAATTAACTCAAGCTGGTACAAAAGAAGCCTCATCCACTTATCACAGAGGCTGACTTCAAATGGACAGTGGACCTTAAATACCTGGTTAAGTAAAGAGGAGATACAGCTGCCACCACACCCAGCTCCAGGAGAGCAGCTAACTTGTGTCCTCCACAAAAAGACAAAATGGCAGGGACTTCAATTACCTTCAGAATCACAAGCCAGCAGTCTGCCTGCCTGAAGTGGTTACCAGCATTCGCTAATTGTTTTCCCTCTGGAAATAGGGATAAGAAACAAAAATACCAAATGAAGGGGAAGCTACTTAAGACTACTTCCTTGGAATTATGAGGGCATTTTGTGTAAAGCATTAAAAAAAAAATTGCTAAACCATGGGGACTTTTTGGCAGGTGCCACGGAAAAGAAAACTAAAAGAGCTCCAACGCTGCGCTCACTGTCCATGTGCTCTGGGCCCAGGTTATGTCTGCCATGAAAACCACAGTCCCAGCCCTGGATCAGGCTCACCGGTGTCATCCTGCCAAGCACAGACTCCAAGGAAAATAAATGCCAGAACCTCTTCAAAGAAGAGTCTGAATAAAGATGCTCACAGAGCCTACACCCTCCAACTGCAGGGTTCCTTCAAGGAGAGGAGGATGAAGATGTGGAGGGCGGTGTACAGAGCTTAGAAAGTGACTTAGAAAAAGAGATGGGATACCGACCTGACACTGAGGGAAAAAACAGTCCTTACTACAAATAGACAAGGAAAAAAAATGGAATCTGAAGAGATAGGAAACAGAGAGAAAGAAAAGGCATTGAGGAGAAGGGCAGAGTGTCACCATAAAAATACAGAAAGAAGCAAATACAGACTGTTGATGTTTCCCCAAATCTAAATGCTACACATTGCACCCCCAATAAACCCCTCCACTTACATAGCCCATACAATGGACTGTCCTTTGCATTCAGTAGCAGGAAGCGTTGAACAAACTGTCACCCAGCTGCAACTTTGGAGACCTAAGCATCTAAATTAAAAATGTATAAAATCGATTCATGACTTTTCCCCCCAAAGCCTGGCTCAGCTATGACAAGCTTTAGCATTTTGGAGTTGAGCAAATACTCTGGCATTTCTCCTTCTTCTGACATTCCTAGAGGGGGTGTGGTTGACCCTAAGTCCATTCATTTCCCAAGGTTGTATATCTCTCAGCTAAGACTGGCCCCATCTGTTCCGGAGCCAGCCAGCTGTTTATCTCAAAGGAACATATTTGTTGCAGTGTTCATCCCAGTGACTCTGTAAAGAGGAGAGCCAGCGTCCTGTCGCCTGCCTTGTTAAATGTGTCAGTTCATTGAAAAGCAAAATTCAAGCGAAATGCACACGACCATGCTCCGTGGTTTCCCTGGCCAGGCTCGCTGTTCTTGGATACCTTTCAGAGTGATGGCCAGTAAAAGGTGGCAGCACGTCTAACTTTTCCTTTCCCTAAAGTGTTAAAAAAAAAAAAAAAAAAAAAAGTGCCCAGGTTCCCTAATTGATTCCGTCTACAAACCTACAAACCGTTATTTGTGAGTGGAGACTAAGCCTCGGAAACGGCAGCTTGTTACAGCACCACTGTAAGTGGCAAGAGCCTACTGCGATGTAATTTAAAACACGCACACAAGCACAAATCTATCAGTTCCACTTCCAAACAATCCTGAATCCCGCAGTCGGGAGAACACAAAAATAAAAAACGCTTAACAAAAATGCCGCTTATAGCAGTCTAAGAGAATCTTCCCTAAACACGTGAGATATTTCTGACCGGCACAGAGTGCACCATTAAAGGACACTGTCGCCTCAAATCATCGGCGGGGGGGGGGGGGGGGGAAGCGAGACAAATGACACAGACGTAAAACATGAAATAAAGCCCTACGAAACTTAAGCGACTCAAGAGTAACATGCTCATCTTAAAAATAGTGTGTGCTAGTCCAAGCGACACAAATGTTCTAAAGTACGGCCACATTAAATCACTGTCTCCATTTCTCCCAACACATCACCCTTTCTCACTCAAATCTCAGCACTGGAGCCGCGGCATGACAGGACTGCAGTCTGCCACCTTTGCCCTCCTCATGTTTTCCAACTGTACTTCCCAACATCCTTCCCAGCCCAGCCCCCTCTCCCAGCCTCAGAAAGGGTAAGGGGGGGGGGGGTGGCTGAGGCGAGAAAATTGGCAGATACCAGTCCCTTGGCGGGGGCAGGTTGCAAGAGTTGTTCTTTGCAGTGACCCAAATTGCACAGAGCGATTTAGCCCTTAGCAGCGCCAGTGAGAACCTCCCAAATCCATACACCCCCGCCCCGTTCCCGGCCCCATCTTCTTAAAAGAAAGCCTTGAGAACTAAGCGGGAGGAATAACTTGGGAGAACAATTTGAATAAATCCACTTCAACTCACCTGGTTTGGGATTTTTCTCCCCACCCCAGGCATAAACAGAAATGATAACGAATGAGTCACGCACGCAAGGGAAGGTGCTGCGTTGTCCTAAGTCCAAAGACTGGAGTCAGTCCCTGCCCTGGTCCTGCTGCTACTCAAGGATCAGCTGGAGCGAGCGGCAATAGCGAGCCCAGCAGCAGCAGCAGCAGCAGCAGCAGCAACAGCAGCAGCGGGAGGGGGGGTGGATAGACCGTAGCACAATGAATGCAGTGGGGTTTTTGCAATGACATCATCCCTCTGTCCGAGCGGCCCCAATAGCCATGCTCCAGAGCTGTGCATTCTGGGATCTGTAGTCCTCTGAAGTCCGAGAGGGACGCAGAGACCACAGCCGGAACTACAATGCCCAGGATGCTCCGGTTGGAGCGCCCAGAGAGGGACTGGACCGGCCGCCATGTTGTTAGCTCAGGAGCTACGGCGGGCCGAGGATTCGGGTGGGCTCGTGGTGCTGAGAGGTGGCGTGATGAGAATGGTGAGGCGGGGACGTAGGGGTTGATAGCCTCGTGCACCGGCTAGGGATGATGGACGGAGGCTACACTGAGTAGTCGGACCTGAGATGACACCGCGAGTCGGAGTGAGCCTCAACCCGCAGAGGTTGCACAGGGCCTCGCTAGCCGGGGACACAGGGCGTAAGTAGCCTTACTGCTGAGCGTGGAGGACCCCTTAGGCTTCCTAGCCGTGCTATCTGGGCAGATGTCTCTGTTATAATGTAGGGACTCGGTACGCATGCCTCGCGCCTGTAGAACGAAAAGCCCGCTTGCACCCTATGAGTGGAGCTAAACCTAGGTTATTTTTTGTCTTACTGTTTTCCTCCATCCCTCACGCTCCCTCTCTCAGGTGTTGGACAGTTGCCCCCACCACTGAATTTTCATACGGTCGTGATTTGCGAAGGGCATCAAACCATTGGTAGGTAATGTGAACGCGAAGCGTTGTAGCTTTGGCCCTGAAAATAAGAAAGAAGGAGCTACTGAAAGAAGTTAGTACCGAATCTTCCTTACCCTCCAGCGAAAGTGAAAGACATTGAAAAGGGACTACAAGTGAGGAGGGATCTTACTCGGACCAACGCTGAATGAACTATGCTGAAATACTGCGGATACTCGAAGTTGACAACCACGGATCGCCAACTTACCTTTTCTTTTGTTACTGTATATTAATCGTGCAAAATTATGTGGTTCCCTGTGATATCTTCATGCAGATAACGTTAGTTAAGGCATTAACTATTCCCTTCCCTTCCTACTCGGTACCCTCACCAATTAAAATGCATTCAGTGTCTTCTTTGGAGTATTCCAAATGTACGATACTTAAGAACTTTCGAGGCCTTTTGCTCAGCTTCTCAAATTATCCGTTTTCCCCGGTCACTAAAACAGTACTGTGTGTCTTTGTTTTTCAGATTCTGAAGTTCACTATGGAAAGATGGGGAAATCTACTTCCTACTGAGGGTCTCTATGTATTTTATTATTCCCCTCCCGAGTTTTGTGCAGGAGACGTAGCTCAGTGGTGCTCGCCTAGCACAATCAAGACCCTCGATTGGTTCCCCAGCACTGGTTTGTTTGCATCAACGAAAATACATACTGTGCCTCTGTTAGAAGTTAATAAAATTCAGCTGATAAGTAGATCTTCCTTTCAAAAAGCTAGGCAGACTGGTTTTTAAGTTGCCAAAACACAGTAGTAACAGTCAAAGATGTGTGCAGATGGTGGCAGTTAAAAAGTAAGAAGAAACCACAGCAGTGGCAAAAGCCATTCTTCCATGAATTCAACAACATAAAAGCTTCATATATCACTGTTCTTCTGCTCGTAATGGTGGTAAATGCTAGAAAGGAAGCTAAGTGTTTACCATTCTCTTTCTTTCCGTTGATTTAACAGTAGAGATGCTTCAGGTTAATGAATCTTTGTTTTATAAGACATTTTTATGAGCGATAACCTTAGTTTGAGTTACTGTGGAAGACTTATTGAAGGAAAACTAACAGATTGGGTGGAAATAGTGTGAAAAATGGGGCCAATATAGTGTAATGGGTTCTATAATTTGTCGTGTGATTGAGTACTTTGAAATATTCAAGCCTTATATATAATGGATACTCAACCACTACTGCATGGGAAAAATACCAGTGTCTTTTAGAAAGACTCTACAATTTACTCCTTAACTTTTATAGGGAAAACCTCCCATATTCTTTAGAAACTTAAGAGAAAACATTTTAACAGGAAAAACAAAATATATTCTGTCTGACCTCCTCTTTGACTAAGGTGAATGCCACAGGTCTCAATTTCTACGTTGACATAGATGGTCACAATATTTGGTGTTAGCAACTATGCTTTGTGGTTTTTTTTTTTTCCCCTTGGAAAAATCTTTAATTCGTTTAGATAATTTAAATTTTTCATATTTTAGACATGTTTTGAGTTGGGAATATTTAGGAAACCAAAGACTCTGGTTAGTGCCCTGTTATGTTTATAACTGTTTGACATAGAGTTTCCTGCCTGATTTCCTACACAGCTTAAGGTAAATATAACGAAATTTCAAATCTAAATGACTCCAAATTAATTTTAATTAATGACTATTTGGAAAAGCAAGCCTTTTTTTAATCTTACCATCTTATTTTAACAGGCTTTGATAATTAAAGGGACGCTAGAGAACATGTTTTTGTAAGAATGTATGCTGATAAACTATGTGTTCATGAATATAACCATTTCAAGAAATTCAAGTATGCAGAGATGCTCAACTGTAACCAATTGTGTAAGTAGGTATATACTCATAGGTTTTTGAGAACTTTTGATGATGCATCTGTGTGAACTTGTTATAAAGGGTGATCCTCTGAGTTGTATCTTTTTTTTTATAAACAGCTTTACTGAAATGAGATTCACATATACACTTCACCTATTTAAAGGTTGTGGTCCAGTGGGTTTTAGTTTGCTCAGAGTTCAAGCCATCAACACAGGTATACAAGAAAACTACAAAACCATGCTTCTACGTGTAAGGAAATGATTGTGGAAGGATTTTGTTCTTTCTCTAAAGTGGTAATATACAAAACTCACTATTGTGAGTAATGTTGACATAGAGTACTTTCAATTATAGTTGCAATACTGAAAGTAAATAGCATGTTCCTTGTATGTAATAAGTGTCCTTTGCTGGAAACACACTGTTGTGGAATAGATTGGTGACAGTTACATAAGAACACTGTCACAGCTAAGAAATCTTTAAGGGTGATACACTGTTTACATTATTGCTTTGTTTTGCTATGTGATTATCATGCTGGGCATTATGCCTTTATTGAATTTTAGTTGTCTTCTGCCTTACCCCACCCCCCACCACCCAGGGTATCTCTGTGTATTTTTGGCTATCTTAGACTCCCTTTGTAGACCTCAAACTTGGAGATCCGCCTGCCTCTGCCTCCCCAAGTGCTAGGATTACAGATGTGTGCCACCACTCCTAGCTTTTCTTGCTGCTTTTGAGATAGTTCCTGAGAATTTTTCTCCCTAGCTGGCATTGTTTCCCCATAAAAGCCTACTAGATTTTGTTATTTTTCTTATAAACTATTAATTAACAATATAGTGAGAAGTCACCAGGTTTCAGGCTTTAAGGAATGAATGAGTAGAATAGAAAAGAGTAAGCCAGGCATGGTGACATTTGACTGTGATCCCATTATTCAGGAGGCAGAGGAGGTGGAGCTCTATGAGTTCAAGGCCAGCCTGTTCCACAAAGTGAGTCCAGGACAGCCAAGGCTACACAAAGGCCCTGTCTCAAAAAAAAAAAAAAAAAGAGGGAAGTGGGTACCAAATAAAGATAAGAGGTTTGAATCTCTAAAAGATAAATATTGGTAGGGGCATGCAGAATTAAAAGGGTTTATGTAAAAGCAATAACCTACTTAGTTTTAAAGATTTGTGTGTATTAGTGTTTTGTGTCATGTATGGGCCTGGTGCCCACAGAGGTCAGAAGAGGGCATCAGATTTCCCTGGAACTAGAGATATAGATGGTTGAGCCACCATGTGGGTGTTGGGAGCTGAACCTTCTCCATCCTCTCACAACAACTAACTTAACCCCCCTCTTAGAAACTGACGCCCCATCCTAGTTCAGTGCATGGTGATCACTTCCTAAAGGAATCCGAGGACACTTAAACATGCACTCTGCTGGGGAGCCCAGCCAAGAAGGCAAAGGATATCTTTGAAATGCTTTTGCAGTAATTTTCGTGCATAGTACTAAGTGGTTTAGGTGTGGGGCCTAATGGCACCAGGTGCTAAACCCAGCACTGTGGAGGTAGAAACGTGAAACTGACTTGGAGCCCAGGCTGGACTGCATGAGGAATTCCAAGCTACCTTTAGTTACATGGTGAATCCCTGTCAAGCCACAGGAAAGATATTCATTGAATTACTTTTATTTTCATAATCATTATTTTCAGGTCTTGGCTGCCTGTATAGCCAGCCAAGCTTGTGTTTTGTGCATTCTTTTTGTGATACTGCTCAAAAAAAGCAAGACAAACAGTGACTGTGAACCTTACTTACTGAGTAATTCCATCCTTCAGGATGGTATTTGCTCTTCATTAATGCACACCATGCCCAACTGGGATCCTTAGAGCCACTATTGGAGAAAGCATTAAATATCCAGTGAACGTTCTCTGTCCAACTACAATCTAACAACATCTGTTACTGACAGGAGAAATTCCTGATGATTGAGTTTATTAGATTACTTTCCTGGGAAATGTGATTGCACAGATACCAAAGATGTAAACGGAGAAAAGCAACTGATTGACAGCATAGCCTTCTGCAAATGTCATAAATCCAATTCTAACAGTTACGAATTAAATTTTATGTTGCCTGAAGTCATTCTCATCCTATTGCTTAACAGTTTTCTCTAGAGATTTAAATGGAAAGATAAATGAAGACAAAAACAGCTAAGATAGTAAGAGTTAAATATAATGAAAAACTTGAAAGCATCAAAGGAAGTTACTCATTACATAGTCCTGACACTAATCCATCCAGTATAGTCAAATGTAGGTCTATTCACTCTCATGAGATCTCTAACTTCTGGTATGGGTATAACCTGGGATTGTTATTATTTATTTTATTTGCATTGGTGTTTTGCCTGCAATAGATCTGTATGAGGGTGTTAGATTCCCCTAGAATTGGAGTTAGAAACAGTTGTGAGCTGTCATGTGGGGTTCTGGGGATTGAGCCTGGGTACTCTGAAAGAGCAGCATATGTTCTTACCCATTGAGCCATCTCTCTAGCCCCAGCCTGGGATATTTCTAAGGAAAGACAATATGGCTGCAAGTTGAATTGCTGTGCTGTAAATTAGCATATTTGGAACTACAAAAAAAGCTGCAAGGCTCTTCCATGGTGACTGATCACCATTTTATATTCAGGCTACTATCTGTTCCTGACAATCAAAACACTAAATCCAGCAATCTCCTACTACTACAGCTATTGGGAGTGAGCGAGACACATTAATGTAGTTTGCCAGGAATCTAGACACCTAAGTTAAAAGACACTTGGCACACACATACACATCTTTTCTTTTCTTTTTTTTTTTTTTTTTTTTTTTTTTTTTTAAGAGACAGAATCTCTCCATAGCGCTCTATGGCTGTCATGGAACGATCTATGAAAACTAGGCTGACTTCAGACTCAAAAGAGATCCACATTGGTACCCTCCTTACTGCTAATTAGGAAACTAAAAACTTGTGTAGTCTTCCAGAATAAGTCTCAAATAAGTTAAGTAAAAAGAAGGGCTTTTCTTTTGAGACAGGGACTCCCCACATAGCCCTGGCTGTCCTAGAACTCCTTACTTCAGCTGGGTGGTGGTGGCACTCACCTTTAATCCCAGTTCTTGGTAGGCAGAGGCACTGAGATCTAGGCCAGGACTACAAGAGAAACCCTGTCCCAAAAGCAAAAAAGAACAGCTTAGTATGTAGACCAGGCTGGCCTCAAACTCCGCTCCTCCTTCCTGTGTCTCCCTAGTGCTAGGATTACAAGTGTACCACCATGCCTGGCACAAAAATAAGTTCCTGATAGCCTGTCATAGTTGGGGTAAGTATATTCTTGAAGGATACTTGAGTATTATGACAATTTACTTAAAAGTCATTTGACATAATGGAAGTAATTCCTCTGGTAACGCTGGAGATGTTAAAATGTGTTGGGCTTGTCAAAGCATTTGAGCCTCAGTTTCATATGATGGCATATTCATCCTGGGCTTTTACTTGTACAAAAATTATATGCCTACTTCATTGAGTTTTCCAAAGAATTAAGGAAGTATATGAAAAACTGCTTAATATATCCAAATGTAGTATTTCAGGACATAAACAGGCAAAAACAACTTTATGCACTAGGAACCACTATATACTAAAATTTATCACTTTTTAAGCATTAAAATTGATTTTCTGTGTTGAGAATCAGTGTTCTTTCAGTTTTAACTGCCATCAATACTTCACTTAGCGATGCCCTATATAATATGTAAAATCTCTGCATGTACAGTTTGCAGTTAGTAGAAAGACTTTCCATTAAAAGACTGAAACAAGGAGAGCGTCTCAGTAATATATATAGGTATACCTATTTTGAGGATGTGATACGCAGATATCTAAAGCTGGGCAGATGGGGTAGCCTGCTTAAAGAATGGCAGGTATATGGGAACTTCAAAGTCCTAAGTAGAAAAAAATTGTGTTAGTATCATGTCAGTTTAGAAGAATCAGTCTGAGTCAGTCCTTAACTTTACAGTGTTCTAGCACACTACTAAATCCAGCAGTTTGGAGTTCAAGGTCAGGAAGGGCTACTTAATGAGATCCTGTATCACAAAACAACAGACAATACCAACATGAATAACATTAGACCTCAATATAGGTGGTCCTAATTCACTTCAGTCCTCTGCCCCTAGAAGACACATGTAGCAACCCTATGGCATTATGTTTACAAATAAGTGCTTGCTGTACCACTGATTTTTGTGTACAACTGTCTTTGTGCTTTTTCAGTCTTTAGATTGCCCAGGCTACATCCTAACTCCCAGTATGTCTCATCCTTGGTACAGTTCCAAGGCAGATGCTAGATTATTTAGTATTCATCCAAGAATAAAGTCCAGCACATATGCAAGCGTTTAGATTCAGTGAGCAGGTAGGTATATAATTATTTTAGGGAAGTTATAAATTGGGGTTAATTCATGTGTCATTAAAACAAAGGTGTTGAGTAAGAAACAGCCCTGTGGAAGTAGCAATCTTTGGTGGACAAAGAACCTATTTAAGTTTTTGATTCAGTAACAACTGAAGACTGAGCTCAAGGACCTGGAGGTACAAGGATGCCTATGCCCCCTACAAGTCATGAGGTTGCCTGTTTCAGGGCCATGGGCCCCTTTTTCAATCTGCAGTCTCTAGATCTCTTCAAAAGCAAAAGTCTTTAAATCTCAGCACTTGGGTAGTAGCAGAGGCAGGTGAATCTCTATGACTCCAAGTCCAGCCTGGTCTACGAAGTTCCAGGACAGCCAGGAATACACAGAAACCATACGGGGGGGTAGGGAGATACCACACTATTCTATACATATGTCTATACATTTTGTGGTGTTTTTACTTATTTGAGAGTTTAATACATGGCATCATTCTTTTCTTGCAGATTATATTATAAGCCCCTGATGTGAAACCTTAAGCTTTTTAAATAGAATACCTTATGTTCATTGATAATTTCATACATGTAAATAATGTAATGTGGAACACACCTGTAATCCCAGTACTCAGGGAGGCAGAGGCAGATTGCTGTGATTTCAAGGGCAAAGTGGCCTACAAAGGGAGTCCAAGAGGATATACAGAGACACGCAGGGGGTGGGGAGGAAGCACCACACTTAAATCTAAACTGGACAGTAATGGCACATGCCTTTAATCCCAGCACTGTTCCAGGAGTAAGTTCTAGGACAGCCAGGGCTACACAGAGAAACTTATCTTGGAAAAAAGAAAAGAGGGTAGGGGGAAGCATAATTCTAGTGACTATTCTTAGTACTGTACTCAAGGTCAATTAAGGCAAATTGGTACTTAGCACATAGCAGGCTGGGGGAGTAGGATACCAGCCTGTGCTATAGATATTATCTAATAAAGAGATCTCAGCACTGAAAAAGTGTGCCTTATCCCATATAAATCAGAATGCTTTTAAACTGAACTTAAGGGGTGGGAGAGCTGGTTCACTGTGGCCTGTAAGTCCCGTTCCAAAATAAATGCACATAGAAAATCTTGAGCTAAGCAGTAGAGGTGCAAGCATTTAGTCAAAGCTATTGAGAGGCAGGAACATATCAAAACTTGCTGCTAGCCTGGTCTACGGAGCTAGTTGCAGGACAGCTAAGTTTGAGACAGCAAAACCTTGTCTCAGAAAAAAAGGGGGGCGGGTCTTTTTAAATGCATGAATTTGAGACATTTTTCATGATGAAACCTTGATATTAGAATCATCCATTTGTTTCTTACAGCTCCAACACAAGTGTCCGGAAAGTGTGGGCTTGACTGGTAACCCCTGATATGTGCATAGTCAGAGCTTAGTAACAAGTGACTAAGATAGCAACATTAGAGAACACTAAATTCAAGAACGCCATGGGAACAGGACATTCGTGTTCAATAAAAATTGGAGGTGGGGTTTTTTGTTTTCGTTTTCTTTACGTTGTTTGTTGAGACAGGGTTTCTCTGTTTAACAGCTCTCTGGAACTCTCTGTAGACCATGCTGGCCTCAAACTCACAGAGATCCTCCTGCTTCTGTCTCCCGAGTGCTGGGGTTAGAGGCGTGCACCACCACTGCCTGGCGTAGAGGTGTTTCTAATGTAAGTATCTTAGCATTGTAAGGTTACATTCTCAACAAAAAACAACCGATGTAGTATATATTTGGCTATCATTTTCATTGCTTCAGGAATTACCATAGTTTTGAAATTTAAGCACAAGTCCAGGCCGTTCAGATAACTCAGCAGATAAACCTGACATGTTTGAATCCCAGTACAAGGAGAACCTTCTCAAAGTTGCTCTCTGACTTTAGCATCTGCCAACCTAAACTCACACAGATAACATCATACCCGACACAATTTAAAAGAACAAGTCTGCCTGGCAGTCTCTTTTAACAAGGACAGGAGCTGAGAATATATCAGGTTTGTTCAACCTTAAGTCCACTGAGCAGGAACTGCTACTTGGATCAACAGAAAGCAAAAAGAAAACTGTTCTTGAGTATTTCCATTCTGCACAAATCCCAAAGGTGCAGCAACCATTGTCATACAGACCTGGTGACAAAGCTCTGTTTAAAGCACACCATCTGTGCGTGGTTTCTAACCATACCAGGACTCAGGAAGCTTGAGTTCAGAGCTGCCTTGTACATTCCAAGATCATGACTCAAAAAACATCCTGGTTGCTGGCATTAAAGGTATGTACCACCATTCCTAGCTTAAAACTATACATTTTCCACTTTTTTTGTTTGTTTTTTGAGACAGGGTTTCTCTGCATAGCCCTGGTTTTTTGTTGTTTTGTTTGTTTTTGAGACAAGGTTTCTCTGCGTAGGCCTGGCTCTCTTATGACTCAATTTGTAGACGAGGCTAGCCTCTAATTCAAATCTGCCTTCCAGGTGCTGAGATTTAATGTGTAAGCTACCACTGCCCAGTCCTGCGTACTTTTAAAAAAGACTTTAAATGTATATAAATAAGCTGCAATAATTTTCTCTGTTTTGTCTTCACAGTTCAATCATCGTTCAACTCTACTGTCCAAGAAAAAATAACTCTTGATATTTTTGGAGTTTGTGTTTAGAGCTCACAGTTTGACCATTCTTAATCCCCTCACACACAATCTTTTCACATGCTTGTCCAGAAAGAAAAGCAATTTAGGGAAGAAAAAACAACAACAAAAAACACCTCTTTTGACAAGGAAAATAATGAAAGTGAAGGATGGTTCCCAAGCCCCTCTGGTCCACATAGAAAGCCTTAGACCAGTGTCTAATTAGTGCTAAAGAAGAAAATTATCTAACAATTAAGGAACTCAGGTCCTACCAAACTGATCCTACCCGTACTGATAATACTGCGAATGGCTCTCAATAGCAGAGGTACTGATTTCTATGATGCCCAGAGCCAAGGTGTGGTGGCTGTGGGGGAATGGACACACTACATACATGGACCACTGATATTCTAAGTTCCAAGAACTGAATGCTGCATTGTTGCTGAGCATGTAGGATAAAGAACTTTTGGTCTATGATTATTTTCCTTCCAGAAGTTCTCCACATGGCTTATATGGTACCAAATAACACAGTAGATATAGAAGAGTTTCAGAACAATTCTGGCCTTTTGAGACAAGGTATTTTTTTTTCTTTTTTAAATAATTTATTCAGATTACATCCCATTACGTTTTGTTTTTTGAGATAGGGTTTCTCCGTAGCCCTGGCTGTCCTGAACTCACTTTGTAGACCGGACTGGCCTTGAACTCACAGAGATCCACCTGCTTCTACCTCCAGGTGCTGGGATTAAAGGGTTGCACCACCACGCCTGGCAAAAGAAGTGGCTCAGCTGTTAAAGGCTAGGCTCACAACCAAAAATGTCTACTTTTTGTGGGGGATATATATGCATGAGTGCTGATGCTGGAAGCCAGAGGTGCCAGATCTCCTTGGAACTGAAATTAAAGGTACTGTGAGGTACTGAACTTGGGTGCTAGGACCTAAACTCCAGTCCACTGCTAGAGCAGTATTCACTCTCAACCACTGGGCCATCCAAGTTCTTGAGTGTTGTTTTTTAATTGTCCATTCAATCCACATGGTCCTACTATTTTTCCTGAACTACTATACCTCTTTTCTCCCCCTCCCCCACTTTGTTTTGTTTTTATCAAGACAGGGTTTCTCTGTGTAGCTTTGGTTGTCCTGGACTCACTTTGTAGACCAGGCTGGCCTCAAACTAACAGAGATCCACCTGCCTCTGCCTCCTAATTGCTGGAATTAAAGGTATGCACCACTACTGTTGGCTACCACAGTTTCTTTTAGATGGGCCTTAGGTTGCCCAGACTAGCCTATAATTTAGAAACTTCTTGTTTCAGCCTTCCAAGAGTTGGTATTACAGGCTATGGTACCCAGCTGAGCCAAATTTTGTTTTAAAAATAATTAGGAGTCAGGTGTGATAGTGCAGCCTTTAATCCCAGCATTGGAGAGGCAAGGGCAAAAGAATCTCAAATTCAAGGCTAGCTTGGTCTGCACAAAGAGTTGCCAGGACCACCTAGGCTGCATAGACTCAGTAAGTTTGGTTCTGTTTTCAAAACAAGGAGGCAGAGGCAGGTGGATATCTGAGTTAGAGGCCAACCTGTTCTACAGAGCGAGTCTAGGACTGTCAACACAGAAACCCTGTCTTGATAAAAATTACATATATACATACATAAAGGATTTTGTTGTAACCCTGGCTGTCTTGGAACTTGCTCTTTAGACCAGGCTGGCTTTGAACTCAGAGATCTATCTGCCTCTGCCATGCCCTCTTTAGTCCTGGGATTAAAGGTATGGGCCACCACTGCCCAGCTAGTTTTAAAAAAATAGGATCACTTGACTAGAAAATGGTAGTCTACCAATCCAAAACCAATAGAAAGAGGTAGAAAAGTCAGCTTCAAGATATATAAAACTTTAGACTTAAAACTCTTCAGTGGCCAGGCATGGTGGCGCATGCATGTAATCCCAGCACTTGGGAGGCAGAGGCAGGTGGATCACTGAGTTTGAGGCCAACCTGTTGTACAAAGCTAGTCCAGGACAGCCAAGGCTACACAGAGACACCTTGTGGCTCAGGAGGGGGCACGGGATGTTGGAAAGAGTGCCTGCATGTGTATATGTGTAGCTGGTGCCAACAAAAGAGGTTGCTAGATTCTCTGGAACTGGAGTTAAGGATGATTGCAAGCCCCCAGGTGAGTGCTGAGAACTAAACTCAAGTCCTCTGAAAGAGCAGCATGTGCTGTTAACCTCCTAGCCCATTAATTAACTTGAATTTTTTTACATGAGGGCTTGAGGACCAGTGTAATGATACCATGCTTGTATCACAAGACACTGAGTTTACTCTTCGGATGGGTACATCTATTGGCTAACCTTTAACTCACACAGATCTGCCTGCTTCTGCTTCCTGAGTGCTGGAGTTAAGTCATGTGCCCCCGTGCCCAGTTCTAGTCTATATTCCTATTCCTTAATAAGGTTTTCTATCATAGCCCCAGCAACATGAAAGGATATTGAGGGATCTGCTTTTACATACTTTAGCATTAAAACTCAACATGTAGGTAGTGGGTTCTATGAACAAGTTCTACATTATTGAAAGCCCTCTGCTCGCTTATTTATCCCCTTATATTAGTGAACTAAACTGGGTCAGATTGGGGCTGTAGGTCAGTAGTGTTTGGTATGTATGAAGCCCTTTATGTGGTCCCCAGCACTTCAATAAACAAGCACACCTGTAATTCCAACACTAGAGGTAAAGGGAGGAGGATAAAAATTCAAGGTATTCCTCACCTACACTGAGCTCAGAAGCCAGCCTGAACCACATGAAATTCTGTTTAGGAAAAAGAAAAAAGCCAGGAACAGTGGCACATGCCTATAATCCAAGCATTCTGGAGGCAGAGGTAGATAGATCTCTGTGAGTTTGAGGCCAGCCTGGTCTATAAAGTGAGTCCAGGACAGCCAAGGCTACATAGAGAAATCTGAACACCTTTAATCCCAGCACTCGGGAGGCAGAGGCAGGGGGATCACTGAGTTGGAGGACAGCCTACAAAATGAGTACAGGACAGCCAAGGCTACATACAGAAGCCCTGTCTCGAGGGGTGGGGGGTGGGGGAATGGATGGATGCGACATAAAATTGATGAATGAAAATAAGTTTAGCATGTGTTAGGTACTTTATACATGGAATAACTTCCGTGTTATTGTTTGAGACAGGCTCTCTCTAACCCTGGCTGTCCTACATACCCTGCTATGTAGATCAGGCTGGCCTTGAATTTAAGGAACCCACCTTCCTTTGCCTCAGTAAATGCTGGGATTAAAGGCCATTTTGCCCCAGGGCACATGGTACATGTTTTCAATCATTGAAATAAACAGATTTTACAGGAGCCTGCTATATTGAAAATAACAAAACTTAAAACAAGCATACAATAAATCACTTGAGTTTCCTTTCCAGTACTAGAGATTGAAGCTGGGCTAGGTAGATACTCAGCCTTTTTCTTTTCACTTTTTAACTTTAGACAAAACTTCATTCAGCTGGCCACAGGTCATAAGTCTCCCCGAGACAGACCTTAAACTTGTAGCCCTCCTGCTTCAGACTCTTGCGAGGCTAAGGTTACTGACCTGTAGCACCAGGCCCAGCTAAGTCTTCAGAATGTTCAGTGTGGTGCTGCTGCATAATGTCGGAAGAGTTAGGGTTCTCTAGCATTCTAAGAGAGTACTTTTTTTTTTTTTTTTTTTTTTAAGATTTATTATTTATACAGTATTCTGCCTGTAGGCCAGAAGAGGGCACCAGATCTTATTATAGATGGTTTTAAGCCACCATCTGGTTTCTGGGAATTAAACTCAAGACCTTTGGAAGAGCAGCCAGTGCTCTTAACCTCTGAGCCACCTCTCCAGCCTGAATGGATGGTACTTTTTGTTTTTTTAATTAAAGTTTAAGCATACAAAGTAATAGGTTTCACTGTGTGTGTGTGTGTGTGTGTGTGTGTGTGTGTGTGTGTGTGTGTGTGTATTCTTTGTTTTATTCCATCTCTCTGCCTTACTGTCCTCCCCATTCTCCCTGTCCCTCCTCAGGCTGATACCCTTCCTCCTAAAATAGTTCTGCCTTCTGCTTTCATAACCCATGTATTTTAGATTATATCACAATATTCCATTCCTTCCTACACTTAAAATCTACCCCATGATCTCCTAAGCATTTCTTCTTGTTTTGTTTGAGACAAGATCCCATGTAACTCAGGCTGTCCTCAAACTCACAATGTAGTGGAGGCAGTTCTTGAACTTCTCACCCTCTCTGCCTTTGCCTCCCAAGTACTGCAGTTACAAGTGCCACCATGGGTGGCGCCCACCTTTAATCCCAGCACTCAGGAGGCAGAGGCAGTTGGATCAATGTGAGATCGAGGCCAGCCTGGTCTACAAAGTAAGTCCAGGACAGCCAAGGCTACACACAGAAACCCTGTCTCGAAAAACAACAACAAACCACAAAACTTTGATGTACACAGATTTACAGATAAAGAAATGATTGCCCCACATATACAGCATATTTTGGGCTTTGTCATAACTGATTATTCTTGGGTTTTATTTTGTTTTGTTTTTTACTACTCTTCCCATTGAAATCTACTTGGAATTGTTTAGATCAACCCCTCTGAAATTTTACTTGGATAAACATTGATGACAAAAAACAATTGTCTTGATGATTAGTGGATAAAAATGACAGGTAAAACAAGTACTCTACTTTGAATATGGCATGCCCCATAAAGTTGTGAGGGTCAGTCTGGTTAAAGGAAAACAGTGGTACACACAGTACATGTATTCTCATGACCTGGTTGGCCCTCCTTTTGCCAAGGAATCGTCAAGAAATGCCTACTGTAATACAACCAGAGCAACTATCTGCCTGACTCCGGAAGCAGGGTATGACAAAAGAAATGTAAGTTGTTGACTCTGCAAAGTATGGAGCAGGGAGTACGCTGATTAAATGGACTCATGCTCTGAGTATGGGATATGTACCAGGGCCTTTTCATTTTCACATCATCTTTCTGAGAGGAATATTAGGCTCTCTCATTCACACTCTTGTTCCTGTTTGTTTTGTTTTTGTTTTTTCAAGACAGGGTTTCTTTCTGTAGCCTTGGCTGTCCTGGACTTGCTTTGTAGACCAGGCTGGCCTTGAACTCACAGAGATCCATCTGCCTCTGCCTCCAGAGTGCTGGGATTAAAGGCGTGCACCACCATGCCTGGCTTTCATTCACACTCTTTAGGCTACGCAGTACAGCTAATGTCTAAATGCTGTGGATGAAGTCACTGTGCCAAGGGCTTTTCATGCATTTCCCATTTGTTCTTCTCATCTGATCTTTCTAAACAGTTCAATAAGAGGCTTAATATTGTCACCCCTAACTTGTTAATAAGAAATTTTAAATGTAAAGCTATTAGAAGTGTTGCAAAGCTGGGACTTTGACCCCTGGCTGATTTGACTACAGCATCTATAATCCACTTCAATATCCTCCTTGAGACAGTCAGCACTGCTGTCAATCATCATTTGTGAAGTAAGTGTAGCTGTCATTTCTTTAGTCAGGGAGGCATTTGGGGGAATCATGTGTCCTGTGAGACATGGCACCTTCCCCCTCAGGAGGATTCTGGTGGGAAGATCAGGTTGGAAGGAAATGGCTGCCTAAGGAAGATGGAGGTGTTGTAATCACACCTGCTTAGGAACTGATTACCTATGAGTCTCTGGCCCTGGCAGCTGACTCAGAGCAAGCAGATGGGCCAGCGCTTGGGCAGATTGACTTCATGGCTGTGTACTTCAAAGGATCTGATTTCTGGCACTGCAGGCACATTGCTTTCCAGAGGCCACAGCCTTGTGGGGGAGGTAATGCTAGAGTCTCCAGGAGGTATTTGCAAAAGCCCTAGGCAATGTTTGCTCTGAGTTCAAATGCATACGGCTCATTTGGGGTTGGTCAATAAAAACCACAAAGGCAGTTCTAAGCAGAGCTGAAAACTGGCTATTTAAACCTTTAATGTTGTGCAGGCAACAAGTGTGTGAATCCCAGAGTCAAAAAAGTCCTGGGTTCCAATCATCTTCAGCATTCCATTGTAGGTAACTACTAGGACTCAGTTCCCTTGTGTGTGATGTTTGAATTTTTATTTACTTATTTTGTGAGGCAGGATCTTGCTAGATAGCTGGCTGACATGAATGTGCTGTGTAAAACAAACTGTCCTTACACTTGAAATGATCCTCCTGTGTCTGTGCTGAGAGTATAGGTATGCACCGCCATGCCTGGCCGAAATGGAATTTTCTCAGTCCTTCATATGGTTGTGGAGAGTGTTAAGCAAAAATGGGTGGAAAGTGCTCACTACTGTACTAGCATAGAGGAAACAGTCTCTCTCTATATATAGATATATATTTTTAAATGTATTTTAATAGCAAACTTACAGGAAGAGCACAGAACACAGACAACATTAAAAACCTGTATTTGCATGTATAACAACTCAGTTAGAAAAGTATAGTAAACAGATGAAATCTACTGTATGATAAAAATGCTACAAACACCATTTTGTTGCCACCAATAAGAAATGTACTTATTTTTTAAAAATCCAAATGCTGGAAACAGTCTTTATTCAATGATCAGTCATATTTGGCAGGAGAATCTTGAAGCTTTAAAAAGGAAATCAAACAAACATCCAAAGAAGATTTAGTGTTTTACATGAGAGGATGAAGAAAACAACCTCTACTCAGCACCTAAGATGAACTACATATTTTTTTCAAAGCCTGGTGTTTCATTTAGTGTTCAAAACAGCCCTAGGAAGTGTTTTTCCAGTTTGCAGATAACATGGTAGCCTAAGAGAGGGGTTTTTGTTATTGTTGTTGGTTTTGTTTTGTTGGTGGTGGTGGTAGTTTTTCAAGACAGGGTTTCTCTATGTAGCCCTGAGTGTCCTGCACTCACTGTGTAGACCAGGCTGGCCTCGAACTCACAGTGATACGCCTGCCTCTGCCTCCCAAGTGCTGGAATTAAAGGCGCGCACCACCATGCCCGGCTCTAAGAGAGGTTTAAGGTGAGAGCCTGCACTACAGAGCCTATGGATGAGGTAGGCCTTCTCTCCACTGGAGCATGGTGCTTTGCAGGTAGGCAGACACAGCTAGTAGCTGCCTTCAGAGTCAGGGAGGTTTTATCCTGTGCTCTTGGGAGCACAGAAGAGAAAATGAACCCTACAAGTAGAGTAATGGGGCTCTCAGCACAGAATTCAGTACTCACAGTAGGACTGTAGGTAGGAAGCCCTACTACGCTGTTTAAAAATTTTTTTAAATTACATTTGTTTTGTATTGGGAGGGTTGCGGGCAGTGTTCCATTGCACATATGTGGAGGTTAGAAGACAACTTACAGGAATCAGTTCTGTTCCTCCACTGTGTAGTTTGGCCCAGTAGTCAAACTCAGGTTATCAGGCTTCGGGAGAAGTGCTGTTACCTGCAGAACCATCTCACTGGTCCACCCAACGGGCATTTTGCTGAGAAAGGAAGTCACAGAGTTTTTCCAAGTTTTTCCTATCTCAACAAAAGGAAAAGAGCAGAGGGAGGCCGTTCTAGGATTCCTTACAGCAACAGCCTTCTAGATCCTGCACTATTATGATTGTAGCAAATTCTATAATTCCAGACCAAGAAACTGTCTCCAAAAGAGATCAAACCATGTTGTTTATTTGAGGTAAAATACTGAAAGGCATATATACATCATGAGTCTGCATCAGAATCACCTGGACTTCCCTGGGCTTCAAAACTAAACCTGATATTGATATAGAGACTGACTTGGGGGTGGGGGTGCTTTGAGACAGAATTTCTCTGTGTAGTCCTGGCTGTGCTGGAACTCTCTCTGTATGCCGGGCTGGCCTGAACTCAGAGATCTACCTCCCCTTGCTTCCCTAGGGCTGCGATTAAAGGCCTGCACCACCACTCCCAGGGCCAGTGCACACCTTTAATCCTATTTGGGAAGCAGGGGAAGGTAGATGTCTGAGTTCAGGTCAGCCTGGTATACAGAGAGAGTTCCAGCACAGCCAGGACTACACAAAAAAACCCTGTCTCATCTCAAAAAACAAATACATACATACGTACATACACTGGCAATGTAACTCAGTGGCAGTGCTTGCCTGGCAAGGTTCTAGGTTCAATTGCCCAGCACTGCAAAAAGCAAAGCTGCTACAGAGGATGCCATCCTCAATGGAAATGAACAGAAGCTCGTTAGTTCTATGGTAAGTAACAGACATAAGTAGAAGTTACAGTTCTTATCAAACTTCACTGTCTCATCTTGTACACTCTATTTAGAGACCAGTGGTCCAAGCCACCGGACTTGCATTTATACAGTAGGAATAACACTCCTAGCAAAAACTGGTCCAGATTCTTTTACTAGTGGCAAATGACAAGAGTATAGTACGATTTATTAGGAAATCAGAAAGTTGTGGCTGTCCTTATATAAGCAAAACCTGTATTTTCTAGGTACTTCAAAGAAATAGATCATTAGATTTGATGTCCATTCTGCTATTTACTAGCCATGCAACTTTGGGAAATTAACAACCTCTTGGAATATGTTTTTGTGTGTGTGTGTATCTAAAATGAAAATAATTGGTACTATAACTAGCTCACTGGGGAGTGTAACATGATAAAATCGAAGCCTTGCTCCAAGTGTAAAGATGCTGAGCTAAGCTCTTTAAAGCATACATTTAATCTCTAATATAGTGCAGGTGCATGTCACCCCCACTCTGGCCCCATTCTCAGCTGTTGCTCTACCTCCTGCTTACTCTATCTCTTAAGGATTAGCTGCCCACTGAAATCTATCTTTTATAGATTAACTGTACACTAAAGTTAGCTAGGAATACAGAAACCCTCCCTTCCTGAGCATGCCCTAGTCTCAAGTTATAGAAGAAGGTCACACCTGGAAGGCACTTACTAGAAATCCTGACCACAACAAAAGCCAAATACAACTCACATTAATGAGCACAGAAACTTTGATCATTTATGCCCATAGACAGCACCTGTCTCCACCTTCTGTAAGTTAGATAAGACGCACACAGCCCACAAGCTGCTCCTCCTTAAACACTGCAGGACTGAGGCGCCCACCTGTCTGGAACACACATAGCTTCC